>NW_025336346.1:14971294-15535591 GCF_004798865.1 Varanus komodoensis
GGGGAACTGTATTGCAAGACTTGCAGAAATACTGATGGAGAACCGCATTCCAGATAGTGTATTGATCCAGAAAGTATGAATCAAGTAGGTTTGCATTAAAATGTGAACTTTATAAATTTCTCCCCCAGCACTCCTGCTGCCTTATCAAAATCAGATGAAAAGGAGGAAAAGACCTGGGTGCCGTCTGCATGCATCTTACACAAAGACTCACTTGGAACACTGTGAGGGTGGGGGGAAGTTTAAGGAATAGCTTGAAGAAGTAAGAGAAAGAGGAAAGATTAAGTACTCTTCCATTTAACCAATTCTAAATTCCAAACCAGCTTACCAAAGCTACTTTTCCCTAGAAAAAGTAGTGTTTGGGCCTTTTGATACATTCCTCTGTCTTTGCTTGCAATATACAGTGAGCCTTCAAGTGACACTAAGATGCCACAATAGTGTTCTGAAGTGCTGTGCTCGATCGTTTCTTGGAAGAGCAAAGTGCAACCACTGCATTCCATGGGAGTAAATATAGACTGAAGGAACTGGTGCAGTGCCTGAATATGCTCTAAAGATGTAGAAACCGGAGGTGACTTCTTATTTTTATGATTTTTGTGCATTTTGCCACCCTAATTTCATAGCGAATCATTTATAATCGGAAGCACTTTCAGTCTTCCCCAGTTTGGCACTCCCAGTAGTGTGTGATAGCAACCGCCATGGCTCTCAGCGGGAATAGCTAAGGACAGTGCTGGCTGTGAATTCTGGGAGTTGCAATCCCACACATCTGGAGGTTGGCAAAAGCTGCGCAGTCTGTTCTCGCTGTGTAGGGCAGTACTTCCTTGTCTGCGTTACGGCATGAGACACTGGCTAGTGAGGCAGCAGCAATATCCAGACTCGGTTCTGAATGTGTGTGGCAGGGGGATCATACCAACTCATGCCCATCACCCTAGGACATATTTGGCATAATGTCTGAAATGGTCTGTGCACATGAAAATTGTACATACCATCAGAAAAGTTGCCTTTCCCTTTGTCTCCAGTGTATATGCTTGTAGCCCTTGAGGTTCATGGTGCGGCCAGCAATCTTACTCATCTTATGACAGTTCAGAGTAACATGTGAAGAGCGATTGTGTGTGTTAGTGCGTACAAACACGTACTGCAAGCACACATGCATTTCTGTGTACATGCACACTGCAGATACAGCTCTCTTTGCAGTGTGAGCTCACGCATCTCATATCCTGGCTAGTGATTTCATTTGAAGCATGTCCAGGTGACTGGTTAGTGATTTTGAGAAGTACAGCAATGCATAATTTTAGCAAATGATCAGCAGACTGCCACCAAGAAGCATTCAGCCCAATGGCACAGTCCACAGTATACTCTCATTTATTATAGTTTCCTTGAAAATTCCCTAATGCCGCAGCAGATGTGGCTCTTCCTAGGGATAACTATTGACAACGCCAGATGCGGCATCAAGCTGCTGTAATGGGAGCTGATAGAAAGAAGAGGTTATGGTGTTGGAATTCTCGGACAGGTTTAGAACAAAGAGAGCTAGTATCTGATTGAGCTAGAAATTTCACTGTGCCAGCCTTATATTTATGATGCTAGGCTTTTGGATAGGTGGTAGAGAGTCAAGTCAGCCTCACCGTTTTTAGAGCATTTACCTTTAAGAACAAACTCCCTCTACTTTTACTTTATCCTGAAGCTGAAAAATTGACTTGGAACCAACAAAAATTAGGGCAGGCTGTGCAGTGGTGTATAGCACTCTGAGGAATGGAACCTTTCAGGATTGACATATCATTTCACAGACTTGTGCTTCCACAAATTAATGCTTGACAGGGCCTCTTCAGCCCCCCCCCCCATTTCCATTTTTTCCTCCCTTCCCTTTCCTGGTAGCACAAACGAGAGACAAGATGGATGTAATTATTATGCGTATTCCACGCTCACTTTTGCCTGCATGGCTTCTTGTTCATGCCTCTCTCTTTCTCTTTCTCTCTCCCTCTCTTTCTCCTTTAAAATGTCTGTAGGCTTTTTCACTCAGATCTCTACTCTAGCTGATGTGCAGGAAAATGTTATGGAATACCTCCATGTGCTTAGTCGACCCAAAGTGATTGATCAAGAACATGACGTGGTATGGACTGAAGCCTACGTTGACAGCACTGTAAGTCTGCAAGAGGCAACTTTTAACACATCCTGTTTATTTGCAGAATGCCAAAAGGAGGTGAAATCAGGTTGCATTTAGCATGACCTAGAATGCCCTGAGCTTTGGCTTTCTTGAATGTGGATTGTGTGTGTGCTGCGAAGAGGAAGTCCAGTTTACAATGAACTAATTTCAGCTGCAGCAGTTAATGGAGAGAATGTCAGGCTTCCAGTTGGTAAAGCTGCTATGCTGCTCATCGAACTCATAGACTATAAAGGTCCAGAGTAAGCATAAATCAGCTGCAGCAAGTCATAATGGTGGTTGGTGCCAGAAGGCCAAATGACTAGATTTTCATTGGGCTGCTGCTAATAACTGACAAGGAGACTAAGTGTCCACAAATGGCTGCTAATCAACATATATTACCGACATGCAGCTAACTTATTCTGCATGGTATTTTTATGAATGTGGCAGCTGTCAAGCCAAATCTGACTGATAGGTGATAGATCTAATCCAAAATTGCTCATTCTAATTCAGGGGTGTGTGAGAAGCACCTCTGGTTAAACTCCTCTTGAAATCAATGCTCCAATGTGAAATCATGTAGAGAGATGGACAGGCCATGAACTGGTTTGAGCAGGATTGTAACAAGGAACCTTGCAAGAATGAGTTGGGTGTTTTTCATATATGAACAATATATTTAAGAATGTATGGTTACACTTTAAAAAGAGAAATGCTTTTCATGGTACAGCTGAGTAGATAGCCTTTCTCCTTTTCAGCTTTGTGAACTCTTAGCCTGACTAGTAGAAAACATTTGAATCTGTTTTGCTCTTTATTGATAATATTCCATTTTTGTTTAGTGCTTGCTTTGTGTTCATTTTGTTTTTATGGTAAACAGTAGATTGTCTTGATCCTCTGTAGAGGTTATTTGCATTTTAATAGTAATAATGATAATATTTTAAAACTGGGGATCATGATGCCAGAAGCAGTCTGTGGAAACAAAGCTATAGCAAAAATACTTCATATACATCATTTCTCATATTCATTCTGATTGCTGGTGCAGAATTCTGTTTAATCTTTACTGCTGTTAACTTCTACCCAAACTAAGCAAAGCTGAGAGATTTCATTAGGTGAACTTAATATCTCTTCAAAGGAATGTTAAAAAAACAAAACAAGAAAACCCCGAAAATTAAACCTATGCCAGATTCAAGAGCCCTCCTTTTGTTAGGAGAAACTTATATTCCTAGAACACTGTATCAAATCCACTTTTACTACTGTGACCAATGAGCTGTATGACTAAACTATCTTATCATGGCACTCTGCAGATTTTAATACGGTTCTTGGTTTCACTGTGGGCTGAATTGTGGGATTCAAGTCTGGTGTGGTATCTTCCCAGTGCAGATCCCTAGTTCATCCTTGGTTCTTTCACCTCCTAGTGAAACAAAAGGCCAGGAAGGAATCCTGCCCGAGACCCTGAAGAATTGCTGCCAGTAGATGATATTGGCTTAAACAGAGAAATAGTTGGTCAGCTATCAGTTGGTCATACAAGGTCAGCTGCCTAATAGTGATGCTAGTGAAGTTCTTCAGAGCCTGGCTTGGAACCAAACTCAAGAGGTTCCTGAAATCCCGTCTTCAAAACAGCAGTGCGCTTTGCAGCCCTCCTCCATTCTCCTCTGCTTCGGTCAAAATGTCAGCAAGAGAAGGCTTCCTGAATTGCCTCCCTGCTCCTCACCAGCCTTGCATTTGGACCACCTTGCATCCGAAAATTCATTCTGCCACTCCCAGTGAGCGAAACACTCTCCCAAACACACTGTAGAATATGGATCATGATGGTAGTGAGTGGAAAGAGGGAGGTGGGTCTTTGTCTGTGCTTTCCCCTTCTTTGACTGTCACTCTGAGCAAGAGAAATTGGTGATGAGGAAAGAGGGGAAACTCTGTCTTGGCTACTGTATATTCACTGTTGCTACCGGTGCATGTTCCCATGCTGGAAAGTAAAAGGAACAATGGGGAGGATTCTTTTGGGGGCTGGCAGGGAGATGGCACTCTTTATTTTCTAAGATGCTTGGACTGGCTCAGGAAATGAACACATTTGTTCTGATTTTGTGGGGAAGGCGATAGGATCATTTCTGAGTGACTGTCAATCCAAGGAGAGCTAGGATGTTCATATGGAATATCTTGCCACTGTCTTTGAAAATAAATATTGCTTTGTTTAATTTTACATCTGATTTGCCGAGAGGACTGCATCCATTTTTGTAACACTGCCTTTCTGCTGTGTTTATATATCCAAGAAACTTCAGCATTACTTTTAGAGTTTGGTTATTTAAAATGCTCTGAGCTGGAAAGGATTTGGCTTGTCCATAGGTTCAGCTAATTTTTACCTGCTGTGTTTCCTGGGAATAAAAAGAATTTCTCATGGTAGGAAATGTACATTTTGCCATATTGAGAGATTACACTCTTTTTGGCTGTTTGTGCAACTTTTAAGGGCAGTTCTACCTTTGTTGAAGCTTCTTTTTGTAATGTAAGTCACATCTACAACTGCAGGAACATTTTTCCATTTTTCTTTTGCTACCCCTAAAACTGTTTTCTTCAAGTAGCATTGGAATTATGATGAGCTCACTTATCACCTGCCTTTCACTGCAACATTTGGTGTGACCATCAATAAGTGCTTTACTCCCCCAGGTTTCGTATGAAGCAGGAAGAGAGCTGATTATGTTCCTTTGATTGCATCTCTCATTCTCACTTGATTTAAGGCACTGAGAGTGGCTAGTTGTGTGACAAGATGATTGTGCATCAGCTGTGCCGCATGCCGCCAGTTTATCATGCGCGAGCAGCATAGAAGACCAACTGGGGTATGGTGAATTTAGCATTCAATAACTACCAATTCAAGGCTAGTCAAATATATTTTAACCTCTTTTAGTTCCCACAGTTTTTGTATTTGTTTGTTTGTTCAAACACTGTAATCTGATGCCTTTTAGGTGAACCCTGAAATACATTTGAGGTGCTTTCTTTGCCAAGGACTTAAATTTGCAACTTCTTTTCTGCTGCACTTTGCCTTTTGTGAACAAGAAACTTTAATCCCAGGAGCACATCCAACCAAAAATAAAATAACTACTTTTGCGCTGCATTGATTTCAGTAAAGAAGTTAAGACCATGTTTAAATCTGTTTTGCTCCTCTTTACCCCCCTGCACCTTCTCCTCTACTCACTCGTAGGTTTGATTCTCTCCCACTTCTTATTCTTTCTGATATCTGTTACTCTGCCTCTGGAGCTATACTTCTGTAGTTTGTCAATATCATTTTGCTATTTCTATAACAAATGGACTTATTTTCTTAAATTAAACCAGATTTTTACCCCAGATTCCACATGTGGCTTTTGGAAAGGTAGGGGGAAAGCCTTATGAATTTTGTAGCCTATTGCTGGGAACATGTTATTTTTAATTCAGGGGTCTCTAACCTGTTTGAGTCAGTGGGCACACTTGAAAATTCGAAGTTATCATGGACATTCTCATAAAATGGCTGCAGTGGGAAGGGAGAGTTACTGATAAAATGACAACATTTCAATAAAATGGATGGCATGGTGAGCACTGCCACAAAACATGCATTTCCCATTATGTGAACTGGTGGGACTAAGAGGAACATACATTTCCTAAGTACAAGGTGGAGGAGGAGATGCGGCTTCCAAAACACACCACCTTCCTAGTGAAAAATTATTTCTTATCTCCACAATAGCAGTTTTAGAATGCTTTGGTGCAGAATATTTGCAACAGCTAAGGCAGTTTCAAGGAAAGAGAGAATATAGGGAGCATCAAGTAACAATTCTAGGCAGGGAAGGTATCGCATCCAAATGCCCCATAAACTCTTCAGCTTACTCATAAATGATCTATAATCTAGAAGGGTGAAAAATGGGGTTTCCAACTTGGCAGGTGGCCCTTGGCTTTTGGGTGGTTAAAAATGAAATAAATAGCTATATTATTCTGGATAGTAAAATCCTAATCAGACTTTTAAAAGCTCCACAAGGAACCTTTTGAATTTGATGACTGGGCAACAGAATGGCAAATAGACCCAATCTAAGTAATTACAAAGTGATTCACATTTTGGTCAGGATGTCCTAAATGTACACATGTTAATGAGGTTTAATTGATTATAACTACCCAGGAAAGCAATCACATGAACTCAATAGAAGTCTCATTGAAAAGAACACCTTGAAAGTCATAAAACCTAAGAAAAGGGAGAAAGACAGTCGAAATCTGTAGCTCTCAGCAAGCACGAATGATTCTGAAAATGGGAAGCTTCTGTGTGTCTCTTTTACTCTGATCAGCTGCCCCCCCCCCTTTTGATCTCAGTCATCCAGCCCCAGCTGGGCAGAGCACTTTTCTTGGAGATTTGATCCAGCTTTAGGAGAAATCCTTCCCCTGCACACCACGGTAACCATTGCCATCATAGATTTCAATGAGCTCTAGCTTGCATTCAGTTGGGCTTCAGGCATTTCTTCTATTGTCCCTGCATTCTTGTTGCAGAACTACAACTACTTCATATACTAGCTTTGTTTAGTTCATGTTCCTGGAGCGAATGGCTCACTGAGTTTGTTCTCATGGATGAACTACATCATCCAGAAGGCCTAGATTCTTTTAAAAAAGATTAAACAGGTTTTATAAACCTAACAGCACAATCCTGTACATGTTTATTCAGAAATAACTCCTGAATTAAATGGGGCTTAATCACAGGTAAGTGTCCATAGCATTGCAGCCTAAGTTAATTCACCTTTCTTTAAAAAGACATAGGAAGCAGTACTGTCTAACAGCTTTTATGAAGACACTGTAGTCAATTTGTGCCATCTTTCCGTCTGATGCTATTCCTGAAGATGGCATTGTGTTAATAATGCTATTATCATAAATGGATGTAATTAGCATTTTTAGCACAGTCAGGGTGCCCAGGGTCTCTTATTTTCAGTGTATGTATTATAGATTGCTGCTCTGGAAAACTATTACAATATTTCCCAATTAGTTTCAAATGATCTTGCATGAATACAGCAAGTAAATATTAGTAGTTACTCTGAATGCAAATTCCATTAAATAATATTTATAAACAGGAGACAGAAGAAAATGCTTGTGTGAGACATTTATGCAGTTAATAATGAAATTTGTTTTGTGCAAATTCTACAACCATCTCACATAATCAAAATAAATTTAAACCCTGTACTCGCTGGAATCATTTACTGTTGAGTGTCCTTTTCAGAAAGAGATTTTTTGTGTGAATGTCTTTCTGCTTTTCCCTGGCATTTTCTTTCGGAGCAGTGAGTTCACTCTCAGAAGCTAGATGATTTTCTATGTGCAGGAGCCCTGTGGAGTTGATGTACTGTATCCTACAGAGTTTTTATACCGTTAAAGAGAACCACTGGAACAGAGTGCCCATTCCTTCCTCCATCCCTCTGCTTGCCCTGGATCTGCTCTGAGGAATCCTCTACAGATGATTCAGGGCACACGGTGTGGGAGAATGCAGTGTAGGGGAGAGGACAAGAAAGTTCTGTTGCGTGAAGGACTGGATCCCACCCTATTATTTCCTGTTGAAGGCAGTAATGTCTGACTTGGCATATCCATGTTTATAGGCATTACAGCACAAAGTGGTTGCATGACCACAGAGGCACACTTAATATTCAATAGAAACTACATCAAAGTTCTGAAACTGATCGAAGAGTCATTTGATGTGGTATTAACCAACATTATCTAAGTAAGAAGTTGGTGAAAAGCTTACAAAGTAATATTGTACCCTAATGTTGTGGTTTTTGGATTTCAGAGTGTGTATTGTTTCCAGAGGGCTGTAACACTCCCAGGCATACTCCACACCCACAACAGTGAGAATGCTCACCTCTGTTAATGCTCGTATATTGCCATTGTTTCTCTGATCTGCTGCTTCTTAAGGTGCCATTTTTACTATTACGGCCCTCTAGATACCTTTCTAGACATTGCCATAGCCAATCAGGGATCATTCATCATTTGTGAAATCACATTATATACTTAGTCTGATTTTGCTACTTGTGGAATTAATCTTATTTTGCAATATGCTAACTTTTACAGAGGGCAAATAAAGCAGCCTTTAGGAAGCATGACAGAGGTCAGTCTACAGTTCTGCTTAAAACTTTTCCAGCTTTTCCAAGATGAGGAACTTGCTGATTTCTGAAAGATTTAATGACAGTGTGCCTTTCAACCTTATCTTTCCCTATAATAGCCCGTACATGTGGTCCTGGTGGCAATTGTTGGAATTTAGATACACTATTGCTTCTTCATGATTTCTGTGTTTCACACACACACATGGGTGCTGGCCAGAATATTATAGAGCTGAAGAGCATTTTGTCTGGAGCTCCAGCCCCACTCATCATTCATACCTGCAGGTATAGGTCCCAGCTTCCCCCAGGTCTTCTTTGGCTTCGAAAGCAAATGCAGACCTCCATGTTCTTTTCTGTCACTAAAATATTTGAGCGACATTAGATATTACCATGCACAGATTCCATCTTATATTTTGTTCCTCTGTCATTAATCGTATGTTACAAAATTATTCCTCAAAGTTTTTTCTTCCCATGCAGTTTCCATTGTTTTAATTTTCTGCACCTGCATAATTTAATTCCATTATTTTTTCTCTCTCCTTCAGCAGATATTGCAAACAGATCACTGTATATAATAGAAACCTTAATCATATTATTCAGTAAGTCTACCAATCAAATTCTATTAATACTTTCTTACTAGCCCGTGAACGGTTTTGTAATTTTTTCCCCATCAGAAACAATACCATTGCAGCATAAGGTGATATATTTTTATTCTATTATAGCATTCTCATGCTGATTACTCATTAGGAATTTGCAATCGTCCATAGATGTCAGCTGCAACCTATCTCATATCAACTATAGGCTGATAGTGGAAAAGAATGTAGCACAGTAAGTAAGAGACCAGACTACATATCGGGACTCGTGGCTCTGCCCTGAACGAGCCAGAGGCCTTAGGCAAACCATCCCCCCTCAGGAAAGAGAGAGGGGATCAAAGAATCCCCCGTCTGTAATGTGGGGTTGATAAAGCTGTCACGTCTGACAGAGATGTTCTAAGGATTATAACTAGAAAATGTATGTGAAGCACTTGAAACTGTTGTTGTTGTTATATTGATTGGTTCTCTCTCTGTGTGTCTACGTGTATGGAGATAAAGAGAACAACGGATACCTCTCTTTACATTATATAAAGTACCATTTTCAGTGAGAACTAGTGCCCCAGGATACATAGCTAACAAACCTATATGTGAAGACCTTTTTATTTAAACGTCATTTTAATTGTTAACAATATTTACTTATTTATCTGGCCAGGGCGACTTCTCTTCTTTTCTTTTCTTTTATAACTTCTTTTATATTGTTTATATTTTTTATTTATTTTATATTATTAATTTTAATTTTATATTGTTATTTTTGTATTGTATTGTATTGTGTTATAAGCCTCCCCGAGGCTTCGGCAAGGGGCGGCATAGAAATGTTCTAATAATAATAATAATAATAATAATAATAATTTTTAATACAGAAGCAACTCATAAAGCTGATAAATAAAAGCTTGATGAGAATGTGGAAGCTCCTGTGTGTGGCTTTCTTCATAAGAATGGGAGCTATCTATGCCAGTGGTTTTCAATCTTTTTACAGTTGGGGACCAGCAAAAATAGGAAAATTATTTCAGAAATAAAAAGCATTATATACATAATATAGTATTTTGTGGATTAGTTTTTAAATATAGTACCAAAGATGAACATTTTTGAAAATACCCAGAAACTGAGCAATAAAAATGCTAATAAAAGAATAAAATATTGAAATCAAATGTAATCAAATATGTAATTCAAGTAAGATTACTGCAAAATCTGCTGTTGCTTCTTTTCAAGAACACTTGATTAAAAATTACAATAGCAAAATACAAAATCAATATAAATGCAATACTATGCTCCTAGCAAGTACAAATTCAAATACAATGTCAACAGCAGAGCAATACAAAATCAAACCAAGTTACTTAATACAATAATATTCATAATGTTAAATAATGAAATAGAGTGAACCCCACCCCCTCAAACCCCCATATGCACCAGCACAAACTGGCTGAGAAGGCACTCTTAGCCCAACCCCGCCTCTGCATCTTCCTTCCTGGCAGAAAACACAGCAGAGAAAGGAAAAGGCCCAGTCTTTGGGTCTCTGTCCAGAGGGCAGGCCAGCACAGCGCAGCTCCGGCTGGGGTCCCATTGAGATGCCTTTTCCAAGGAGGAGGCGGGGGATCGGCTGCAAGAGCACAGAGAGCCCCATACTGGTCCCGGTGAGCAAGATGCTGCTGTCCTGTGTGTGCATGGCAGTGGCTCTTTCATGGACCACCAGCAAATGCTTGCAGATGGGTGCTGGTCCATGGACCAGTGGTTGAAAAACACTGGTCTACACTGTTGCTTTACTGCTTGATTTTTTCTAATAGCACCATCCGTGTACACGATATGGATGGTGCTATTAGGAAAAACAGCAAACAGTGTGAATCTAATCTTTAGCCCTATCTGTCATTGTGTTCTTAGATTTAAACAACAACAACAACAACATTTTTCTTGGTGTATCATGACTACCCCCCTCCTTTCCCACTTTTCCTTTTCAGTGATAACTTCAGGCATAGATAACTTTGTAATGCAGGTGAATTTGAATTGTTAAAAGTAACACAAACCATGTGAATGGTGTCTGAATGTGTTGTTCTGTAGTTCTAGAAACCCTGAAACAGTTAGCTCGTGTGTATATATGTGCGCATATTTGCACACTCAAGGGCCGCTCAAGACATTTTCCTGCCCAAGTTTTATCCATCATTTAAGGATAAAATGGGCCCTACACAATGCCTGGTAAAAAGAGGCAACACTTGCAATATGCAGCCTGTGGTGCTGCGCTGGCATCTTCCTCCACACCCAAGAACAGCAAAGTAGTTTATGGGTCCCAGAACAAATATAACTGCATCTTCCAACACTTCAGTGCTGGCTGGTGTCGCCCCTCAGGATCTCCCAGTCTGAGGCAGCTGCCTCCGCTTGCCCACTACTAGAGCCAGCCCTGACCAGCACACAAATGCCGAAAAATGTCTGTTTATTGTTTTGAAGCAGTGGTGGCCAAACATTCTACTTTTCCATCTTTATGCTTTATTGCCAAATTTACAGAAATGAAGTTGTATTAATGACACATCAAAAAGAAGCAATTCTGACGACTGGGAGAACACGACAAATTCTTGAGATGAAAGATAGTTGCATCTATTGACTAAAGAGAACTTAAGCTCTGCGTGCTATTAACAGTCACGTTAATGTGTTTTAATAAGTGATTGCACAGCCAAGATGAGTTATCCTATACCACTAGTTGCTAATAAGAGCAAGTGTAGATATCCCACTAAGGACTAGGATGACTTCCAAATGGATACGACATTTGTTGAGCTGCTCAGCTCAAAGAAAACCCATGTGGAAAAAGCAGTAGAATACATGGCAACATGGACAAACTAATGGAAAGATGGTCATTTTAATTGTTACAGGAATTGTACAATTTCCGTGTAGACCCCTTTTGGATCAAACACTTAAGGATATCAGAAAAAGTACAAAAAAGCTACAATTTTACACATCCAGATGTTCACCTAGCATCTCTGGCTCTGTAGACAAACTCCTTTGTATTTGATAAATTGCATGTTTGCTTGTCTTAGTGTTAGACTTGGAACTTTAGCTATAAGGGTAATTTTCAATGATTATATTAGCATTATGTCCTGGAATTAATTGCTGGTTGTCAAGACGGCTGGTTGTGGTGGGAAGGAGGGGAGTATAACTCAAAGACAACATTTCTTTTAATTAGATAAATTTTAATATGGAAGCATCCTGATACACCACTGTAAAACAAACCAAAAGAAGAAAGAAAAGAAAAACTAAGAGCAGGATAATAAAGATGTTCATACCATCAAAACAAACAGATCACATACACACCCTGCACATACCCATAAAGAAGACAATCAAAAAATGTATCTGGGCACGTGGAATTGTGGAATGCCATCTGCATTAAATGGCACTGAGAAAACTGATTATGTTGGACCTCTATTTCGTAGCAGATGGGTTCATTAAATTTAATAGCCTCTAGAGCTTTTAGAAACAGTGCTAAAAACATGTGGAACATGCTGTGACACTTCACTTCTAGCCCCAGAGTCATTATAATTCTGGCGCAGACTATAAATATTACAGTACTTTATTTCTATTGAAACAAATGGCTCCTCTAATTATTTTTTCATGTACAGTAATCCTCTCCTTATTTTTTCAAGTTTTCTGCAGCACATTCCATATTCCTCGAAGAATGCTTTTACCGTATTTTAGATGTTACTGTCTCCATGTTAGGTTCAGTTCTAATTTGTCATTTAGCTTGCATGGTAACATCTAAAAGAAAAAAGCAGCCATGTTGCTTTGTTGAAAAAAAGCTACCATTTGCAGCAACATTACAAATGTTGGCTACTTTACCACCTATGGTTGAAAGGAAGTCAGCAAATATGCTAAGCTCTCATATCTGGAATACCAGATCTGAAACAACCAGGAATGGTACCATTGAAGCAGCGTTGTTTCTTCCCTGGCATTGAGGAGGGCAGCTTTGAGGCTTTCATGATACCTAAACATCATTTAGGTACCTTTTTATTTAAACATCATTTTAATTGTTAATACTGTTTGCTTATTTTATCTGGCCAGGGCGACTTATTTTTTATATTGTTAATTTGTTTTATATTTTTAATGTATTATATTTTAATTTATGTTGTGAGCCGCCCCGAGGCTTTGGTGAATGGGGCGGCATAGAAATGTTTTAAATAAATAAATAAAGAGAACCCAATTTTCACTTTGGCTGGGATATTCTTAAAAAGTTAATGCATAGTGGATTAGTCCAGTGCTGTACCCTATCTGCACTGCAGTGTACTTCCTAAACATCAACCTGAACTGCAGAATATTAGGAAAAATAGATTTCAGATGAACACATCTTAAAATGTAGGAAACTATCCTTAACCAAGGCATCCTAGCTGAGCACTTGCAACTCTGACATTTGAAAAACATTTCCATATTTTATTTTCCATTCATCACCTACCTGTAGGCCTGGTTTACTTTCCCTACTCCTCTTGTATCTGCTGTACTTTCTTGAGAAATTTTGACACCTGGTCATCTCTGGTCACCACCTCCCAAATTCCCGCCATCAATTTCCCTTTCCTTCTCAGGCTACCAAACCTTATGCAAATGTGAAGGATGTTGCTGCTATTCTTGTGTGATTAACACATTCTTTTAAAATGTATTTTGGCAACTCTACTATGGCTTAGTTTCATTATATCTAAGCCCTGGCATGAGCAGATATTTCAAAAACAGTCTTTGATTTAAAAAAGAGCTAAAGAACTCCAGAACATTTTCTTCTGTTACTGGTGGTGTTGAATGATCTAATGGCATCAGTCCCTTAAAGCACTGACAAAAATTATAGACTCCTGGATTATTCCAGGTAATAAACCTTTTGTATATTCTGACTGCCCTCTAACCTAGGTACTTTAATCCTGAATTATTGGTTAGCTGCCTCTAAGGCAGTCTGCACTTTTATTTATTATTAAATCCACTTATTTATTTATATAAATAACTCGTCGTGCCAGATAGAAAAAAAAGGAACAAGAATAAAATTCAGTTAAAAAACACAATGAAAACATAAAAACAGACTAAAAACAAAAAGCTCCTGTGCAAAGTACATCTTTTAAAAAATACTAACAAAACCCAACCAATCAAAACCAATTCAGCAGCAGCCCAGCTGAGATGCCACAGGCCAGCCTGTATGAAAAAGCCTTTTCTGTCTGTGGAAGGACAGTGGAGTAACAGAACCTGGGAGTGGCCCTGCGGAAGCCCTTCCCATGTTCCCCACCACATGCCTCTGATAGTGGTGAGAGCAAGGGGAGGCTCTCCCTGAAGATGTGCAAGTCTGCACAGCCTCTTTCGGGAAGAAGCCCTTTCAAACAGCCTTGCTGTGAGCAAGTCTCTCCTCCCCTTCCTCCAGCAGACACAGATGACACCCTAGAACATGGGTCCTCAAACTACGGCCCGCGGGACGGATCCGGCCTGCCATGGCCATCCATCCAGCCCATGCCGCCGCTGGTCGCCGTCTACGCGCACGCTTGCTGTGCGGGCGGGGACGCAGTGGCTTGCTCACTCAGAGGTGGTCTCTGAGAGAGCAAGCCACCACCGCCGCCTGCCTCCCATATGCGCGTGCTCGCCACTGCCTCACAGCACGGGTGGGGAGGTTGTGGCTTGCTCGCTCGGAGATGGGAGATCTTCGAGTGAGCGAGTCCCCGTTGCACGCGCCCAATGCCGCCTCGCGCATACCCGACCTCACCAGCCCATGCCCCCAGCTAACCCCATCTCACTGGCCCGCAACGGTCACCGCAGCCTTTCAACTGGCCCCCTATTGAAAAAGTTTGAGGACCGCTGCCCTAGAAGCACCAGTCCTTTTCTTAAAGGTTAGCAAGTTACAGATAAGTATAAATCTAAGCAATGTTCTCTTTGGCATGTGGGAACAGCAGCTGCTCATGTGAAGAGCTGAATCCAAATGGAAGCTTCCCTTCTTTTCAGGCTCGCATCTGCTTCTAGAGGTCCAGATGTCAGGAGCACTGGACACTTCTTATCCGGTCCACTCCCTTTGCCCAACGTCTTCTGACTGGGTCAAGGAATTTCTTCTCAGTTTCCTCCCCATCCCCTAGTTCTGGAATGCCTCCCCACTTTTCTGAGGCAGGCTAATTCTCACACTCTGTCTGAGAATCTTTACTTCCTGACCTTGAAACTCCAAAGCCATCTGCCCAACTCTGCCTCCTGCTTTGAATGGGCCAAATCTATCTGAGCAGACTGGAACGAGTGCAAGCCGGGCCCTCTGTTTGCAAGCCTCATCCTCATCGTATCTTCTTCATTGATGCTCAGATATTTGACCTTTTACCTGATGCACTTCTGCGATGGATTATTATCTTCATAAATCATAGGCAGCAGGCTTGGTGTTCGGTTTTGATTTACCAGAAAATTCCACTAGGACCTCTTGACTACATGTGTCTTCCACACCTGTGTGTTGGAGATACAGTAGGATAGGGAATTTTTCAACTTGTCATTGACATACAGTCCCTTTCTCAGAGAGGACAAAGAAAGCCTTCACATTTCTCTGCCCTGTTTACACTGGAATTTTTCTGTTCATGACCAAACCCGAAAATCAAGAGGCAATGGATCACTGAACAAAGGAAAAATCTGTTCATTGTTTTCCAATTCAAAATATTCCTTTTAAAAACTAAGTGGTACAATGTGGTAGCATTCTGATAGAATGCTTCTTTAGTCATAGATTGTTTTCCTTGTGTTTGATCTTATGCTTTCTGTAAGTCCCAGCAAGACATTTCAGAGTTGTTTTGAGGGTGAAAAGGAGGGACAAAGAGTTACTTCGCGAAGTTAGTGTGTCCTTCTACAAGCCGGTCTATTTCAATTCTCAGCGTAAATAATGTAAATAGGCTTTGTACTGCCCATTTGTAGGCTGCAGCTTTAAGGGTGGGTAGGGAAGTGAGTTAACTGCAGACTTCTTAAAAGATGATATACAGCTGTTGCTCATGATGAAGTTAATGATCAATAACCTGACCATGGAGCCACCATCATTTTTGACACTAGTGACACTAGACAGAATTGCACTTTTCACCAGAGGAAACAATGGGGAAATACAAAAGAAAAGCTATGATTGAGAGAGATGCGGCTTTCCAGAAGAACAGGCAAGGTAGTCTTTTGCAATGCTGAGCCCTCTCTGCCTGTTGCACCTTGAAGTCTAATAAATGCATTGAGTCCCAAACTTTTGTAGGCTAGTCTGTTTTAACAGATGTGTCACCTTGTTGCTCTTGCACAAGGCTGCAAGCCCTGTGCATGCTGGAGATTTGTGTGCTCCCATCGCTGCAGTGAGACTTAAACTTACACAAGATTGGGTTTCATGGTTCTTCGCTAGGTCTGTTTTCTGGCAATGCAGTGCATTGTCACTACTTTCTGTTCCCAGGTGAAAGGCTTTCTTTGCAGTTTCCAGTTCAGTTTCTCACAGTCAACAACAGAGATGGGCAACTTGTGGCCCTCCATGAACAACTCTTGAGAGAACCTACAATTTTTGCTTAGCCTTTGCATAACCTCTGACACGACAATGCCCAGTTGAATGCTGATAATGCAAAGTATGCTTTGGAATGCAGCCTCCCTGATTTTCTTTCTCATTTTGGCTGCACTAGGGAATATATACGCATCGGATTTTAAACTATAAAATAATAGCCACCTATATTTCCACATTTTTAATTTGGTCCTTCTTTTAATTCAGTCTTATAAAAGGAACTCCAGCTGAACAAGACAAATAGGCGTTATTTCAATTAGACATCACAACAAGGCACAAACCTTACTTCAGAGAAACATCACCAGTGGCAGTTCCTCCCTGAAGTATGTGAAGCATACTTCTCAGTTTTACACTTTGGGGACATACTGGCTAGAGTTCGAAGTGTTTCTGCAGGAGAAGGGCACTTCGTTCTGTATGTGTGCTGGTAATGCCAGCTTCCATTCCTTCCCCATTCTTGCTGTTTTCCAGGAAGCTGCATGCAGGGCCTTTCAGAGAAGGACTGACTAGGCCCCCATGCTGCTACCCACAGTGGAATCGCATCTCATGCAGGTCCAGACTGGTTTCCCCAGGATGGCTAGTTTGTGGGCAACTAGCCATCCCTACAACCATGGACTGTTGTAAGCCTTGTTCCCATAATGGGCTGTTGGGAACCCAACCCCATTTATTTTTTTTTATTTTTTTGGCACTTTTGTATAACCATCTCTTAGCCACATAGCTCTCTAGACAGTTCACATAATAAAAGCCCCATTGTGAGTATTGGAAATAGCCTGCAGAATCCTTTGACAATAAGAGGCCCTACAAAAGTTTTGCCAAGAGGCTCCCGGGCAAGTGCACTGCCCACTTCCTTAAAAGGACTCTGATGGCATTTGGGGACAGCTTGCCCTTCTTTCAGCCACAATTGTGAGCTGCTTTTGGCTCAGCTTTTCTTTCCCTTTAAACATTTCAAAGCCAGCTTTAAGCCTGTTTTGAGATTTCATTGAGAGAACTGACATCAACACTTTGGGGAGAGTCATAGGAAGGGAGGGAATGTGTATAGAAACATTTATTCTGCTCTCCATCAATATTTGTGGATTTTTGTATCCGTCGTTCCTGTAAAAAAATAATTATACACTGGGAAATTCTAGTTGCATTCTTTTCAGAAAGGAAACTGGGAGGGATCAGACTCACCACCTCTTTCTGAATAGCCAGTGAGTCACCCATGGCATCTCTGGTTTTCTCTGACACAGCCAGGCTCCCAGGCAAGGCCCCAGGAACTGTGGATGGCATCCCCTTGCTCCAGTGATGTCACCAGCCTTGCCTGTCTTTCAGTTGCCTCCATTAACGAAATGAAGTGGAGCCCCAGTGAAAGGGAGTGAGGGAGAAAGGGAGAGAAGATAAGGAAAGCAGGGGAGGAAGGAGTAGGGGTGGCTGAGGCCAGAGAGAAGCACCAAAGTGAAAGGACAACCACGAAGGAAGGCAGGCATGGACCGAGAGGAAGGAAAGACAGGGAAGCCAACGGGGGAAGAACTTGGGAAGGACCAGGAAAAGGAATCCTTCCTGGCAAGGTGAGGGCAACACTGGACTGGGGCAACACTGGGGCACAGGACAGTGTTTGGGAATGGCTTTCCACCCTCTCTTTGGTAACCCTGACCTGGCCAGACTGACTAGCAACACAGTCATTCTGCTCCAGGAGCAGGAGGGCACGGAGGCTTGGACAGAATTGCATAGCAGAGAAAAAGCAACAAGGAGAACTTTCTGGGAAGCAGTTGGCAGCCTTAGGCTTAGCACAGATGCCTTTCTCAGATACTGTTGTGGGCAAAGATGGTTTCCCAAGGAGCAGAAAATCTGTCAAATGTCAGAGCCAATTCTGCCGTTGTTTTTGGAGAGCAAATCCCTTTTGTATTATAGTGTGAATGGATTTCCAATAACTTTGGGTAGTCTTCCTCAATAAAATCTGTCTTAAAACATTCACTGACTGTGGCCTACCAGAGCAGAACGATGCATCAAAGGGAGGTGGATGCATTCCTTCTTCAAACCCACTAACAGAAACCAACAACACCCTTTCCCTTTCTCTCCCTGTCCTGCCCCGTTGTGTCTGTGTGCACACCCGTCCACATCTCTTGCTAGACCGGCTTGTATTTCAGAGATATTTCTTTCACTGTCATGTCAGGTGCTCCTGTACATAAGTGAGAAGAGATAGTTCCGTTGTCTTTCACCTTCCCATCAATCTTCATAAATGACTCATTTAAAAATAATTAGGGTTGGCAGTAATTAAAATTATACTATCTGCCTTGCAAGCATCCTTGAAGAACAGCCAATAAGTACTAATAGCATGCGTGCTGGCAAAAGGAAGCCTCAGCTACGGCATGCAATTTACTTTGGGGGAATTATCATTTTTACACACATTGTGCTTGCTGGAAGTTTGCTGTAATGGAGCATTTCATTAAAAGGACTGGAAGGTGACAGTAATTTGTAATATATGACCTCTGCAATTGTGTGTGCATGCCCATGCACACACGTCTCATCATTTTTCTCTCTTCTTCTTGCTACGTTCAGTTGAACTGAAACTTCTTGTATATTCATACTGAGTGCAAAAGCTCCTTTACCATTTAGAAGCAAATGCACAGCGCAGGAGAGGGAAAAAATGTAAACAAATCCAGAAATCTTCTTCCAGATTTATATTCATGAAAGGGAAATTTATTCCATTATCATCATCATCATCAGTAATAGTAGTATACGCTACCTATTCCCAATGCTAGGCTGGAAGGCAGCTTACAGCATTAAAAGATCAAACTATTAATAGGAATATGCAAAAGTTGAAAATGTACGTAAAACAACTACAGTGTTAAGGTTTATAAAATGTCCAAAATTGAAACAGCAGTAAAAGCAACATAGACAAAAGAGGTAGCCCAATACAATCTCAAAGTTCCAGGCTATTCCCAAAGAGCTGCTGCAATGAAAGTGTTTGCCTGCCTTTGAAAACATAATAGAGGGGCAACAATCTAGGCCTGTTGAGTTCAAAAGAAGTACCAACATTTTCCTTAAACTTCAGGTGATATACCACCAGATCTTCCCAGTCCTTACCTGCTGAGGATAACCTATCCCTCCTTTTGTTATATTTGAGGAAAACCCATTGAAGACCAAATTTCCAAATGTATGAACAAGTCCTTGTTTGATAATTCTGGATTAATGCATTGACTGGGTTCAGACAATATAAGCATGGGTTGAGCAAGGATTGAAGGTGAGTTGTCATTTCCCTGTGAGTCGTTGTTGAAATGTGTTTGAAATCCTGTTGTCTGCACCCAACCATGCTAACAATGTTTTGCTAACCATGAACAATACGTGAAGTTGGTTGTTGCGTAATTAACCATGCTGGATTGTTTGTGGTTAACAAGCTATAATTTGTAAGTGTAGTTGGGTTCAGACAGCATGTTAACCCACATTTCAACAACTCTCTCAGCTCATGCTCAGCCCTTGGCTATAGATTATCATGCTGTCTGACCCCAGCCATAGAAACATATTTCTTTAAAAGAAAATATCGACATAGCAAGATAAAACAATAAAACACATGAATCAAAGTAAAGGCAAAGGGAATATTTTCCACGAGTTCCATTTTTGTTGTAAAGCATCCTGGGAGCTTTGGTAGTTGTGAATGGTATACAAAAGCAAAAAACAAATAAAATGTATAACATTTCAAAGCAATGCTGCAAACTGAGCTATACACACTTGGATTCAGATATAGGCATATGTAATACAGTCCAAGTGGACTTTTTCTTCTGTCTGTGGTGGCCCCTCCAAAAATACTACATGGAGAGTTGGGCTACCCCATTAATGAAGTGTGCCAGGGATGGGGAACCTTTCATCCACAGGCCTAATCTGGTCCGCAGTATCACTCCACCAAACATGTGGAGGCTTTGATTCCATCCATTCTTCCATGCCTGAGCCCTTGGAGGCTACTGGGGCTTGAGGAGAAGGAAGGGAGACAAATCCTTGGGTGGGTGTGTTTGGGGGGATCCAACTGTGTTCCGAGTTAACAATAGGGGATTCCCTTGTGCGCTGTTCTCCTTCCAGTTGCAAGGTGGAATGGCATGCTGGGGGAGCCCTGCTTTTAGTTCCTGCCACAGTTTAGAGAGTTCCCCTTAGTTCGTGATCCCCACATTCCCCCTCAATGGGGCAAGGCCTCGGGGAGGCAAAGATGCCACAACTGAGGAGCAGAGAGAAGGGTTGTTCCACTGATAAATTTTATTTCAAACAGCGATGAATTATTAGTATTATTACTTACTATTATTAGTAATAATTACTACATTGTATTTATATCCCTTTCCCCTCTTCTGAGGAACCCAGAGCAGCTGATCCTCCCAATAAAAACCCTGTGAAGTGGGTTGGGCTGAGAGTCTGTGACTAGCCCAAAATCACCACATGAGCTTCAAGTGGGGCCTAGAACCCAGGCCCCCAGTCCAAAACTCTCACCACCATGCCCAGCTGGTCTCAGTTGGCAGAGGAGCAGAACATAGAAAACTGTGTGTCTCTAGCACATCCAGTTTGCTTCAGATAGAGCACAAGCAGAACTAGCAGAGTTTCCAAAAGTCACATTCCAAATTCCATCCCAGATTGTGGCCCTCTGAACTACCCGGCCCTAGTAAAAAGCAACGCCAATGAATTTGCTTTCTGTCATTCTTTCAACTTGGATTTTGGACTTTGGGAAGATGTTTACCACAGATTTCACTTTCTGCCCTGGGCTCACATTATTTTGTTTCTGCGGGAACAAGCAGATCCTGAGATGTTCAAAGGGCATCCATAAGGATGTGGGTGCAGGGGAAGGGGAAAACGGCCCCTTCCACTTTTCCCCTTGGAAGTCCTTCACTGGATAAAGTGCCTTCTGTATATGGAGGAAGCCCTTACATCCTTGGCATGCACACTCTGGATTCAGCTTCATGTCTTGCATGGGCCGAACTGTCCTTTCATCAGCAAAATATGAATTAGCTTTAACGTGATTAAAGAATGTTTAAAGAAACTTATTGCAGCAAATGTGACAAGATGTTAGTTGGATAACTGACAGGTGTAGGTGATTTGCTTATGGAAAAATTAGCAATGAACACACAAATCCCTCACACAGATATTAGGAAAATAAGCAGCTGATATATCTCGAAGTGGTCAGGGTGCTTTGAGGTTGATTTTGGCCAGGCAGAAGTATCTGGAAGTGGTAAATCACATAATCCTGACTCTGCTGTTTCCAGAAATTTTATTTCAAAGCTGAAGTCCAGTAGCACTGAATTTGAAGAAACTTGTTTTCACTCAACTAAACATAGATACTTCAGCTTAGATGTTCTAAGACAGGGAGAAGAGGGAGCTCCAGGGAACCAGCTGAAATGACTGGCAACATTTAGGCAGGCAAAAGTGTTTCATTAGGAGAAGCCTCATTAAATGTAATGATGCAGATGCTCTCCGATTCTGAAGCCTCATTTTAACTCTCCGAAATAAAGCTGCTTGGCTCAACCAGCTAATTATTTGAGCTTCATGATATCTTTTTTGTTATCAAAGTAGAATAAAATGCCAGTGTGTCCTTGGTCCATTATTTCAAGATGAACTAAAAGCTATATAGTTGTTGTTGTTTATATCTTAAATTTTCAGTGTTCTGAAACTTTCTGAAATTAAACTGCCTGCGAACCAATTCCATGGAATCTATGTTATTTTTGTTCCCAGTACCCTTGAAGTACCCTCCAAGTTATAGAAATTATACCACTGAATGAGGTTTACAATGGGTGCCATGTACAGAAAACTTACGATGCACTGTTTTCAGAGGGAATAATAGCCTTATGAGGCAATAACCTTCCACTGAAGGAAAATTCTGCACCATTTTATCCAAGGAGGAAATATCATGAATTAACAACTTCTGAAAGAGACATTTGATTTTCATATCCAGGTTTTCAGATAGGATTGCCCTTCCTAACTGAAATACTGATTTTTATGTGCAGGATATTCTATTAACACTCATGTCCTTCATGGCCTCTACATGTCAACCTATTATTTCTTGCTGTCTCCCAGCTTAGTGGTAGATCATGGAATCACAGATTTTGAATGTCCTTTGAGACAGTCTGTTTCAGCCCTCCCACCCTAGTGCCCACTAGATAGTTTGACCTGTAGGTCCCATCAGCCCCAGCCAGCATGGCCAATGGTTTGGAATTCTAGAAGCTGTAGCCGAACACTTCTGGGGGGCACCAGGTTGGAAGTCTAGCCTCTTGCTCAATGGAGATAGGCAATTCAGGGGGAAAATATATCCATGGCTATATAGTCCCTGCTTAAATCTCTCCAGTGAAGAAGAGCCCACCATATACAAAGGTATTCTGTCCCACTCTGTTATTACTGTCAGGGTAATGTTTAGCTGAAATCTGCTTCCATGCAATTTATACCTGTTGGTCCTAATATGGCCCTCTGGAGCAATAGAGAACAATGTTGCTGACATTTTCTGAATGATAGCTCTTCAGATATTTGCAGACCACGATCATGTTCTTCTTAATCTTCTCCAGGCTCAGCATGCTTGACTCTCATAGGATGTGTTTTCCAGATTGCTTATACTTGTCACTCTCCACTGGGCAGGCTCCAGTTTGCCAGTATCCTCCTTAAAGTCTGACACCCAGAACTTTAATGCATATAGGAGAAAGCAGGACAGCATGAGCAATCACCAACACATTCTTAGCCACTTCACTGGAAAATATTTAATACAGCTAAACTATGTCCTGTATGTTAATTTAAGAATTGAGTCTCTCTGAGAGAGAGAGAGAGAGAGAGAGAGAGAGAGAGAGAGAGAGAGAGAGAGGGAGAGGGAGAAAGGGGGCGGAAAATCACTAAATGAACAATTAAGTGCAAAAGTTTCTCTGGAATCTGAAATGTGGCAGTAATACTGCTTTAATATAATATTATAGTATAGTATTATGATACTATAATAACTAAATGGTATGTGAGTTACATAGCCTGTCCCAAAATTGTTGGGAATATCAGGCAATTGTACTGACAATTCTATTCAAATCATTTGTTTGGACTTTTTTTATTATTTATTTATTTATTTAGTCACATATATTTATAGGCCACCTATAGTTGCCAAGGCCTTCTTTCAGACTTATCTGTAACATTGGAAGCAAAAATAGACTACAGTGAGGTTAAAAATTGTAAGAAAAAGCCAACGATGAGAAATTTAATTCATGCATTCCTCAATGGTTTTTGGTTAGTCACCATATCATATATAATCACAAGTGAAATATGTGGCTTGTCATGGGGGGGAAGAGATGCTAATGGGAAGTGTAAAGACAAGAAGGCTGCACTCGGCGGGCTCGTTTCCCAATGCGCTGCTTCTGGATAATGGCAGTGAGCAAACATCTATTCTGGGCAACATTGTGAGGCTTCTCTGGAGGTAATTACCTCTACCACAAGCACTATTATCTGTGATTGCTGAAAAGTTTTTTCCAGTTGTTCCTGCACAGGCCTTCTCTCCAGGCATTTCCCTGCCAGCTGACAGGTTTGGGCAAAACCCAGCATGGTGGAGCATAGATTCACCTCTTGGTAACAGATGAAGGTTCTTTCGCCTCCTTCCCTCCCCTCAGCTCCTACAGACCCTGCGGCCCCCAGTGACCCACTCAATCTGGTGTGAAGGGCCCCCAGTTCTCTGCAGCGGACTGTGAGGGTGTGCCAGGGCCTGTGGGGTGGGGTGGGGGAAATCTCCCCACACTCTGCTTATGGAAACCATTCCATTGGCATAGCAGGAGACGATCATACAACCAGGACTGTGCTGCATGATTTTTCTTCCTTCCACAAGCACAACAGCCTTTTGTTCAAATCATTTAAAATGTCTTTTGTCTGTGTAGCAACTTCACGTTTAACAGAACTTTATTTACAGTATCGCAGTTAAGTTTCCCTACACAGTCTAGGCAAACAATTGAAGATGCTGCCCTTTGCTTTCCGCACATCTCATTTTAGAATGAGGCCTCTAACTACTCATCTTACTAGGTTTTCTCTGGCACGTCATCCAAAAACACTTCATAGGTACACTCGAGCATTTGGGCTAATAATCCTTCTTTAGTCAGGAAACGGGAGTCTTGCCTCTGTTTTGACCCTGGGAACTCCTCATTTGATTCTGTCATTTCAGAGTTTAATCCTAGTGGTCCCTGTTTATGTGATCACTGAAGGCAGTGAATAGATTAAGCATTGCCAATAATTTGAAAACAAAAACATTCTTATTTCAACAATGCAAAGTAAAGCACATGCTAGGTGGACTGGAAAATTGGGTATTTATTATAATGCTAATTGCTCATCATTAAATTTTGCAGTGTTTCATTATACCAGAGATTTTCAAATTCAGTGGAGAAAAGTAACTGGAAATAAATTAACTGCTGAACGCTCAATCTTATGCATATTTTGACCAAAAAAAAAAAAAAACCCCTATTATTCTCAGCATACCCCACCCAGCATGGCTGGCTGGAGGGATCCTGAAACTTGCAGGACCTTTTGCTGTCTAAATGCGCATTGGATTGTAGGACATGATCCTGTGGCCTCCCAACACCATCTGGGGTGACAGTAGGATTCTTTGGAGTCCTGTGCTGAGATCCTCTGATCTTACTTACTTACTTACTTACTTACTTACTTATTTATTTATTAAAAACATTTTTATGCCGCCCCATTCGCCAAAGCCTCGGGGCGGCTTACATCACTAAGTTAAAATAATTATAATATAAATTTAAAATATAAATATTAAATTAAAAATACAACAATACAGTATAAAATAAGCTGCCCTGGCCAGATAAAATCCGATAATATTAACAGTTAAAATGCCGCTTGAATATCTTGGTCTTGGTGCTGGGACTCAAACAGCCCAGCCTCTGCCCCTGTT
Organism: Varanus komodoensis; assembly: GCF_004798865.1. Classification (NCBI taxonomy): domain Eukaryota; kingdom Metazoa; phylum Chordata; class Lepidosauria; order Squamata; family Varanidae; genus Varanus; species Varanus komodoensis. Next base: position 14,996,424 of record NW_025336346.1, read on the forward strand.
GTGGCTGGTACAGAAGCACTGTGCCGGTCACCTTTCTGCGAGCACCAATGTGTCCTGGGGACAAGGACAAGAATGGAGAAGAAGATTGGGGCCTCCTACAGACACCAGTTCCTATTGCGGCACCAGACTCCTACTTTCTCCATCCCGGGCACTTCATCTCAGTGGCTGAAAGCAGCTGTCTCGATAAAATGTAGGGCACAAGGGATGGCAGCAAAGGAGACTGCACAGAAGTTTCTGAGGATCACACCCTAAGTGATTTAAGGCGTAAGACCAGAGCCAGGCTGACTCACTTGTAGCGCTGCTACAATCCAAGAATCTAAAATTCTCTGGTTCTGAAGAATACATCCATACTGACTCTCTTCTGAGCGGTTTTAATGTATCCCAGGGCTTATAACATTCAGCTATGCCTTCTTTTTTAAAAACACTTACCTTGTAATTTACTTGAACCACAGTGCTAAGTAGGCTTACAGATAAATCCCACTGAACTCAGTAGGACTTCCAAGCAGACACTCCTAACAAGTTGTCTGTAGCCTCTTCTTACATTTTAATAATAATAACCATAACAGTAACAACAAATGGAAGACATAGAAAAGGGTCAGAGTTGCATTCTATCTATTTATTCTGTATACTATCCTTTAGAAGAAGAAAAAGATGATGATGATGATGATGATGATGATGATGATGATGATGATGATATTGTATTTATATCCTGCCTTTTTTCCTCTTGTGAGGACCCACGGCAGCTTTCCTAAGTCCATTTTATCCTTACAACAGCAACCCTGTGAGGTAGCTTAGTCTAATCTGTGACTAGACCAAAAGTCATTCTATGAGCTTCATGGCTAAGTGGGGACTAGAACCTGGATCTCCCAGGATTTATCTGTAAGCCTACTTAGCACTGTGGTTCAAGCCCTCTCACCACCACACCACACTGGTTCTTCCATAAGATATTTGCAAACTTCCTGGGGAGGTCAAGCCATTTCCTGGGGAACTGCCTGGGGAGGTCAGGCCAGCCCTCTCACCACCACACCGCACTGGATTTTCCATAAGATATTTGCAAACTGCCTGGGGAGGTCAAGCCATTTAGCAGTATAGAAATAACAATGACACCGATAACAATAACAGTACTAATAGTGAACCATACATTTTAGAAAACTGGATTAAAAATTTGCTGGCCCTGAAAAGAGAAACAGATTTATTTATTTATTTATGACATTTGTGTGCCATCCTTTGCAAGAGCCTCAGGACAGCTTACATGAATAAATACATAGCAATATAATATAAATAACATAATAACATTCCATGATACATCCTCTCTTAATTAATAAAATAATAAAAAATAAAAATACAACCGTATACAAATCAGCAGTATTAATAAAATAGTATTAGTTGTTAAAATGAAGGTTAAATTTTTATTTTATTTTATTTATTTATTTTATGATTTATATCCTGCCTTTTTCCTACAAAGGACTAAAGGTAGCTTACATCATTCTTCTCCTCCATCTTATCCCCACAACAACAACCCTGTGAGGTAGGTTGGGCTGAGAGTCTGTGACTGGCCCAAGTCACCCAGTTGGCTCCATGGCTGAGCGGGGACTAGAACCCAGGTTGTCTGAGTCCCAGTCCCAGGTTCTTAACCACTGCACTGCACTGGCTCTCTTTATCTGGTAAAGAAAAAGGTGTTTACCTGATGCAAAAAGAGTAGAGGATTGGCGCCAGGCGGATCTCTTTGGGGAGCATGTTGCATGCATGTAATACTTTGGACTTTAGCAAAATCATGATAAATGTGCAATTTCCACTTTCTGCAAGAAACAGCCACATTATACTTTTGGGGATTAATAGAAAGTGTGTACCGTCTTGAGAAAGAAAAGGCAGAACCCTTGGCAAGGTCTGGTGCAACTACTGGAATCAATAGTGCTCACTAGGCTTTTCAGAGGTAAGCCTAGTGAGGTAATTTTTATGCATCAGCCTGGAAGTCTTGCCTTTATTGGTCGGACAATAATTTATACCCTGTGGCCTTTCAAAAGGAAGACCATCATCCACAGCAGCATAATACCAAATAAATTTAAGTTGCTCATCCTTCCATCATGAAATAAGCCAACATCAGAATAAAAATCCATCCCACAAGTCTAGTAGTTCATAGAGATGATCTTGAACTTACAACTGACATCCGCTAGAGGAAAAATGGCAAAGTAACCATCTGCAAACTGTAATGGACCCTCACAAATGTTGACTGATATCTTAAAGCTGGGATTTCTCTCCTGCCCTGATCTATCAAACCCATCTCCTAAATGCCTAAGACCACCCTCAAGAAAAACAGATAAGTCTCGTCTTAAGTTTTGGAATTGCCAGCAGAGGCTCTGATTCTACAAAGTATTTGCATAGCACAGGGTTCTTCTTGCTCCGCAGAGTAGTCACAATGAACATAGTTCGCAAACTCAGGTAGCTCTATAGAGCCAGTCTGATCTAGCTTGGTTCCTCTCCCACATATCAATATTCCTATTTTATATGACTGAAGTACTGACTACCAAAGTTCAAGTGAAGTAGAAGAAAATAAAAAAATTAAAGCTGTAAACCTCTCTGCACGTACCTAGGATGATGTCTCCACTGAGCCCAGTGGCACTTACTTCTGTATCAACAGATAAGGAATTACATTGAGAGCCAGTGCGGTGTGGTGATAAGAGTGCTAGACTGGGGACCTGGGAGAACCAGGTTCTAGGCTCCACTTGGCCATGAAGCTCCCTGGTGACCCTGGGCCAGTCACAAGCTCTCAGCCTACCTCACAAGGTTGTTGTTGAAAGGATAAAATGGAGCTATATAAGCTGTTGCGGGTTCCTCACGAGAGGAAAAAAGGCAGGATAGTAATGTAATGTGCTTGTATTTTTTTCTTGGAGTTACTGTATAATGCAATATGATTGAAAAGTGCACACACATCCACACACATGCTTAAAAATTGTGGTAACTCAGTATTAATTGATTTTACGTGATAACACTGTTTCTGTTAGGCATTTGCCTTAGATCCCATATATATTTATCTGCAGCTTTCCATATTTAATCTGCAACTCTCTATATCCTACAAGTCAAACCCTTTGGGGATTCTAATACAAACTAATGAGTATGGTATTAGGATGCGAAGACATCCATTGCGATTCCAGAAATGTACATGTTTGTATATGCAGTTACTATGACAATATTTAGTATGACTGTTAATAATTCTGTGTCAGTCTTTCAGGACTAAATTCCACAGGCCTCTATTCACCAGCAAGCCATGCATTAGCACTCTCAGGACACATCACTGTGGCCTTGCAGCATGGTCTAGGGGGGCAGAGGATTAAGCAGTGAAGAAAGGGACCGGGAGGAAAGAACCAAGCTGGCTGCTTCTGTGAGGTTGCAGACTGGCCCTGGAGAAGAGGAAAAGGGCCATGCCACTGGGGTGGGAAGGAGAAAACGGAAACCTTTCCTTGCTACTGCAGCGCTTCCTGTCGATGGCTAAAATGGCCCTCCAGAGGAAATGCAAGGCTGTGATGCACAGTGGTGAAGTTTGTCAACATACCTTGCAGCGTGCGTTGGATACACGTAAGCCCTGCGTGGATGTTTGTCTGCATTAAGGCCAAGGGCAACAGGATCGCACTGATATTCTACTTTTTTGTAAATATGCTTACCAGTTCTTAGCTTTTCAAGCTAAAATCAGTCTGGCTCATGATTTGTGCACAGAGCTGTGCAAAAAGCCACACAGACTGATTGTTAAGGTTGAGAAGAAAATGTAGTGGCCAAACTAGGCCTCATGGAAGGGTTCTGAAAAACTCCCACACTTTGGGAACGAAGGGAGCTTGCTGGTTACTTAGTAATTTCTATGCAAACCATCCAATATCCTGGTGGTAGATTTCAATCTACCTTCTTCCCATCCTTGTTTTAATGCCTTCTGTTTTAAAGAAGCTTTCAGTTCCTCCTTACTGACTTACTCCATCACACTGAAAGCGCAGGGAGTAGGTCTACCCTTAAGGGCAAAAGGAGAGTTGGCAATGAGAGCTGACATCACCTTTGGGTGATGACACAAAGGGAGGACTAGTGGATAAATACTTTTTTGGTACCATTTACAGTGATGGCAAATGGGCTCACAATCGGGTAGATCACTGCTGGTGTTTCTGTCAATGTCATCCATGCACTCAGCTGCCCAGTTAGCAAGGAAGGTCCACAGACACCTAAGACTTATTTTGTTAGTGTCCTGAAGGAATTCTCATTATAAGAGTCTATTAGACCATTGACAAAATAGTTAAATAGAGTCAGCCAAATAGGGCCTCCTGGAAGCCATTTGGATCCATTCAAATTTGGGAGGAGGCTGTCCTAACTAGTCCTAGTTGTAAGCTTCAGCTGTAACCAGGTAACACTTTCCAGAGGACAAGCTATGCTAGTCTGTTGCAGTAAAAACACTGAAAAAATTTCTAGCACTTTAAAGACAAAACATTTATTATGGCATAAGTGTTCATAGGCTGCAACCCACTTCGTTGGGTGAATGATGTGTTAGGCAGAGTTCCAAGTGTATGTATGCATACATATGTTTGGAGAGAAGGGAAGGGGGAATAGTAAGCAGTGGCATCAGGGGAAACTGAAATCCAGGGAATGCAAGCAGTGATAATTCCTTACTTGTCATGACTATTTACAAAAGAATTGTTGGTTCACACAGACAGGCTTGCTTTTGTCCCTCTTGAAACCGCAGCAGATGGAAACAGATTCTGGGTGATTGTGAAGTAGACCACTATCTTTAAAGGTTACTCTTGCTTAACTTTTCATGTTATAGTTCTAAGACAGCAAACCACGCAAAGTACTGTGAGTGAAAACTTGCATGCCTGAAAGCATATGGACTCTCCTTTAATTGAAATGAGCAATAGAATCAAAGTACAAACAATGCAAAAAAAAAAAATGGTCAAAGAACTAGTCTGCAGAAAGCCCGTGTAATCTCATGGCCCATTAATTTGGGATTTTCCCTTAATGCTTTGCATATCTGTGTTAGATACCTTCAGCTTCCCCTTACTAATTGGAATTAGAGGGTTGAACACAGTCATACTTAAAGCAGACTCATTGAAGTTAATGAAAGTTTGTAAGGCATGGGTCCTCAAACTATGGCCTATAGGCCAGATCTTGCCTGCCATGCTGATTTATCCAGCCTGCTTCAGAGCTTTTGGACTCGCTCGGAGATCATTTTCTCTGATCTGAGTCCAAAAGCTCTGAGTCGGCACAGGCATACTCAGTAGAGAGATAGCCAGGATTGCAGTTGCGCTCATGCAGGGAAGATGGACGCAATCATGGTCATGCTCTGGGTGGGAGGGGGATGGCCACGATCGCACCTGCCTTCCCTGCACAAGCCCGACCGTGATCACACCCCTCTTCCATGCATGGATGGAGCACAGTCACATCCATCTTCCCGCCCGAGCACAATCGCACCCATCTTCCCCGCCCCCCAGCCCAATCGCAGACATTGTAGCTATGTCCCTTGAATATGTACATACTCTTCCCCACCTCATCTTGGGCTTCTGCTGCAGCCCAAGCAAGCAGAGCAAACATTTTTTAATTTTTAAATTATTTTTTAAATTTTAATTAATTACAATTAATTATACATTTAATTAATTGTTTAATTAATTTTATGTTTTAATTTATTTCAATTTAAATTACTTTTTAATGTGCAATGTGCATAAGAATTTGTCCATTTTTTTTTTCAAATTATAGTCTTGCCCCCTGTTTAAAAAGTTTGAGGACCCCTGATGTAAGGCATTATTTCAAATAGGTTGATTCTAAGTATGACTACATCTGGCTCCAACCCAAGGTATTGAAGTCAGCAGCTACTATTTATTTAGTTATACAGTGAATTTCTGTCCCACCATTCTGCCAAAATATGATGCTGACTGAATTAGTAAACTCTAGCTGGAAGCTTTTTATTACCTGCTTGTTCTCTTCAGTACCAATATGAGCCTGTACACTCCATGCGTTTGAAGGCATTGGCTGAATTTCTTGTTACTATTTGCAGTAACTGAATTTTCTCATAGATGTGTGTGCTATAGACACTGAACTGGTTTTTGTAGATTCAGTTCAAGATGGCATTTCTTGGTGGAAACTGATTAAATTTGAGGGAAAGTAGTAAAAGTTTCAGGATTGGTGTGGGAAATAATTGACTTAGCAGCTCAATGTTCAGCTCTGTTGAATATATGTTTACCACCCATAGTGTCATTTTTAAATCTAGTACTATGAAATGTAATTGTGTTATGTTAACTAGTAGTAATGATAATGTGAATATGGAGGACTCAGCTTTTGAATAATTTGTTTGAGTTGCAGCTTACGGTATCCTGAGTGAGCATATCTGTGAGAGTGGGAATATATTTGAAATATACACTTATAGCTAGATCTAACCAAAGTTAAGCAAATCTATACTCCAGAGATCGCTAGAGAAGGGTCGCATACTTTCTCAGGACTCCTATTGAAGTATCTGCTTAAATCCCTCGCTGATTTCAGCAAGACGACAGTGACTTGATTGGCATGATTACTGCAGTGCACTGTGGCTTGTTCAAGCCATGCTGAGTTGTAGCACGTTGGCTGCTGTTTTTTATCTTCTAGCCATGGCCGGCACTTGCTGTCGTGTCATGCAAAACGGATGAGAATGGCTTGTTGGCATGATTAACAAGCAACCCATGGTTGTGGGCAGTTTATTCGTCCCACCAACAACCCATCCTTATTGGGTTCTCATGTCACAAGGAGCCATGGAAACTGATTTCCATAGCTGGCATGAAATGCAACCCACCTTAGCTTAAATGAGTGATGGTGGGCTGTGGCATTCATGTGAACTGGCCCAGTGTGTAATTTTTCACTGGTTTATTCTTTGATTGAGCCATCATTAGCAGTTGCGATCATATGAAGAGTGAATTGCAAACAGCAGAGGTAGCTTGCGATTCACTTCTGAAATAATAATGAAGCTTTGCATTGTTAAAACAGAACCCTAGTATGGAGCTTCCATTTATATAATTATAATTGTTATTGTGTGTGCAGGCACTTGTATGCAACTTATGGTTGTGTCTAAATATGCCCTCACCATTGTGAATAAGTAATTTAAAAGATTCAATGGTCAGAAAGCATCTTGAACATACAAGTGGTTTTTGAAGGACTGGTTTGAAAGGCTCCACTGAATTATGTTTGCGTACTGAAGATGGAACTTCAGGATTCATGTACAATACCACACCTGTGGAGAGACCTTCTCTTTCCTTGAGCACTGCAGCAAATTGTGCGGGGCTAGTGACATTCAGCAAGCAAGCTGTCCTCTCGCTCCTGCAGCCCTGTGGTTATGCAGCTGATTGAATTAACTGGAAATATTTTTCCTGAAACTTCCTCTTTTTTATTACCTTGGTGATTTTTTACATGAATAAACCAGCTAAATTCACTTTAATATAATCATATCAAATACATAATGATGGCTTGTTCTATTCTGTTTTTGTTCTTGTTTCCCCCACCCCCCACCCCAGCTTCCTCAGGCTCAAAAGGTAAACTATTTTCAATCAATATGTATGCAAAGAAATCGCCAGCTCTCCATGTTTCCACAGTGTCATGAATATAGTACAATGGCGATCAGTGAAATGCTTTACTCTGCTCCTGCTGTAATGAACTGGAGAGTGTGACTTTTCTTAAATCAAAGTAAGACATTGTGCACACTCAAGTTACCCACTGAGGGACAACTCAGGCACAATGTGAGCCAAATGGAGAAGAAGTGTCCTGCTTTGTAAAATAAAGGACCCATTTTTATCACCTTGAAAATAATAGGCAGCCATTGAATGGACATGGCAGTTTCAAAGAAGCCATCCAGAGGTCCTTGCAATCCCCATCAGGGAACAAAGGCACTCAGTGTGGCTATATCCTTTCACTGGTCCCTATTGAACTGTCTTATCAAAAGCCTTGCAGCACATCTGACATACGTTTTGTCTAAAGAGGTTTTCATGCCACATGCTGTTATGGTTGTACAGCTTCTGCTTTGACATGATGCGATCCATTGCATTTCATGATATAACACAGAGGATAATTGCAGCTAGTCAGGGATATCGCTCGCTGCCCGTTGTATCTTTCTTGTATCATTCACAAACACAGTTGGGAAGTAATCACACAAGAATTGCCACCGTTTAGAATACCATTATATAATTAGGAGTGCTGTGTTGCAGCTTACAAGAATTCCTGCATGATTACATAGAAATGGCATCTCCTCCTATGCATTTACATTTTTTTGGCAATTATTCCTAGATGAGCGGAACTTGATTTGCAGTGCCTGAGAGCTGCCCGCCCCCCTACCACTGCCGCCATTTGTGCTCATAGCTGGATTTCCTTGCTATTTCCGAACATCAGCCGCCGCAGTCTGTCCTCTTCTGATCCTTGCAGGGGCAGAGTTTGCTTAGCATCCATGAATGTGTGCGCAAAAGCCATGAGGGGAGAAAGACTTTCTACATGGGCAGACCTAGCAGTGTGGCTCTTACTCTTGGCTCAAGCTCGATGCAAGCAGGAGGCACATAACGCTTGGCTGATAGTGACTGTTTTACTTTGGAGCAGCTAAAGGGCATGGGGGTGGGCTCCACGTTATATTAGGACAGTGTTTAATCTTTTGCCTGCTGACTGTTTATCTAATCAACCACTTTTCTCAATGAAAGGGAAAGATGCATGATGCAGAGAGAAGGTGGAAGACACCTTCAGAAAAATGGCTTATAGGGGAAGGGATTAGCTAGAATCTGTTTTGGCCTGAGTCACACTAACCTGTAATTCAGAAGATCAGATGGCAAACCTAGGAACACTTCTTACTGGTTTTCACAGGTACACTGAACCTTTCCCATAGAAGTAAATGGGATTGGTCTGTGTATGCAGAATAATTGTATCAAATAGTTATCAAGACCATCGCTTCTAAATATAACTTTCAAGATAGAAACGTTTTAATGGCCATCTTTACTTAGAAATGATCATCAATTCTAACCCAAGTATAAATGCAAAATTAATATAACAAGTTGATTATGGAGTGAGGCTTTCTAGTTCCCTGAGTAAACAAACTTCTCAAGACTGTGGTCCTAAACTAAGTCACTAGAAAATATCCTCCAGTGCACACAGTGGAACTTACTTCTGAGTAGAGATGCCAAGAATTCCACTAAGCATAGTGTTTTTAAAATGCCAGAGACCATTTGCAAATGCTTGTAGCCCTTTTCTTTACTTAGCAAGATTTAGCTGTACGACGTAACTCTGGCTTCTCACAGTAGCTATCAATGCAGTATTGTTTCAACTCTTATGCTCCAATGATTGACACCTTTGCAGTCTTCATTCCATGTAGAACGAGAGGGGGAAAGCTCCCTTACTGACTTACATATGTGAATTAGAATAACTGCAGGGGCCCATTCTGCACAGCTCCTCAGGAACAGCACCTCCTGCTGCTGTGCTTCCTCACCATTTATGCCTATTCTAAAAGGATGAACAAAGATGGTGTTTTGGTTTTAGCAGAAGTCTCATTCTGATTCATCTGATAGGGAAGAGTAGAGTAGCAGTGCCTTGTTATATGTATCTATGTTCTTCAGCTGCAAAGAATCCCCACAACCCATGGACAACTTTGCTCCAGGCACTCCTGTTCTCCACCATCCCCCAGAGTCCACCCAACCCCACCCTCACCTCCCCAGTGACCCCATCCAGTCACCTCAACCTCTGCCGTCCCCTTCTCCTCTTGCCTTCAATCATTCCCAGAATCAGGGTCTTCTCCAGTGAGTTGTTCCTTCTCATTAGGTGGCCAAAGTATTTGAGTTTCATCTTCAGTATCTGGCCTTCTAAAGAGCAGTCAGGGTTGATCTCCTCTAGGACTGACCGGTTTGATCGCCTTGCAGTCCAAGGGACTCGCAGGAGTCTCCTTCAGCACCACAATTCAAAAGTCTCAATCCTTTTGCCCTCAGCCTTCCTTATGGTCCAGCTTTCACAGCCGTACATTGCAACTGGGAAAACCATAGCCTTGACTATACGCACTTTTGTCGGCAGGGTGATGTCTCTGCTTTTTAATATGCTGTCTAGATTTGCCATAGCTTTCCTCCCAAGGAACAAGTGTCTTTTAAATTCTTGGCTGCAGTCAACATTTGCGGTGATCTTGAACTCCAGGAAAATAAAATCTGTCACTACCTCCATTTCTTTCCCATCTATTTGCCAGGAAGTGAGAGGACTGGATGCCATGATCTTAGTTTTCTTAATGTTGAATTTCAAGCCGATTTTTGCACTCCCCTCCTTCACCCTCATCAAGAGGCTCTTTAGTTCCTCTTCACTTTCTGCCATGAGAGTGGTATCATCTGCATATCTGAGGTTGTTGATATTTCTCCCAGCAGTCTTAATTCCAACTGGTGATTCATCTACCCTAACCCTAACCCTTTCTCATGATGTGCTGTGCATATAAGTTAAATAGGCAGGGTGACAATATATAGCCTTACCGAATTCCTTTCCCAATTTTGAACCAATCAGTTGTTCCATGTCCAGTTCTAACTGTTACTTCTTGACCCAGATACAGATTTCTCTGGACAAATAAGATAGTCTGGTATCCCATCTCTTTAAGAATGTGCCACAATTTGTTGTAATCCATACAGTCAAAGGTTTTAACATAGTCAATGAAGCAAAAGTAAATATTTTTCTGGAACTCTTTAGCTTTCTCCATGATCCAGCATATATTGGCAATTTGATCTCTAGTTCCTCTCCCTCTTCGAAATCCTGCCTGTACTTCTGGTAGTTCTCGGTCCACATACTGCTGGAGCCTACCTTGTAGGATTTTGAGCATCACTTTGCTAGCATGTGAAATGAGTGCATTGGTGTGGTAGTTCGAACATTCTTTGGCATTGCCCTTCTTTGGGATTGGAATGTAAACTGACCTTTTCCAATCCTGTGGCCACTGTTGAGTTTTCCAAATTTGCTGGCATATTGAGTGTAGCATTTCAACTGCATCATCTTTTAGGATTTTGAATAGCTCAGCTGGAATACTGTCACCTCCACTAGCTTTGTTGTTGCTCAGACTTTCTAACGCCCATTTGACTTCACATTCCAGGATATCTGGCTCAAGGTCAGTGACCACCCCATCGTGGTTATCAGGGACATTAAGCTCTTTCTTGTATAGTTCTTCTGTGTAATCTTGCCACCTCTTCTTAATCTCTTCTGCCTCTGGTAGGTCCCTGCCATTTTTGTCCTTTATCATGCCCATCTTTGCATGAAACATTCCTTTGATACCTTCAATTTTCTTGAAGAGATCTCTAGTCTTTCCCATTCTATTGTTTTCCTCTATTTCTTTGCACAGTTCATTTCTGAAGGCCTTCTTAACTCTAGCTATCCTCTGGAATTCTGCATTCAGTTGGGTGTATCTTTCTCTTTCTCCTTTGCCTTTCACTGCCCTTCTTCCTCAGCTACATGTAAAGTCTCCCCAGACAGTCATTTTGCTTTCTTGCATTTCTTTTTCTTTGGGATGGTTTTAATTGCTGCCTCTTGTACAATGTTACGAACCTCCACCCATAGTTCTTCAGGCACTCTCCCTATCAGATCTAATCCCTTAAATCTATTTGTCACCTCCACTGTATATTCATAAGAAATATGATTTAGGGCATACCTGAGTGGCCTAGTGGTTTTCCCTACTTTCTTCAATTCAAGTCTGAATTTTGCAACAAGAAGCTTATGGTCTGAGCTACAGTCAGCTCCAGGTCCTGCTTTTACTGATTGTATAGAGCTTCTCCATCTTGACTGCAGAGCACATAGTCAATCTGATTTCTGTGTTGACCATCTGGTGATGTCCATGTGTAGAATCGTCCCTTGGATTGTTGGAAAAGAATGTTTGCTATGAGCAGCGTGTTCTCTTGACAAAACTCTGCTAGCCTTTGCCCTGCTTCATTTTGTACTCCAAGGCCAAACTTGCCTGTTATTCTGGTTATCTTTTGACTTTAGCACTCCAACCCCCCATGATGATAAGGGCATCATTTTTTGGAGTTAATTCTAGAAGGTGTTGTAGGCCTTCATAGAACCGGTCAACTTCAGCCTCTTCAGCATCAGTGGTTGGGGCATAGACTTCGACTACTGTGATGTTGAATGGTTTCCTTGGATTCGAACTGAGATCATTCTGTCATTTTGGAGATTGTATCCCAGTACTGTTTTTCCTACACTTTTATTGACTGTGATAGCTTCTTCCTCTCTTCTGAGGGATTGTTGCCCGCAGTAGTATACCTGATGGTCATCTGAATTAAATTCACCCATTCCTGTTCATTTTAGTTCACTGATTCCCAAGATGTCGATGTTCAGTCTGGCCATCTCATGTTTGACCGAGTCCAACTTAACTTGGTTCATAGATCTTACGTTCCAGGTTCCTATGGAGTATTGTTCTTTATCAGACTTTCCTTTCACCACCAGATACATCCGCAACTGAGTGTCCTTTCAGCTTTGACTTTGTCACTTCATTCTTTCTGGCACTACTAGTACTAGCCCTCTACTCTTCTCCAGTAGCACACTGGACACCTTTCAACCTTAGGGGCTCATCTTCTGGTGTCATATCTTTTAGCCTTTTGATTCTGTCCATGGGGTTTTCATGGCAAGGATACTGGAGTGGGTTGCTATTTCCTTCTCCAGTGGATCACCTTTTGTCAGAGTATTCTGCTATGACCTGTCCATCTTGGGTGCCCCTGCACGGCATGGCATAGCTCATAGCTTCATTGTGCTATACAAGCCCCTTCACCACGGCAAGACAGTGATCCATGAAGGTGTGTTGTATGTATACATAGGGACAAAATGGAGGTAAGAACATGAGAAAAGCTATGCTGAATGTGACCAGAGGTCCATCTAGTCCAGCGCTCTGTACATGGAATCTCATATGCACCCAATCAATTATGTAACCGGATTGCCAATTTTAAGTTACAGTAGTAGAAAATGATGGGGGTGATGCTACTGCTGCTGATGGCAACGACATTGACATAGTGATGCCTGGTAGCAGTCATGTAGCTCACTCATTATAGGACTGTGCAACACATGGAACACATTATCCACTGTGATAGTTTTACAAGGGTTGCATACGTTCTTAAGCACGGAGTCACAAATTCTGGCATTCAAAGACAAATTCACAGGTTTATTAACATATTTGAAAGCCAAGGGATAACATGAGTTTTTTCAGGTGTCCCCAAAGTTCAATCCTTGAATCTCTCTTGAATGCCAGAATCAGCCCTGAAAATCATTAAGCATATACACAGTCCTGTTTCCAAAACATTGGGCACATCCTGCCATTATTAGGAAAATGACTTGCAAGTCACTGGGTATAATTCCAAGGCAGATTGAGCCTGATGTTGGAAATAAACAAGAAAATAAGGATGGGGAGTTGGCGATATGAAAGTGAAATGTATTAAATAATAATGGGTGCTGAGAACTGTTGAAACAATGAGTTTTTAACCTTCCATGTTGGACTTGGAACAGCCTTCAGAAGCTCAGTCCCCCTTGTATAATTACAAAACTTTAAGGGATGGATTCCATATTGTAATAATAATTTTTTCCACATCAGGGAAATGTCTTTACTTCATCTCATTTCATTCAGTTGTCTTCCAGTTTCTGCTACAAATCTCATATTTAGTTTTCCAGCACACCGTTTTTATTCAAACTATAATTTGAATGCTGCTTGTTTCCAGGCTTAGCTCCAGCCTTCTCTGATCAGCAGATGCTGGACAAACAATAGTATTTTAGTGCCCCTTGTCTAATGTATATATACTTTTCAGGGTACTAAGATCCTCCTCCCTCACGCGTTAGCAGAAATGCATTTGTTCATTAAGAGAGGTGGACTATGTAAGCTGTTACTCCAGCATGACTGTAAATGGTCATTTGAGCGAATAAGCAACTGCCTGAATCACACAAATACAATATAAATTAAATGAACAGTATGTTTGTACATATCTAATGGATTATTTGGCTCATGGAATCCAAAGGCAGGCCTCAAATAGAAGATTTTTACTGCTATGTTGTCATCTTCAGATCTCTATCAAAAAATAAGTAGTTGTGGGATAGTTAACACGGACCCGGTATGAAATTCTGAGTAGAAATACAACTTGGTTGGTAGACCAATGAGTTCCTTGCATGCTGAATAACCTGGAAATGTGTAATGTCCAGACTTTGCCCACCTGGAAAATGATGAGAAGCTTTCAAACCCATTTGGCATGTGTTTGTTTGAGGAAGACCACTGCGGGACTGATGCTTGCCATTATGAATGACTTAAGTCAATGCTGGTATACGTTTAGCCATATGGTGTCTGAACCTGGCCTCTGTTTTTGTTGGAATCCGTGTATCATCTGCAAATGTTTTTTGTATAAACATTTTAATGGTCACACTTCAATAAACATACTCACTTTAGTCGTCAGAGGAATCTAAGAATAAGAATGTTGCCCTCCCATTCCATCTGCTAGAAAACGCTTTTCTTTTAAGGACTGTGTGTTCCACAGTGATTCTGTGTGCATGTAAATTACAATTTTGGTGACAAGCAATAGATTATCTCTTTATACTGCTGTAAGCTATAGATTTTGAAACCCTCTGTCTGGCAATTAAATACATATGGAAAAATGTTTCGAGTAAGCTATATTTCCAACATGGAGCGAACCACTATGCATTCATTTGGAAGAATATATATATATATATATATATATATATAGAGAGAGAGAGAGAGAGAGAGAGAGAGAGAGAGAGAGAGAGAGAATATTTTTGCTTGCACAATAACTGAAGTTCTGAAGTTCTGGGTAGTGTACAAATTAAAACAATAATAAAAGAAGCTGGGTAAGGGAAGATAAAACCAGCAGCGCTATATAATGGAATTCAAAGTAAAACCAGAAGCAGGAATCAAAACATAAAAGCAAGTTAATTGATGAAATGTCTGGTAAAGAAAAGGGGGCAATCCAACAGTGAGCAGTTGTCACCCAATGAGCTGCTCTGGCGATGGCGTCTCACAGGCTGGACACCCACAAAACTCACTTATAGCCACCCTCTTCTTCCCATTCCTTTACTGTTGTTTTGGTGCCAGGTAAAGACCATCTTCTACCACAGGGCATTTGATTAGCTACTTGGGCCTGCTGGGTGTTAGGATTTGAAAGGGTCTTCTTCTCATGTATAATTTTGTGTTTTTTTTGTTTTTATTTAGTTTTAAATTCTGTATTGTATTTAAATTTTGTATGTTATGATGTTTTAATAAGTCTGCATGGTATATTTTCTATTTCCTTTTAAATATGCTGTTGTGAACTACCCAGAAAGCTTCAGCTGATGGGTGGTATAGACATTAAATTAATAATCATAATCATACTAATTTCTCAGCAGCACTGGAAGAAGGGTCTCAGATGATGCTATTAAGGACCACACAGGCAAGAGGGTGTTCCCCCATCCCAGGTCAGACCTCCCACTCCTATGGTCAGCACCACCAGAAGCTCTTGCTACCTGCATTGATGCCCCCTGTTGCTCCCCGCCACTGCTGCTACACTATCCCGTCCCCTCTTACCTTGTCACTGCATCCCACTCACTTCGCTCACGACCACCACTACATGTCTCTCCCTGTCGTGTGCCCCGATCCCCACCCCATTGTCATTTCCCAGGATCTCTGCTCTAACTAACAATTCTCTTCAGAAATCAAGCCCCAGCCAAGCCCAAGTTCCTGCTTCTGATCATCTGCAGACAAGCCAGATATTGTCTGGGTACATGCAGGATATCCCTCTCAGCAGTGGCTGCCTCTGAGCCATTTGGCTTGCTCTGAGATTTCCAGTGTGCTCCCGAAGATGGGTGGCAGCTCCAGGAGCCCTGTCGGCTTCTTTCTGACTGTAGTAGGAAGGTGGGACCTGTAGGACCTTTTGGAGCTACAGTCCCATGAGCATTACTTCAGCAGGTGCCCCAAAGGGCAGTGCCATGCAGGGAGAAGAGTTGGCAAGGTGGACCGCAATCCTGGCAAGTAATGCGAGTGGGCAATTTGCAGTTCCTTCCATGCTGCTGCTTCACCCTGCTTCATGAGAGGGCCAGCCCCGCTTCAGGATGCAGTGGTTGATTATATCTAGGGCTGCTGAGAGGCCCAAGAGAACCCACAGTCAGTTATTATAGGCCTTCCCACCAGGCAACCACTGCCATTCCCATTGAAAAAGCAGGCCAAGAACCAAAGTCTTGGCAGCTGTGAGTGATCTTATCTTCAGACTAACTTGAAAATTTCACAATGTGCCACTGAGAGTACAACTGTGATATCTGTAATATGAAAATCAGGGTGAATGCTAGAAATTTGGTATGCGGTGGTATTTACCAGTAAGGTTTCTTTGTTTTTTTAATGGCCAGTGGGAAATATCAAAAAGTTCTGACATTTACTATAATCTTGTTCCGGCAATAACCAAATTTCATGTATGTCTCTGAAATGTACTGATAAAGAAGTACATTTTCCATGCTCAGGTAAAAGTGAAATGGAAAAAGCACCTTATGCCCCACTCTTTTCTGTCTTTCAACAGAACATCTAAGCAATAACCACCTTCAATGAATAAACATGTTCATACTAATTTCCATGATTTTCCAGACTTGTCAATGTTTGTCAGATGTATTTTCACTTCGGAAATCTTACTTTCACTTTGTGTAATTTGGTATTGATTGCTAAAATCTGTATCTAAAGGTTAAAGAGTAAAATGCCAGAACTGCAGTAACACTGCCATCCTTCCATTGAGGTCAACGGAGCTTACTGTCAGATAAATGGTTGCAGAATTGCAGCATGAAAAGTGGAGCTGTTCTTTTTAAAAACTGTATTTACCATAAAAATGGTGGAACAAAGTTTAACCATATTGGCCCAACTTCTGATTTGTAGTCATCTCTTTCTCTGAGAGACTCCTTGGGATATTTGCTCAGGCTATACTAACAATTCAAATGTGGCAGAAGCTACCTTGCAAACACCTACAAATGTTTGCAATGGTTCAAATGGAGGTGTAAACAGAAGGAACAAATGACCATCCCCCGCAAAAAGGCGCCTCAGCTTGCTCCTCATGTGGAATAGCACCCAGATTTCCAGTTACTAGCAGCACCAAAACCGAAACATAAGAACTGGAAATGAATTCTAGATCACCTTGAAAGGAGAGGGTGGCATATGTGTGATTGAGATTTGTTGAAAGCACTTGGTCTGGATTAAATGTTGGTCTCTGTCAGGCTTATTTATTTATGAGATTTGTACCCCCCCCCCCCAAGAAAAATGGTACTCA
The DNA here is from genome assembly GCF_004798865.1 of Varanus komodoensis. Taxonomy (NCBI): domain Eukaryota; kingdom Metazoa; phylum Chordata; class Lepidosauria; order Squamata; family Varanidae; genus Varanus; species Varanus komodoensis. The sequence goes on from NW_025336346.1 coordinate 15,013,655, forward strand.
GCATTGTTAACGCTTTTGTTTTATTTTTTAAACCCATAATAATCAGTTCAGTGTAACCATTTACTCGGGACTTTTACTCTCTATTTTAAGGACTCCCATCTCTCTCCTACCCAGTCCCTCAAGCTTAATGATTCCTGTATAACAGTCCACTGGAGTATTGGCTGATTTGCTTTATTGAAACAGCAGGCTGCAAGATGTGTTAGCTTATTCCTGTTGTGAGGTATTTTGGGCTGAACTCTCTGAAGCAGGAGAAACTATATATTGGCCATATTAATGAAAGAATGCTTGCTTCTCGAAATAATACTTTTGCTTTATTGAAATCTAAAGTATTATTTTTCTTTTTAAACATGTTTTTAGAACATGGCTTCAGAAACCTCTCTGCTCATACAGTTTCTCAACAGCTCTCTCTCTCAACTTATTTGAGCAACGTTTGCTGTCCTTTTATCCTGACACTTCTGTTTCAGAAATTCAGACACATCATTTATCATTCTTTGCTTCATTTACCTTTTCATACTTCAAGGTGTTGAATTGCAAAAAGCATGGAAAATTTGCCACCCTGATATTGTCATGGAAATGCATCAGCAGAAATTTTAGCATTTTTATTAAAGTTACCTAAGAAGTTAAATTAAACCAAATGAAGTACAGAAGGACAATAAAATGCTACAGTGATTATTTACGTCCTCCTCCCCACCCTGGAATGGTGCTTATTTATTTTCCTTTGTTGTGCATGAAGGCTTCTTTTGTCCAAGTGAACATTTGTATGCTTGATGCAGAGCTAGACCTACACGGACTTCCATTTGTTAAATATCACATCTGCAGAACTAGCCCCCACCACCTATAAGCTCTGCACTGACTTCTCCCCAGAAATGGCAATTTGTAGATTGCATAATTTACTAAGGGCCTTGGACGTGTCACATGCTGGCCCCAGTGCATTTGTGGGGGCCTTATGACTGCAGGAGACAGTGGGAGGACAGGCCCAGCAGACATGTCTGCTCTTTAGTGAGCAGCTGGGGAATCGCTAGTTCCACTACTTCAGAAAGGGGTAGGGCAAGGCTGGACTATTTCTACTCCTCAGATGTTTTGACCCACAGGATCCTCTGCTGGAAAATCTCTCTCCTGCTTTGGCAGGCAAGGGGAGAGGAAATCATTTGGCAGTGAGAAGGCACCAGTCTTCCCCTGCCCCGCCACCAATCAGAATTAACTTCACAAGAAAGATTTTTCTCAAGATGGCAGAAGGGAAGAAAAGTTTAAGTTCTCCCTCCATATCTGCTCTGATCTTATTGGTTATTAGCTGGCTTGATTATTGCATAGAAAAACCCCTACATGTTTTTTGATAGAAAGATACACACACACACACACACAGAGTTTGAACAACATGATAATGCACACTCAAGAGCTGAGCATGGGTTGTCCTTGAAAGGTGGGTTGTTGTTAAAACACGGATGCGGGTGTTGTCTGCATCCAGCTGTGATTACAAAACATGGTGAGCAATCCACAGTTCACAACCCAGCTACAAACCAGGGGTTCTCTTCATGGGTTATTCATGGTTAACAAGCCATGGGTTATTAGCACAGCCAGCTTCAGACACATATTAGCCCACATTTCAAAAATCCATGATTGATTGGCATCCCATACTCAAGCTACAGCCAGCTTTTGAATGTGGTTATCATGTTGTCTGTACTCAGCCATAGCATGTCCTGAGTCATGTGGCCCTGGATTACATTTGAGGGCACCTCTCTCAAATGTGGTCAAGGTCTGACTGTCCCTAAAACGGATGGCATTCTTTAGGGGAAGCCAAGCCACATCCTAACCTATGACCATGCATTTCAGTATGCTGTTATGTTAAATGTTAAATCTTGCTTTTATCTGCTGAAAGCTTTATTGTTATTGTTATTATTGGTGTTCTAATATGCTCAAAAGAAGAGTCATAGTACAAAACCCCAAATTCTATTTCTTTAGAAGTTCCCTTTCCTTTCCTTTCCTTTCCTTTCCTTTCTGCAAAAATCATTATCTCTTTAGACGTTTCTATCCATTTAAATGCTGTATCATTTACAATTAGGAAATGTAGATGTCTCATGAAATGTAAAAATATCCTTTTGTAATAGCACTTAAAACAAAACAGAAATGTGTTTGACTTTAAAAAATCAAAGCACTGGGGGTGGGAGAATCTGGACTTTGTTATTGGGTTTAATCTAATTATTCTTGCATTTCAAAGGACAAATACGCCCTTCCCTTTGGAGTTGGAATGCTGAAGACCTTAAAAATAAATCCTATTACACAAAAAACAAGATGAAGTTTGGTATTAACAATAGCAGAAGCAGTGTTTTATCCTTATTTTTTCATATAAGAATGTTAGACAAAGCAACATGCGCATATCCAATGATACACATCCACTGGAGAAAACTCATATCTCAGGGCCAGTTCGCCCCACAGGCCCAGGCCCAGCGAGCAAGTTCTGTGTCTGCATTTGTCTGAAAATGACCACAAGCAGCACACACCATGGGGTCATAGTCATAGCAGCAGATGGGGCTTATTTAACACATGGTAGGGCTGTAGCACGTGTGAGATGCGTGGAGTTATGGTTCTGATTATGCAACCCTCAGTTGGGGTTGTTGTGTCATGTGAACCTGGAAAGCATGGCTTATATGAGGGTCAAAAATCCCTCACGCAATCCACAGTCTGTGTTAGGGCATAACCCACCCTTGTTGTTGTTGTGGTGATGGTTCAGTCACAAAGTCGTGCCGGACTCTCCACAACCCCATGGACAACTCAACAATAAGATAACCCCTAAGTGGGAGCTGCATGTTGCCTATGCAGCTCAGCACCTGCAATTATGGGTTAGATGGTTCATGACAAGCTGCAGCCTGTTCTCCAAAACTGGTCACTGTGTTTTACCACTGATCTTATTTGGGGTTGAATTTCTTCTCTTAAGTTCATTAGCAGATTATCACCTCTGATGAAAAGCTGTATGTCTTATATTTTCCTTGTATGTTTGTTTCTTCGTAATAATCCAGGGTGATTGTCCTTACGGTGGATCCCTATAAATACTGTCCCAGGAGGTGTTCTGAGACTGGCCTCTTCCTCCAGATTGCATTCCATGGTTTAGAGGGCACCTGCACACTGCTGAGAGGAGGAAATGGGTCACCAAGGAAGAGGGCTCTGCTTTGCATAACCATTGCTTATGCTTACTTGCAAATTTAAAAACATACTATAATTTAAATAGAAATAGGTCTCATCCCAGTGGGGAAGGCTGTAGACAGGTGAGCTGGTGCCTCTTCAGTCTGGTGATTAGGTGTGTGCTGCTGATGGGCATTTTCGAAACCCCTGTTCTCCCTTCCCAAGTTCTTTAAACCAGAGACGGGCTGGACAGCCTTTTTCTAGATGGTGTCTTCAACTTGAGGATTGCCTTCTGTAAAATAGGACAAATGACCACCGAGTCTATGGTTCTGTAGTTCAGTAACTGGCACTGTAGCTTTTCATGCAACCTTTTGAAGAGCACCCATAATCACAATGGGCAGATTTATGTAGAGTATAATTGTTTCTCTCTCATTTATGTCGGTAAATACATGACTCTTTGAAAAAGTATATGTTTGTGGCAATTGTGCATTGCTTTTACAGTGTGTTATCCTGTTCAGGAATAATAGCAATATTTTGCACCTGCAGAAGCAATCAGATGCATTAGTTGTTTGGCATTTTTACATTTTCCATCCCATTTCTCTGGCTATGCAAATTTTTAATAAATATGATTTTGAAACGTATTAGAATTCCTGTCTTACACTTACTTTGAGAAAGCTTGTTGATCTCCACCTGGATTGTCATACAGTTTTTAAAAATACTTCATTATATTTTAAACACACATACTGGTAACTATGTTATTTCAAGATAACACAGTTTCAAAATGATAACATTCTAGTGGAACATTCTGATTAAAGCATGCATCTGAGGGGAAGAGAGCTGCCTCCAGCATCTAACATGGCTTGACTTTGTTTGTGAATTATTTTTATCAAGGTCCTTTTTAATAAATATTTTTATAATATGAGTTTTGAGTGCATAACTTCTCTGTAATTCCTACCTGCCAACATCAGATATTTTACCTTGATAGTTTTACACACACACACACCCAGAGAGAGAGAGAGAGAGAGAGAGAGAGAGAGAGAGAGAGAGAATGATTTATGCTTACGTTTCTGTGATATTTTGAAAGGTGGCACTCCCTTAGTGACAGAGTGGAGAAGTTCTACAAAACTTTTGAGGTCTTCTTTCCAAAGTTGTTCATACCTGTTCTCAAGTTCCTTGAGCCTTGTGGGAAAAGCTGTGAATAAGTTCAAGGCAGGGAGAAAGAAGGGAACTGCTGACTGGAACTCTCACCTACACGGGCAATAGGAAGATTGTGCTTCAGCAAGAAGCTAGGGCCAGCTAAAGCCTTATGGAAACTGAAAAGACATGTAGAGTGGTCAGCTTTCCTTCTCCCAGAGAAACGACTTGTTTTTTAATTGGTCTTTACTTGATTTTACAGCCAGAGACTTCTGCATGTCTGGAGAGGCACAGTTTTACTGGTAGCTCAGTCTCTGAGCCACAGTAGAAGGGTAGGACAGTTCTCTGGCCAGGAGCCCAGAGATAACTGAGAAAATAGCCTTGCTTCATGTTCATCAGAATCTCTGTTGAGCACCAGAAGGTCCAAGGGCTTGGGGTCAGGGCACACACCGAGAGAAAGAGAGAGGGGCATGCATACATTCTGGTTCTGCACACCTCAGCTTTATTGTCTGGACATGTTGTATTCCTACAGGTGATGCCCTCAGGTCTGGGAAGAAAACTTTCAACTGCCCCTGACTGAAGCCCACTGCTCCAGTAGGGTGGCCATGTGTCCTCCCTTGCTGAGGACAGTCTTGTTTGAAGACATCCCCGTTCGATGGTCTGTCCAGTTTGGTTTAAAGATAGAGAACCATTACAAGTTTGAACCAGAGCCTGAAGATTGCCTCTTAGGAGGTAGTACCTGGATAGCACAGAAGCAAGTGTGTAGCTTACCTGGTTGATGTCTTCCCACAGACACAGATATTTAAATTAGAGCAGCAATTCTAAATTGCATGATATACAAATTGTATGCAAACCTGTGTTCTCTTTCTTCCTTTTTTGGCGATGGCCTTTCTTGGCAATCTATAAGTGGCCTATTGATGCTCCAGGCTGGTCTTTGTTGAACACTGTATTTTGCCAAAGAGAGTAGCTAGGGAGAAGTTAGAGAATGAAGTTTTTACAGAGGAAATGCTAACACAGGCAGGACTGTGTGAGAGGGATGGTCCAGAGTATTTAAAAAATCTCAGACCAATTTTTTCTGTCATCCTGTTTGGGGGCATGTCATTTATGATTTATAGACATATGACTCTATCTGCAACAATACCTAAACTGGGCATTATGTTCACATGACTCCAGTCCTCCGTCAGCTTCACTGGCTTTCCATTGAAGTCTGGGCCCAATTCAAGGTGTTGATGATGACCTATAAAGCCCTAAACGGCTTGGGTCCTGGTTACCTGAAGGAGCGCTTACATCCATATACGCCCGCCCACCCCTTGAGATCTGCGGGAGAGGCCCTTCTCTGGGAACCCTCCATGAAGAAAATTAGGAGGGTGAGTACTCGGAGGAGGGCTTTCTCTGCGGTGGCGCCCAATCTATGGAATGCGCTCCCCAGAGAGGTCTGCCTGGCGCCGTCGTTATTTGTTTTACGGCGCCAGGTGAAGACCTTTTTATTCAAACGTCATTTTAACTGTTAATAGTATTTATTTATTTTATTCTTTGGCCAGGGCAACTTATTTTATATTGTTAATTTATATTATTTTAATTGATTTATGTTGTGAGCCGCCCCGAGGCTTCGGCGAATGGCAAATGGGGCGGCATAGAAATTTTCTAAATAAATAATAAATAAATAAAATAAAATAAAATAAGAGCAACTTTTCTTGTAAATGTGTCTTGTAATTAATAGTACATTGAGCAGTGATTAATATAAAGTATTTCTTTATATGTATACCTGGTTCATAAGAATATAGGTGTTCACACTTGTGATATATCAAAGGCTATCAAAAATCACCACCAGGGCCACAACCTACCACTGACTGGTAAATTCATGCCCAGCATTCCGGTAGACATTTTGAGGCATGTATCCCAGAAGTACATCGGTGCCATCATACAATTACTCTAGAAATAGTTTCACAACTGGCTCTGGATTAGTCTGGCACAAATCTGGGGGAAAAGATGTCCCAGCTTTTTCTATCATCTAGTCACTGTCTTAGTAATTGTTTGCCACCAATTGAGTGAGAACATATCACTTAAATTGTCCATTTTGGGCTCTGAATTTGTCTGCAGAAAAGCAGGGTAGAAGCTCTAAGACTGGTTTGATAACTACTTAGGGATGCTATTTTACTCAGGGGATTTGTCTGACATCCATTTTTCATGAACAGTAAAGTATGTGAGCCCAAAGTTAACAGAGGTCAGCAGCAGCATGTTCCATGATCTTTAATACAGTTTTGGAGTACAGGGGATTATGGAAATAACTGTGTGAGCCACAAACTTTCATTTTGTGCATTTGCATGGTGACATGAACACAGTTAAAAAGAAGCTTCATGGAGTGTAGGAACCAGTTCAGATGTTAATATAGACTGCTGCCACTGAATGGCAGGTGTCCATGAGAAGCCAAAATCTCTGAAGTTTTATCTTAAGCAAGGTTTATCTAAATGAGGAATTTGTGAGAAATTAGTTTCAGTACGTTTTTGACTAGAATTTAGCCACTTCACAGAACTGAACAAGGGTGCCACACATTCTGTTGCCAAAATCCATACAGTTTTTAATTTCCAGTGGAATTTGAAAAATGTGTGTCTTTGAAAAATCACAGGAAAAATGAGCACTTTAAAATGGGTACACATTTTAATCAGTGTGGAGCTGGGGGAACGAACACCTTTCAAAAGTGCACACAACTGATGCATATGTTTGGGAAAGTGTGCACAAAACTACACATTAAAGATTGTATGACAACAAATACATATTGCACAATCGGATATGGACATGAAGCAGAATTGACTTTATATGGGATTTAACAAACTTGAGTTTTGCTGATTTACACATTCCTATTCTGTATAAGAGCTTTTTAAGTACATATGCAACAGATGAATAAAGTATCATAGCAAGATGTTTCTCTCCCTTTAAACTAAAGATTCTTAAAAGTAACACATTTTTCTAGACATAACTCATGCTTTGAAGGAGGTGTTGTAAGATCTTCAATGGCATCTTTTCCATTAATCAGAAAACAACTTCTTTAAATCCTTTCATGATCGTGATCTGCTAATGGGTTCTGGTTGCTCTATATTAATTTCTCTTCTTACTCTTTTGAAAATATAGCTTGCTGACGATCAGGGACTGGTTTTGATGACCACTGTTGCCATGCCAGTATTTAGTAAGCAAAATGAGACTGTAAGTACTCATATTTCAGCTGTGTGCTACAAAATGGAGTTTTTAAGTAGTACAAATTTTAACTTCTTGAGGAAAATAGCATATTTCTTTACTGTTAAGCTCTCCCTCCTCTGCTGTTTTGTCCATAAATTACATGCCTTATAAAAGAGATACAATACATACTTATTTTTGCTAAAGTTCCTTAGTTACATTCAAGTAGTTCTTGAAATAGAAAGATAAGCATGTAGAAATTAAAATAATGAATCTCAAGCTATTTTAGGTTGACCATAGATTTTTTCATACACCAAATGGAATGCAATTCTGGTCAAGCTGCAGTTGTTCAGATATGCTGGAAAACCCTTGATTTCACTAAGCACACTAATGTTGGTATGCTTAGTGCAATAAATGCAGTAACTGTTCCCTAGATTGCTCATATATCCCCCCGCCCCGGTATCTTGTCTAGGATGCACATGAACTTGGTCTCCAAGGGTCAGCAGATCACAAGTGGCAATGTAGTAATTGCATGCAAAGCTTTCTCTGATAGTACCAAAGGAATTCCTTGCAGTGACACGTGCACTTAGAAACATACTTGCATAGATTTGCTGGTCCTCTGCTTTTCTGGATTAGAACAAATATTGGCATTTCTTTTCTCCTTAAACCTAGTGCTACTGTATCGAGCCAACACAAATTTTGACATGTTTCTATGTAATAGCAGTATGTATTGTATCTGGGTACAAACAAACATTCTGCTAAAATTTTTCTGGTGCTATTTACATTGCCCTTCACATTGAATTTTTGCCTTCTGGGCATCAGCTAGTGAGATATTTGGAAAAGAAGATAAGTTGCATTTTTATATGTGACATTTTGCCTAGATGGTGCTTCCTGAGTCAAAGTGTTTAATTGCAAGCATCCTTATCATCTGAAACTTTGCACACCACCTTTGATTTTATTTCCAGGGTAAGAGAAAGAAGACAACTATTGATTTTGTGTGTGTGTGTGTGCGTGCGCGTATTCAGCCAGATTAGCTGCAGCCATCCATAACAGCTTTTCAAATAATGGGAAGAATTAGCTAGTTATCTGCATTGCTCAGTGTGGTTTAATCCACATGGGAAATAATTATTGACTGAATATTTTTCTCTAACTGTAATTGTTTGTTGTTCCAACTAATCTATGTACTTTTTGAAAAAACAATATTTTATAACAGAGATCAAAAGGCATTCTTCTGGGAGTAGTGGGTACCGATGTTCCAGTGAAAGAACTTTTAAAGGCTATTCCAAAATACAAGGTAAATAGAAATTTTGCTTGCTGGTTCCCCATGTTGAGATAAAAGCAAATTACATTTACAGAATGAAAACTTACGAAGGGTTGGCTCAAGAGACACCCTTTCTGCAAGCAGAAGGCCAGTGTGTTTGGGGTAGTACTACTTTAAATAAATACATAAATGACAAAAATTATCAGGACAGCAAGTCAACCACTTCAGGTCATTATAAGATGAAGGGTTCCATTCAAAGTTAATTTGTGTAAGAAGAAAGACAATGATGTGGAGAAAGACCATTTCACTTCAGTAACGTGGCCCCTTGATTCTACTTTCCATGGTAGCCTCCCATGCTCCAGACTATACTAGTCTGGAAGATCCCTTACCCTGAAGAGCAGCTTATAGGCACATGGGAGGAGCCTTGGGGAGCAAGAGACAGGAAAGCCCTGCTGAGCAAGCTGAACCCTGCCGGCTCTTCCCTGAATCCAAGCCAGAGATTCCTTGTGGTTGTATACAATTGCATTGCCATCTAGGAATGCAGAGGGGCCTTTCTTTTAAAACAATCTGATATTTCAGCTAGAAAAATTCCTGAAGACGCTCACAGGGATAAGTCAGAGAATTTTAGAAATGACTACATGATAATTCATGGCAAACAAAATACAATTTAGAATGAAGCAGCAGGTTTTAGGCATCTTCTGTATTTGATCTGCTTTCCCAATGGCAGTTCTGTGTTGTGCAGAACATCTGCCAAAGCTATCATCAGCAGGTTTTTCACTAAGGGATATTTTAATGACTACACATCAGTGAATTGAAGGTACATTTATTGCAATCAATGAGTGCAGTGAGCTGTGTAACAGAAGCATCCTCAATAGGAGTAAGATTGTTCCTGAAGTAAGCGCAGTGGTAAATTTGATTATGCATGTACTTTTAGGGCTAATACAGCACGGCGTCACACTCAGCTTCTTTCCCATGGATCTCTTAGCACTGGAAGCGAAAATTAGATAACCCTCTGGACATCTGCAAAGGCTTTGTATCAGTTTGGACCTCAAGTCCTATCTTTCCAGGACTCAAAAGGAGTTTTTGTTACTTCCCTGTGAACAGTTTGGGGATTTTAAATTTCTAGTCATGTTTACAATGAATATTTGTAGGTGTACAATCCCACCAGAGGTTAGCACTTTTTAGCATCACTGATTTCAACAGGAAATATTTAAGCACCAAAGTATGTTTAGACAAGGTATTTAAAATTAGTCTACTGACCATTCTACATTTTTCCCAAAAGGAGAATGCACACAGGCACAGATGCTTGTAAAAATATAAGAATAATTGCATGCATGTCGAGTCCAAACCTATGTCTGTTTAGGCAGAAAAAAATCCTGGCTGGAACATGTTGGGAGTTGTAGGATTTCTTTCTGCCTCAGCATGCATAGGATTGCATCTTTAATGTTAAATGAGGAGTGCCAAGGGTCACAATTGGCAAACAGCTTTGGCCTCTCTTTAAAACTGTATCGCTGAAATAATTGTGATTTAAGGATTCTGGTACATGCCCAGGTGTATATTTGCCTAAACCCAAATGTTCTGCTTGTCATTGTTTTTCCTTGTCCACCTAGCTATACTGCGAATATACCAATAGAAAATGCTGCATTTTCAGTGCTTTTGTGGAGCTCTGATTTTTTAGAAAAAAATGGTCTCATTCAAGGGAATGTCATGGTGGGTCATGCTCATGCGTTTACTTGTTATTTGGAAAGTACCATACTTACTTGGATTTTTTTTTCCCTGTACCCTTACAGTTAGGAATTCACGGCTATGCATTTGCAATCACAAACAATGGATATATTTTGACCCATCCAGAACTGAGGCCTCTGGTAAGATAAAGAATATGTTGATTGACTTTGTATGTTCTCTGATGGACATGTGTACTTTTTTTCTTTAAATTATGCAAAGTGTGGCATTTCTAAAGTAACAAATCCTAATGTCTCTGAAGGAAGACCATGGAAAATAAGAGGTTTTAACATAAGTGCTGCAGATATTTTCCTATAAGATCCAATGCAAATGACAACATCAGTTGTTTGATGAGATAGACACATACAAGCTGTGTGTAGAGAGTCCTTTGTAAGTGCAGGAAGACAAAGCCATACATTGCTGCAATTATGCTCACTCACAAGGAAATAGAATACTGTATTCCTCACGAATGGCTCCTATTTGTCATGATTAAGTGCAGTCCAATTTAGAAATGTCATAGAAATTCACTCCCACTTTTTCGTTCTAATAGAAAAGGGGCAGAAGGATACGTCCCAGCTTTAAAAAAAAGAACTAAATTATACTTTCATTACCCTTATCACCACCAAGACCAGAAAGAATATGTGTCTTCTATATTAGAGTGTATTGAATATAGCATAGGCTGTAGCATCATTTTCTTGATTTTATAGGAATGCTTTACCTAAGAGTTTCATCACCATTGAATCATACTAAAGGAGTGGCATTAATGAATTCACTATAATATAATGTGGATGCCATTTCTCAGGTAGGCACTTAATGTAATATCAGAATTCAACCCTATATTAGGACACAGCAACAATTTTTTTATCAGAAGAGTATTTGCATATCAAACAATTTTAAATTACTGAACAGAATGATTTATCAGTCTATGGCTGGAGTTTGAATATTTATCCCTATAATGTTTTGATAAGGCATTGCAGTTGGTAAATACTTATATTTGAGCCAACTTGATAACTAGATTAAAGTAAATTATTGTGGCACCAACATTGACTGGAGTCTTTTCCCTATTTGTTTTTATGTTCAAGAAAATAACCAAAGTGCACAAACAGAGTGGAATTTTCTTTTGTATCAAATTATCGTAAAGGATGCTCTAAATTTAGAATTATTCTTCTGCGTGAAAATGTTATTTCATTGTTTTAGATGGGAATGGCCACAAGATCGGTACTGTAAAACTGAGCCAGACCCTAAAACTGAGCCAGGTCCAGCTCTTTCAAGCAACATGGTGAAATTAACCAATTTGCATTAAAAGCCCAACAAGGCCCAAGTGCACACCTCTGGGGTCCCTTTAGTATTCATGCTAATTCAAGTGTCTACATTTCAGCTCTTGGTGCTATAATGCTAATAGACAATAAAGCCATGTCCAATTTGTAGGCCTGTACTCTACTCAGTGGTAAGTCCTGTGGCGTTAAATGGTACTTATTTCCAGGTAGGCGTTTGTAGGGTTGCAGAATGAAGCCACAGTCTGGGGTTCCAGGGTTATTCTTCTGATGGTTTCCAAGACCACTCTCTTGCATGACTGGTGGTTCCTGTGAATGCACAGGCCCAAGAGGATCCTACCCAGTTTGTCCGGGCCTCTGCTTGCTCCAGTGCTCTGCAATGCTGGGTGCAACTACACCATCCCTGTCCAGCCTCTACTGAAATGCCTCCCGCTAAGAACTCTCCTCTGCTCCAGCACACGGCCAGGAATTCTGGGGCACACTTGTGGAAGGCTACCCCACCACATCACCCCCTATAGTTCTCCTCTCTGGGCTGAACAAACCAAGTCCTCTGGACCATTCTTCGTACGCCTTCGTTTCCAGCTGCCTCACCATCTCAATTATTCTTAAGTGCGAAGGAGTCAGACTGCCGCTGCATGTACTGTTGACCCTAGTTGGCAGTGGCACTCCAACGTTTCAGACCTGAGCTTTTCCAGCCTTGCCTCACTATTCTGGGGGTTGAACCTCAGACCTTCTGAATGCAAAGCATACTATTGAGCCTTCCAGGCTCCAGTTTGCTCATGTCCTTCTCACAGCATAGCACCGAAACTGAATGTGACCACCCATATGCCTTTTGTTTCTTAATCTGTAATGATGTGGTTCAGCGCTGACGATGACTAAGATGAAGCAGAACACTCTTGTTACTGATCAGTATCCTCTGAAAGTAGCACATCCTTTACTGCCCAGTCCTGTACATTTCTGCTCAAAAGTAACCCTCCTTGAGTTCAAAGAGATTTAGTCCCAGTTAAGTAGGTGCAGCTTTGCAGCCTTACTACTGGCTTATTCTGGGAGTTCTATACTTTTTTGTCTAAAGATGCATGGGATAATCTTTAACCAGCCCTGTGTGAACAAAAAGTGCTAAGAGATAACACATTGTTGTCATGGCTATCACTACTTCCATTCTCCTTTTTGCCTGAATCCATGAGGTCACCATTATTCCTATTTTGCAGACAGAGCACAAATGCTGAGAGACAGTAAATTAGTAATTATCAATAAATCTATAATAGGAATGGATATATCCGTCTCAGTAACTGCATGGGATAGTTTACAGAGTGAATCTTGAATCGCTGTTTTACAGTTCTCCATTTGGCAGCCCAGTGAAAAACCTGAAAAAAATCAGATTTTATGTTCTTTAAAGTCTGGGACCTTGCTTCCAAAAATATTGAAATATAAGACCATTTTATCTCTCTTAAAATGTGTCCAAAGAACAAAAGAGAAATAGTTTGCGCTCGCTCTCTCTCTCTCTCTCTCTCTCTCTCTCTCTCTCTCTCTCTCTCTCTCTCTCTCTCTGTATACACACTCTCTATATATATCCTTTCTTCCATGTACTAAGAATGGTAAGTTCTAATCAGTTTACTTAGGTTTGGCAATTTTATAAGCTTTTAAAAAACAGTTCTTTAATCAGTCTCTCTAGTGTCATTTAGATAAACAGGATTTCTTACATCCTGTATGATTTCCTTCCCCACCTGTTCTAAGTTAACTGTAAAATGGGACAAATATGTCACCATGACTCATTTTCAGAAGTCAAATATAGCTAGAAAAGCTACTGTGAGATTAGGGCCATCTCTCATTTATCGTTGCTTGATGGAACACGTAGAGACAGCAAACACTTTTTGTTCTAGTTTAATGCTGTCCTTTTCGGTGCGTGTTTGGCTTTTGTTCAGTTCTTCTTAAACTGAAGTGCAGGTTCAGGTGCTGTATATTCCTTTGTATATATAAGTTGCTGTATGTAATGCTGTTTATAATGAGTTATAGTAGAATCCATCCCCTTTTACCAGGTTTTGCACTATTGCACTGTAGGAGCATTATAAGAAGAATGATCTGTTCTGGTCTTTGTTAGATAGTCTGAAGTCTAAACACTCTTAATTGGACTGGATTAAGATTAATGCTTTAAGAAGTAGATCATTAATTGGTGCATCCTGTGCTCTAACAGCTTTGCCAGATGTGTCTTTCAATGCTACCAGATTTTTTAATGCATAGGATCAAAATGTCAAAGGAGCTCATTTATATTTGCAGATACTTTCAGAAACCTCCTGCATGGCCTCCTTCTTGCCAGTACCTCCACTTCCTATTTTCCACCAAGATGCTGGACAAAGTTAAACCAAACTCTTATAAAGCCTTTCATATCAATGTTGGCCACCTCCAACATCCTACAAGGGAACATCCCCCTCCTCTTCTTGCACAGGCTGGCTTTCTGCACCAGATGAAGTCTCTGAAGTAGATTTGAAGGGCTTGTGGTTCCAGCAACAGGGCAAGTTCCACTGATGGATGGACTACACTGGATACAACCCAATCACTGAACAGGTTTCCATCTTACAATGCAAGAGACACAGAAAGATTATTTATTTATTAGATTTATATCCTTTTTTTCTTACAACAAACTTCAAGTGGCTTGTTGGCTTCCATCATTCTCCTCTCCCTGTTCTTAATCTTATCTCCACATCAACAGCTCTGTGAGGTAGGTTGGGCTGAGAGGCTGTGCCTGGTCCAAAGTCTCCCAGTTGGCTCCATGGCCAAGTGGGGACTAGAACCCAGATCGTATGAGCTCCTGGGCCACACTCTTAACCACTACCCCTCACTGGCTCTATATTACTCTCCTGTCTAACACACACAGTTAGCTGGCCCCAGTCTGAACTGGCAGCAAAGGCTATGGCATCCCATACACCAGAGCATGCAAGCATACACATCAGGACAAGTGCTCAGAGGTTCCAGAGGGCTGTATCTCTGGGAGAGGGATCAGAGAACCCAAAGTGTTGGGTAAGTGGGGATAGGTGGGCCAGGATGCCCTTGGGGGACCACACATCATGCACCTCAATTTAGAGGAATGGGCATTCCGTTTCTTCCAGAACTCTGTGACTATGCAAATGTACCCATGTCTCATGGGACATAGGTATAGAAAATGCTGCATTATTATGGAGTTGTGTTAAGTTCCTCAACTTTATTTGCATTCATTTATTATGAACAATTTGTCAAGTAACTTTGACATAAGAGAGTGGCTTACACCTCTAACATGGGATGCAGTTCTCAGCATTTAAAGTGAGGTGCTTTGGAATAACATTAGGAGAAAGGAAATGTTTCAAAGCATTCTTGATAGATTTCAGCAGTGAACCATCATATCCCTAAGAAAAAACCAAACCAAACCAAAACATAGTGTGTAGCATCGCATGGCATCATTGATACTTCTTTTATTTCAGGTGTGCTGGGGCATTTATATGCTATATATTGAGCCTTATTTCCTCTGTTGTTTGACTAGGGTGCCAGACTACATCCAACAGGTTGCAAAAGGGAGGGAGGGAAATGGCGGAAGCACTTCGCAGCAGAGAAATTATTTTGTTTCATAACACTGCTTCAACTTCCTCCAAGGGTTGCTTTTTAAAAAATTCTGATCTTGCCCAGTACGAACAAATCATCTACATTGTGGAGGCAGATGAATGGACAGAGAAATGCTCATGAAGTTAAATGTGCTTAAGCTTGCTGAAATCTGCAGAGCCTGTATGTTTAACTCTGCGTATGACTGCAGCATGCTGCATGAGTCCTGCAACCGACACAGGCAACCCGATCCTGTCTTCTTCCCCTCCTTAATATGAAAATAATATGCTATTTTATAAACCAAGTATGTAAACCTATGTGTGTTTCAAAAGAGAGAAGCTCTGGCTCCCAGCATTTTCCAGCTAACATGGCTGAGTGGGGCATGCTAGGAAATGTAGGTCTTTTCTGTCAAACCATTCATAGGACTGTGCCCTGAAATCCCATGCATTCCTTGTTTAAGAGGGAAATAGGCATTCCAGTAACCAAAAAAGAAACAAATGATGTAATTTCCCTTCCTTTTTTGTCCACGACAGCATTTCTTTTAGTAGGGAAGAATGGCCATGTATCTCTGGCTCATTACCATACACAATCATTCCCCATGCTAAGTGCGCTAAAATAAAAGCCAGGAAGCTTGTTATGGGAGTCCATTTTGTCCATTTTGTATGGGAGTTCTGCTTTTGTTGTGCGTTGGAGATTCAGATTTTTAAAATCTGGGTCTGTAGCACAAAATCAGATTACCATAGCAATAGAAGCTATCCAAATACCATCTGCGCTGCTCGCAGAGAGGGGCTCGCGTGTTTGGAAGGCACATACCATGTGCAGGCATCCTGATTAGAATGCCGGTGCTATGCAGGTCAGAGGGGCCTGTGAAGTGAGGATCCGCTTCGGGGAGCCAAACCAAAAAGCAGTGGGCACCAATGAAGGAAAATTCCCTCGGGCAACCAGATGTTGTTCTTCTTGTTAAGTAATGCAGTGAGCACCAGGGGCTGGAGTCAGGTCTGTCTTCTACAACAAGAAGGTGTCCCATGGAAGAGGCAGAGCGTTGCTCTCTCCAGCCACATTTCACCCACCCTTCAGGGTCTCCCAGCACTCTGTAATGTTCTCAGGAGGGTAGAGAGGCTGCAGGGGCAGCGAGAGGCTGTAGGATTCTGTTTCCACCAGTTCAGTTGCTCGAGCTTGACTGTGGGTCCAAGCCCTGGGTTTGTTTCTCTCAGTGGGAAAACGGAAGTATCTGTGTGGCAGAAGGCATCATGTATATGCTGCAATATATGTCAAAATTGTCATCAGATCAATCCAGTCACTGAGATAAGGATAAAGCTTTTTAAAATCACTTTTTATGGTGTGTCAGCAATTCAAGATACAAACAAAATGGCAACAAGACCAAGTGCTGCCTCTCCTCCTCCTCCTTCTGGAAAGACAATGCAAGTTCAGTAGCGGGCACATGATCCAATGACATCTTTTGATGCAGAATGAATATGCAGCATGTTGGGTGATAGTTGAGTTATTTTAAGACCTTACATCCACACTAGGTTGGGGGATGTTTAAAAAAATCTTTACTAGTCTAGTAGCATTCAGATGTGTTGGTCTTCAATTCCCAGCTTGCTGGCTGGGAATCATGGGGAACGGTTTAGAATAGTTCAGGGCAGCCTTTCCCAGCCCGTTTCCCTTCGGATTTGTTGGATTACAACTTCCAGAAGCCTGAAGGGGGTGTAAACAAACAGACGTGGAGGACATCAGGCTGGAGAAGCCTAATTTAGATCTGACTGCATTTCGTGACACATTGGTAAAGCAGTGGTTAGTCTGAACTTCACTGGGAAGTATATCTTCTCTTGGAGGGCACTGGGAAAACTGGCAGAAAAATATATTCTAGGAAAGGCCTCTCTGTTCAGAAAATAAGCTATATTTTGATTGACTTCTCTGTTGACTCTACAGTATAACTGAATTAACTTAAAGAGATTCAGTTCTATGCTATATTTACATAAATAGTGCTTTTATTTGTAGTTACTCAGTCGTGTTAACATTCTATCCATCAAGCCTACATTTTTGCAAGAAGGAAGCTCGCTTCAACTTCTAACGGGAGTTGAGTGAGTTTCAATTAGCTGCAACAAGTTATACCTGGAGAGACAAGGGCATTCACAGCAGAATCTGATGATCTGAGAAGCGAGTGAATGCCTGTTTCTCTGACAGAGACGTGTGTTCACGATGAACTGTATACAGTTCGACATTAGATGGCAGCATAACACTGCCAAGCATAATGCTACAATGACACAGCCTTCCTTGGAATCTGAGAAGACAGAGCCATTATTCAAAACAGATACATATATATCTTTAAATCATACATGTTTTGAATATGTTGTGTTTATGTAAAAAGTGAAAGTTAAGACTTGTATTGAATGTGTTTCTCTTTACTGCAAAACACAGTTTTATTAAAATGTGGAAACAAAACCCCACTGGCACAAAAGCATATATGGCAACAAGGAAACAGAAACTCTATATGTTTCCCTTTCTGCTACATTTAAAAGCTCTTCTTGGCTCTGGTATGGAAATATTAACAGGAAATGTTTCCACGGTCCGAAGAAGCAGCCTTGAAAAAAATGCATACACTTAAAAACGCTCAAGGTCCCCATGCACGCATATGCATGCGCGCACACACACACACAAACCATGGAAAGCTAGTAGGACTCAAAGAGAGCGATACGGATATATACCAGCCAACCAGACACAATTGTAATGGCTGCACTTATATTACAGATCAGAACATGCGAATGGAGTCTAACACTGAACACAGTAGACATCTCAATCTTCATGTAAATTCCTAAATTAATTCCTCCAGGTCTGTTCTTAAAAACCATGCACTTGGATCTTAATAAACAACAACAGTTCTGGTAGAAAGTAACATTCTTAGATCCCCTCAGTTCCAAATATTACTTTGAAATATGCCCCACTTGAAATACAGTGATTGGGAATGCTAACAGCTTTACTCAATTACTCAATTCTGCATTACTCAAAAGTAAGTCCCGCTGAGATCAGTGGCACTTGCTCCTATGTTAATGGTATAGGATTGCAACCTAAGAGTGAGCTCTATGCATGTTTAGTATGCTTCCCCCGCATCATCATTCTCCAGCTGCTTGGGAAAGCTGAGGTTCTGGGGCTGTCCCATTTTCACAAACATTTATTTTGACAGCTGTCAGAGGAAAGGCTTTAGTTTTTAAGATTCTCTGGCAAATTTTTATACACATTTTATAGACAATTTTATAGGCAAATATATGTAGAGTCATGGCTGCATGCTTTCTGCACTGCAAAGTGGGAAAAGCTGCCAATTCCTTTCATGATGAAAGAGCCCTCACTGGGCAGCCATCAAGTGAATGCAAAGTTACAGAATCTCCATGGTTTGTACCTCTTGCACTATAACAGCACACACTTAACTTAAAAGCAAGCGAGCCTTCTCATTTTGGATATCTGGAGTTGCACTGTTGTGAAAATGTATTGCAAGCCACTGGCAGTTAGTTGTCTCAGTGTGCCACTTGGGCACATTGGAAAGGTGGTCATTGGCTGGAGATCATAAGAAGCAGTCTCCAAATACAAAAAGAACAGAAAACCTGTAGCAATCACAGAAGAGCTCAGTATCCCCAGACACAAATAAACTGTGACAGCCGCTCCACCTGCTTATGCAATCATCTGGAAGAGTTTCCACCCCTTACCTTTCTCTCAAAAGTGCAGAACAAAGCTGGGATGACTACTTTAACCCAGCACTTAGAAGGAAGACTCGTATAAAAGTAGCTGAAACATAAACACCAGTACTTCAGATGGTTCCTTCCCTTGCCCCGCTCCTTCCCTTTCCTGAAGTTTCTGAGTTCCTGGTTGGTGCCTGCTTCTACCCCCCAGGAAAATCACCCCATTTCTGGATCAGTGTCAAAGCAATAAGAACAGGTAATAACCTACTTTTGTCCCCTACTTATCTGTCCTCTCCTGTCTTAACTCTTTGCCAAAGCCGTTCACTCCATTACCGATCCATCTCCTCTCCATCACCCTGAAATAGAGCCAGGGATACACTAGAAAGAGTTTTCACCTAGCACACTATTTGAGCTTTGCAACTTCTTCCAAAGCATTCATGGTCCAAGAGATCTTATTTCCTAAACAGGGAGAAATAGTGTGCAGATGTACAGAGAGAGTTGAGCAGGCGCAGTGACAGAGTGCCTTACAGAGTGGATACTGTGACTCAAAGCTCTGTAACTGTTCCAGCCAGGCTATCAGCATGTGCATTTTAAGCGGGGAACCATTAGGCCCAGCTTGCCTAAATCCCATTGGAGGGGTTGCTGTTTACGTGCCACCTATGTGTAGAATAACTCTCCTGTGCTTTTCCATCAAGTACCCCATGAACTCAGCAGCAAATCCCATGTATGAATCTTGGGTAAGAAGGAACATGCAGCCTCTGTTCACGGAGGCTAGGCTGCATTTGGGGTCTAGTGGCTGTTGAAATCAGTGTGCCTTTTCCGTGAAATCTGGTGTCATGTAAGTCTCTCAGCTTGCTTTTTTAAAACAGTTAGACCACTTTAAACTGATTGCAGTGGAACTATTCCTTCTAATAAAGTTTAATAGCAAATGTATTCTTGTCACTTAGTTTTGTGTAACTATCACTTAAGGCATTGATCTGCAAGAGGCAGTTCTGCAGGAACTGAGAAAGTTGCTAATGCATAGACCAAGCAATTTATATCCATTGATTTACACATCTTTGGGTGCAATGCACAGGCCAGTTACTTTGCTGGGGTCTCATTGGTTCCAATAAAATGGAATGAGCCAGTGTAACCCATTAATTTCCAGCCCTTGCTATTGTCAAGTGATCAGTTTATGCAGTCATTTATGGCAATCGGGGAAGTCACTACATGGTTAAAAAAGTCACCCCTCCATGAGAAAATTCTTATTAATTCCACCACCCCAGCCCTATATATGGTCAGACTGATGTGTAACCATGTTTTGAGGGACAATAAATACAAACCTTTCTCAAACTGTATTAAATAATAAACTGCCAACATGGAATATAATTGTAAGAAAAATGCTCCACAACAGTATGGCAGGAAAATAGTATCATAAAGTGGCTTTTTCTGTCATAAATGGTCACATAAAATCTCCTTTACTTGAACAAGTCCCACTGATTCTGTTCCGAGTAAGTGAGTTTAGCACTGAAATACTAGAATTTAAAACTGCAGTCTGTGGCTTGGATCCAGACTCCCTCTAAGTGGAACTCCACTATGGAAAGTTCCTGCTGAATGAAGGGAATAGAGATGTATGAGAACTTTGTTCCTGTTCACAAAGCATGTGAACATGGCAAGCTTGCAATCCCAAATAGAAACATGAGTGAGAATGCAGTTATTGGGAAATTTTAAACTTGTATTCACATTCGAAGGTGGGCATTTCTAAAAATATACATTTATACAAATTCTCTGCAGATCCTCTGATCTGCATTGCTGTGCTTTCTGTGTAGGAAAGTATACGTTTTTGAACAGGGGAAATCTGTAATTTTAATTGCAAAATGTGCATTTTTAAATAAACTTTTATCATAAAAACACACATTTTTTCTGATTGTTAAAAAGGGTGTTTGTGAGACAAACTAAGCTGTGAGGAAACATGCAGAGAACCTCAACCGGCTTAAATATTGCATACCTACCTATCCTGCTGCATCATGCTGTGACCTCTAAGAATTTGCTCTGGAGATGTGAAGCCTTCCCAACCACCATCAGATGTGGTACTGGGGACTGCAGGTGGAATTGGTGAGGATCACCTCCTCACTTTCCCACCATAGTAGCCTCCACTGGGCCTTGGTCCAATTTGAACATGGATGGCTGTATCCTCAAACATCCTAATGTTCTATGAGGTCACTGTAGAATTACTGTGCCTAATTCTAGGCATCCCATTTTAAGAAAGTTATTGGCAAGTTGGCACGTATGGATGGGGTATCCAACATGGTGAGGGACCTGTGAGGAACCATTGAAAGAGCTGGACAACACTGGCCTAGAGAGGATGGAAGGGAGGTGTAACAACATATTTAAATATATAAAAGGAGCAGACAACTTCTCTCTTGCCAGAGTGAAGGACAAGAACCAACAGGTGGAAATTGCAGGGAAGTATATTTTGGCTAAACATTCAGATAAACATCCTAACATTGAGAGGTGGTTATGTAACATTGAGAAATGATTACAGCATAACATTGAGAGATGGACTAGATTTCCTGGCGAATGGGTGGAGATACTGAAGTAGAGGTTGGGTGACTATCTGCTAAAGATGCTGTAGCTGCAGTGCAGAACTTGCACAGTGCGGGAATTAGATTAGATGCTCTCCTTGGCTTCTTCCATCACTTGTTTGTAATATTACAACTTGCATAAACCATTGTGGAAGAACCAAGATTCTGTATCCTTGTTTCTTTTTCATATGACAAGAGTTCGAGGGAAAAGAGGTACTGTGTTTCAGGTTGATAATTTGCTGTTCTACCATATGCAATTTAATGTTCAGTATCATGAGAAAGAGGAAAACCCATTGGTTTTTGGTTTTGTACTTTAGCATTAATGCTATCCTGAATATCCTCATGCATTAGACATATTTTAAAGGAACATCGGTACACTGCTATAGAACTATAAGTAAGAAAAAGACATTAAAATTAAATTGTTGTGAACTGTCCAGAGAAAATTGGCTATTGAGCGATAGTAAAATGTATAAATAAGTAATTCTGTTACTGGATTTTTCCCTCTATTGCCAATAAATGGGCATATTGGTATTGAAATAGAATTCAAGCTTCACACCAGGTTTTTCATGCATTGTTAAGAACTGCATTCTTGGATCATAGCAAAGGTCTGTCTTGCCTAATATTTTATTTGCAAGACTTGCTAGCCAGATACTGTTGGGAATTTCTTGTTAGGGCATGATGAAATTAGCCTTCCCTGCTGCCTCTCTCCTCATTTGGCTATCAGTAGCATACCACTACAGAACGTAGTGGGTTGCATCTATTTTTTGTTCCAGTGGCTAATAGCTACTGCTACACCTGCTCTGTGTTAAATTACTTTTATAAGGTTGCCATAAGTTAATGGCTATAGCCACATGTGGTGATGGATTTTGAAAATTTGTTATATATGCATTACATATGAGGGAGAGAGAGAGCACCTTCCCTCTGTCTTGACCTTATGCCATTTCATTTCACTTCATGTTCCTGAATTCCTGTACTTAGATTAAAAGACATCCTGACTTCAGTTTATCCATATCATGCACCATGTTGAAAGTTCAATCATGCTGTTCCTTGGGTGTTCTCAATATTGTAGGCCCTGGTGTTTTTGGTATTCATGTGGAAAAAATGGATAAGGATGCATTCTTCTCCTTCTCTCATCTAGAACTAGAATAATACTAGGACCCAGGGTCATCCCATGAAGCTGACTGGTGGGCGATTGAGGACAGATAGAAGGAGCATCTTCAGGTAGGGCTGGAAAACCCTCTCCCAGAAACCCTGGAGATCCGCTGCCAGTCAGTTTCAAAGAGAATGCTCAAACCACTGAGATGTGTTTCAGTATAAAACTGACCTTCAACAAAGCAAGCAAAATAATTTTTATTATTCATTCATAAAATACTTTATATACCATTCATTTAGCCAGAGGCTCTCCAAATAGTTTACAAAATAACCTGCACTTTCCAATTTTCCTTATTGCACTTGGTTTCCAGGGAACTCTCCATGTTTGCTTCCAGGGAACTCTCCATGTTTGCTTCCCTCTTCTGGACACACTTCAGTTTATCAGTGACCTTATGGAACTGTAGTTCCCAAAACTAGATGCAACATTGCAAGTGAGGTCTAATCAAACCATCCCTTCTGCAATTCTAGAATGGCATTTGCCTTTTTTAGCCATTGCATTACACTGCTGGAAAATGTGCTTGTAGTCTAGTAAAACTCCTAGATCATTTTACATTATTGCTATTGTCAAATTAGGAGTACCCCGTCCTTTATTTGTACATCTCATTGTTTTGTATATCTCATTTATGTCTGAAGTTAGGGATTCTTTTTGCCTCATTTTATATCTATTTACATTGGATGCCATCAACTCAATTCATTGTACCCAGCAGCTTCCATAAGACAAATTTGTTTAACTTTTCTGTAATTTCTCTTCCTTCAGTGCTTCTTCTAAAACTTAGTCCTCCAACAGGCCTACAGTCCTTTGTCTGGTTTCTGCATTCAGGTGTATTTAAAGAAAATCATTCATTTATGGACCATTTTTATATACCACTTCTCATTTAAAATATCCAGAACTGGAAAATGAAAACAAGCAAAATAAATACATGAACACAGAGAATAGTATTATGAGGTAGGTTTAAGGTGAGTTCATGGCTTGGGGAAAGGCAACATAAACAAACAGAATGGCTCAAGCTTGCCAGCAAAACTGCCTGTCGCATGTCAGAAGACAACGATTCTGTGGGGTGCGGGCCACTGCGGAGAAGACTTTGCTGTGTTCTTGCCTCACACATACCCTTTCTTCTTTTTAAGAATGTCCCCTTCAAATTTGAAATTTGCTTCCCTTGTTTTGTCATCTTTACATGTGTTTTTTGCATAGCTTGTGATTTTTTTTAAGTGGAAAGACACCCCCCCCCCCGTAACACACACACTAACACACACATTTTTGGCAAGAGTTAAAGGATATTTTGTTCCTTACAAGCTTCTTGACTCTGCTGCTTAAATATGCTGACATCCATTTGGATTTGTTTTTGCCCTTCTAAACTATGAAGTCTATTTTTTTCGGCATCGCATAGTTTTAAATAGCTCCTAGTTTTCTATAGGTATCTGACAATCGAATACTTAATTAAATAACTTGTGTATGTCAGGGGCCCTTTTGATTTCAATATGGCTATGCTAGGTTTTCCAGGCACATCTCCAT
Source organism: Varanus komodoensis (assembly GCF_004798865.1). NCBI lineage: Eukaryota > Metazoa > Chordata > Lepidosauria > Squamata > Varanidae > Varanus > Varanus komodoensis. The sequence goes on from NW_025336346.1 coordinate 15,037,804, forward strand.
GTGTGTATATGTCGAATTTGATTGTGTTGTAGTCAATGTTTCCAAATGGCTCAGCAGCACTTGTGTCTAATGCCAAGCATAGGCGCCACTTAGGATTAAATCAAGAGTCACCTCTCCTGTTATTATTTCTATGACTGATTAATTGTTCCAAGGCAGTCATTACTCTAGTTAATATTTTTTCCTCATCATGACTCCAGCTTACATTTTTCCAGTTCACTTGAAGTTAGTTGAAATTGCCCCCTATTTGATACCTTTTCTGCTTTCCTTATTTCTTTCTGCCATCTCAGGATAAAGATATGCCACTAGACTTAGGGACAGAAGTATAATAATACATACTAGTAACATTTATTTATTTTATTCACCATCTTTGCATACCATTCTATATCCAGAGATTTCTTTTCATACCTATTCTATGATTTGGCTTCCTTTAAACCTTCCCATTCCTTTTTCAATACATAAATCATGACCAGTATTGCTATCTACCCTTCCTTTTCTGCAAATTTTATATCTATGGATAGTTTTATGCTCTTAATCTCCATTGTTCCCCTTAAGTTTCTAATTGGCTGCTTTCTTTTAATATAATGGATTAATTTACCTAACTTTAAGACATCTATTATTTGCATATGACATCTATTCTTGCCTGTTTTTTGTGCATGTAATTTCTTCTTTGACACATCCATTGTTTTGATCAGTTCCAGTTAATTTTCTTTCCTCCAAGTAGCCATTATTAACTTCTGTCCTGTCTTTCCTTTGATTAGATAGAGCATTATTACTATATTTTGCCCAGGAGATAGGTAGTTCCAGTAGTACCGTACTTCAGCATCTGTTGGCTTTATCCAACAGATAACTTCAAAAATTGTTATACAAATTCCTTTTATTCTTGTTATTTGTACTCCATTATCTTTTAGGGAAATTATCTCTATGTATTATTACATTTTTCAATATATTACGTTACCTTTATTCTTCATTCTTTTTGGTGCCGGGTAAACGCCTTTTCATTCACCCAATATTTTAATAGTTAACATTCTCAACTTTTATACTGTATTTTATCTTGTATTGCTGCTATACTTCTGCACCAATCTGATTGTGGTTACTGTGGGCTTATTGTTGCCATTTTATTTGAGCTGATTGTTCTGTTGTTTGATTATTATATATCATTTCATTTCATGATATATGTTCTTCTTAATTTTGTGAACCACCCAGAGAACCTTTTGGCTATCAGGTGCTATAGAAATGAAATAAATAATCATTCAAGTGGAGGTGCACTCCTTGATACAGGCTTCAATATTACTTCAATATTTCCAGAAGTTTCAAAATTCAAGCCTTTTTTCTGCAAACACCACTGTATCACCCATTCATTGAGTGCCTACTTGTTTAGCTTAAGTTGCATATAAAAAAGTTGGTATTTCCCAGATATCGGGTACAACCATTAAGCTTTATTACATTCTTCAATAACATTTGGTGCCCACATATATTACAGGCTCTGGCTTTTCCCCACCATCTTCTTAAGACTTTGAGACTGTCAAAGCTTCCCCACTGCCAACACACATATCACACAAGCAACGATCAATGTGTTCACTGAACGAACTATTTGTTCTAATCATCTTCTAATCATATAAGATATATAATTAGCAAAGGGCAATTTCAGTTAATCCATGCAAAATTCTCCTGACTTTTCCAACCTAATGCCTTCTTGTCCTGAATCATGTCCCTGATCGTGCTTCCTGTATGCTATCAGAATGGGAATGTGACTTCTCAACCATATGGATTGTCTCTTCTAGGTAGTTTTCGGTATTGCTCAACCCCCTTCCAGCTTCACTAGGTCAGGAATTCTTTGTATCGTGCACACACATTCAACATCTGCTTTGCATGAAAATAATGATACATTGCATGGATAGCTCAGTCAGATCCACCTTCTACCCCTATGCTTTCTTTAAAAAGTTTTGCATTTAAGTTTTGTTTGATAAGATTTAGGAAGCTTTTGCTTGGTGTCATAGGAGAAGGTTACAATATTGGTTATGTGCATTTTATTTGTGATTCTACTTTCCCTGGATCTCCCATTTTCATCTCCCCTAATACACAGCAGTTTAAGACTTCAATCCTAAACTCACTTATCTCAGAGTATATCCCGCTGAAACTAATGGGGCTTACTTTTGGGTAGTCACATATAGGATTGGCCAGCACTTCTCTTACTTTGCAGGCATAATCTGTCATGTGATATCACACCCATTTGTTGAACTCTCCTTCGCCTTCCTTCTCTCTAAACATTTTAGAGGATAGATCAGTTTCAATCAATGCTTTCTTTTAAACTAGAATTTATGCATAATAAACACAATTTCCTAACTTTTGTTCAGGTAAGGCAGAAATAGTTTGTTTTTATGAGGAATGGCACAAAGATTATTCCATCCATGTAAAAGGGTAATTAAAGTTATACAGAAGTACTCAAAATGCTACTTGTTTAGCCCTTATAGATAAAGGTAGCTAAGTATGTTTCTGTATAGATGTATATATACAGACAACAGCATGTACAGCTCGTGTGTGTGTGTGTGTGTGTGTGTGTGTGTGTGTGTGTGTGAAATTAAGCATTTCTATGAGCTGTAAACTTTTCTGTAAATACAATGACAGTTTTGCCTCCTCAGTTGTTGAGTTTAATTTAAACATTAACTGCTACAATATATTGTACATAGCAGAAAGATCCAATGTATTTAAAAATTGCTAAACCAGTATTAAGGCTTTCATAGCTGTAAATTCTGAGGAAATTTGTTTCTCCTAATATAGAAAAACAGAGAAATCTAAGTCTCAGAGGAAACATTAATGCCCCACTTAAGCGGTGTTAGCCTTTCATAAGCAACAAATCTCATTTCTCTCTGGGGAGTCCTGCCTGGAAACCATGATAACCTACACTTACCCTTGCTTATTCAGAGTCTCCATAAAACTCTACAGCTGTAACTGACAGCAGAATATTTAAACGATTTGAACAGTGTAAATGCCTTGTGTTCATTTAAATAACTGAAGAGTTCAATCACTTGAATGTCAACAATTATTCCTGTTGGAGTTTACATGTTGAAAAAGAAAGAGCATCAGAAACCCTGTGAGGGCATTAAATTGCTATCTAATTAGCAATCCTAAATTACATATATTAAAAAGATAATTAACAGTTTGAAGGCCATGCTGGGAAAACCAGTTCCACATACAAATGCAATGCAAGAAATTTGGTACTCGAGCTTGCAGTTTTCTTTACTTCTTTCCTTTCAACTTTGACGTTAGGTAGAAACAAGCTCACCAAGTTTAAGACTGGTAATGTTGAAATAATGGCAGATGTTTTAAATTATTTCCACTCTAAGGCGAGATAATTATAAGCAGCTGTCAGTTTTACATAATCCTGAATGATAAGGTCTTAAGAATGCAAATGAAATACTAAATTGAGAAGGTTTGCCACAGAAAAAGCAAGTATATGTCACATTGCTAATCTACTTCTATGTGGCTGATCTGAATGAAGGGTTTGTTTGCCAAGTCTTCATAGGCACATAAAGGTGCATGCCTTATTTCCTGTGTCATTCAGTTAGATCAAAAGTTCTCAGTCCGTGTTGTAGGCAATACTTTAGCTCAGCCTCAACAGTTTGACTCTCCCCCAATGCCAAATGCAGGCCAGATTCTCGGCTTCATATGGCAAAATCACTGCACGGCATTGTACAAAGAGATCCAGGTGGTGAACATTCCAGACAATTGCCCTTTCGCATTGTGAGAGGAGATGTTTACCCTGCGAAAGAAGCCAGTTTGAATGCTTGAGTTCTTCCTTTCATAGTAAATTTCAGGAAACCCTGATAGGGGAGGGATCCACACTGGAGCCCCTCCATTTATCAGGAAGCGCTGCCCTCGTATTTATGCAAAATGTATTTCCCACTGTTGTGGTGCATTCTAATGAATGAATGAATGAATGCTCTGCCGTTTCCACTGTGTTGAAAATGTGATCTTGTAGCATGCAAATGCAATTACAGGAGGGGTAGAAAAAACTGGAAAGGGAATGTGTGTTGGGAAATAGCCCGGTCAAAAGTAAAAGTTGTCCCTGCTCCATGTGCTAGTTATGTGCAGGTGTGACTGTGCAGATTTTTTTTTAAGTGTGGGGAGGAAGTTGACAGCTCTCCTGCCCCCTCAGGAGAAACCAAGCATGGAAAAGTAGAAGGGAATAGAATAGAAATGAAATGAAATAAAGAAATATGCCTTAGTTGCATAATCTTCCTGTATCAGAGGCAGTCAGCTCAAAAATCGAAGAGTTAGAGGTCATGAAGGGCTTTAGAAGCTTGGAAGTGAAAAGCTGTGCTAGCCTAGGGTGGGACATTGCAGGCCAAAAGGGCTGAGGGGGGACACAAGTGGCCCAGGCCTGCTGCAGGAAGTCTGTGTGCGAAAGGGGGGGGGTGTGAGTGACCAAGAGAACGCTCCAATGCTGGAGCTCTCAGCATTGTCCCACCATGAATCAGCGTGGCTGCCTGGAACCCTCTGAGCTCTGGTGGTGGTGGGCATCCCATCGAAGGCAGGAGGAGTGTGGAGGCCAGGACCGCCTCCGTGCTTCTCCTGTTGTGCTTTGCCAGGGCTCTGAAGGAGGACAGGTTGAGGCACAATCCGGATGCATGAAAGTCTGATGCAGCCCCATTGCCCTCGCTCCACCCTTGGAATACACCCCCGACAAGTTCTCATCACCATGGGACAACAGCCAGTGTGGCTCTTCCGAGCTGGCTGTGTGGGTGCAGGGAGGCTCTCCAAATGCTCGGTCCCGGCTTGAAACATGCAATGTTTCCATGGTCAGAGCTGGGACTCCACGTTCTCCTGTGGCCATCTCAACTCTGCCTAAGAGCTGTAGGAATGCCCCTTTGGGTGTGTCAAGGGCGTTCACAGTCACTTCCACTGAAATCACTGTAGGGTTTGTGTCTGTGTTAGATAAACACAGAAGAGCATGGCTCGGGAAGGGTTGGATTGCCACTTGCTTTTCTACAAACAGCTGCCTATTCCTCCTTAGGAGCCCCTTGTACTCAAGGAGCCAGAGGTTCAGCGATTTTGTAACATAAGAATGTGTGTTTTCAGGGTGGGAAATCACAATTTTCTCATATGTTACATTGCCAGGAGTTTCTTGCTCTACTTTATATTTTTATTTGTTCCCTTGTTTCCCCTGTGTGAAAGTTATGGTTTATTCCCCCACCACCTCTCCTTTTATGTGACATAGTTGACTGCTGGTTTTTCATTGAAGAATGACTTGGAAATTTTACTGCATGGCAGTTTCTTACTGCCAGCTGGCATGGATGTCTAATCCAAAATAACTGGTCTTCATTGCCAACCATAATCTAAGAACTTCTGGATTAAAATCTTAAATTATAACCTTGGTCTACATGTCTTTCTTTAGGAAAAAAATGGTTAGTGCTTGTTTTCTTAAAAGGAAATGAATGAAAAGGAGCTTAATCTTAATCTGGGAATCTGCTTCAAGTGCTAGATGCAGAATCCTGCATAGCTGATGCACTCAATGATGCTGGATGGATTCACTCCTTTCAGTAAAAGTTATCCCCGCTGCCTTCCTATTGCGTGCTTGAGTCCTGTTGACATTCTTGCTAAATATATTCCTTATCCTACTGCAACCCCTGACATTCATTTCCCCTTTTTCATTTCTGAAGGTTTTGGCAATACAGTACATATAATCCTTATTGATGTTAGTTACATGTATTTTATTGATTAACATCCCATATTTTAACAGCTTGAGTAGATCAGCAGAGTAATAGAACAAGATAAAATTTAAAAGAGAAATAATTACAGGGCTATGGTAATAAGAAATCCAATATTATAATGTGATAATAATATTAAACCCCCAGTGAAACACTATATTAAACTTGTACTATTTAACTCAAAGGCATCCTAATAGGATTTGTAGTGTTTCTTAAAGCGTTGTCTGGCTTCAGGCTGAGATGGGTCTACTTCTGTAACATGTTCAGTGAGGCTGGGCCAAAACTGAGAAGGTCCATGCTCTGCATTGTGCCTGGCGTTCTGTGCCTGCTGACATAATGCAATCCACTGGCAGAACCATTTCCAGCTCATCTTTGCACCTGCACTCTTCTCTAGAGGACTGGGGGCTTGCTGGAGCAGACTGGGCAGAGGCTTCAGCGCAGGAAAAAGGAAGGGAGGTTTTGTTGTGCAGCTGGCAGTGATGGGTTAGCCTAAACTCTGGAGCCATGGAAGCCAACAGACAACGGGTTCAGGGGTTCGGGAGCCAGCTGAATGTGATGTCTTCCTCCAGCCTTGATGAAAAGGTGTAGATCTGCCATCTGAACCAGTTAAATCTTCCAGGTCGCTTTCAAGGACAGACCCATGCAGCAGTCAGTTTTTGACTTTGTTGTTGATGTTGTTAGTCGCGAAGTCATGTCTGACCCATCGCAACCCCATGGACAACATTCCTCCAGGCCTTCCTGTCCTCTGCCATCCCCCGGAGTCCACTTAAGCTCACACCAACTGCTTCAGTGACTCCATCCAGCCACCTCATTCTCTGCTGGCCCCTTCTTCTTTTGCCCTCTATTGTTCCCAGCATTAGGCTCTTCTCCAGGGAGTCCTTCCTTCTCATTAGGTGGCCAGAGTATTTAAGTTTTATCTTCAGTATCTGGCCTTCTAAAGAGCAGTCAGGGTTGATCTCCTCTAGGACTGACCGGTTTGATTGCCTTGCAGTCCAAGGGACTCGCAGGAGTCTCCTTCAGCACCACAATTCAAAAGCCTCAATCCTTTTGCCCTCAGCCTTCCTTATGGTCCAGCTTTCACAGCCATACATTGCAACTGGGAAGACCATAGCCTTGACTATACACACTTTTGTTGGCAGGGTGATATCTCTGCTTTTTAGTATGCTGTCTAGATTTGCCATAGCTTTCCTCCCCAGGAGCAAGCGACTTTTAATTTCTTGGCTGCAGTCCCCATCTGCAGTGATCTTGGAGCCCAGGAAAATAAAATCTGTCACTACCTCCATTTCTTCCCCTTCTATTTGCCAGGAAGTGAGAGGACTGGATGCCATGATCTTAGTTTTCTTAATTTTGAGTTTCAAGCCTACTTTTGCGCTCTCCTTCGTCACTGTCATCAAGAGGCTCCTTAGTTCCTCTTCATTTTCTGCCATGAGAGTGGTATCATCTGCATATCTGAGGTTGTTGATATTTCTCCCAGCAATCTTGATTCCAGCTGGTGATTCATCTTGCTCTGCCTTTCTCATGATGTGCTCTGCATATAAGTTAAATAGACAGGGCGACAGTATACAGCCTTGCCGAACTCCTTTCACAATTTTGAACCAATCAGTGGTTCCGTGTCCAGCTCTCACTGTTGCTTCTTGACCCACATACAGGTTTCTCAAGAGACAAATAAGACGGTCTGGGGCTCCCATCTCTTTAAGAACTTGCCACAATTTGTTGTGATCCACACAATCAAAGGCTTTAGCATAGTCAATGAAGCAGAAGTAGATGTTTTTCTGGAACTCCCTAGCTTTCTCCATGATCCAGCGTATGTTGGCAATTTGAACTCTAGTTCCTCTCCCTCTTCGAAATCCTGCCTGTACTTCTGGTAGTTCTCGGTCCACATACTGCTGGAGCCTAGCTTGTAGGATTTTGAGCATAACTTTGCTAGCATGGGAAATGAGTGCAATGGTGTGGTAGTTTGAACATTCTTTGGCATTGCCCTTCTTTGGGATCGGAATGTAAACTGACCTTTTCTAATCCTGTGGCCACTGTTGAGTTTTCCAAATTTGCTGGCATATTGAGTGTAGAAGTTTTACTACATCGTCTTTTAGGATTTTGAATAGTTCAGCTGGAATACTGTCGCCTCCACTAGCTTTGTTCTTGCTCAGACTTCCCAAGGCCCATTTGACCTCACATTCCAGGATGTCCGGCTCGAGGTCAGTGACCACCCCATCGTGGTTCTCAGGGATGTTAAGCTCTTTCTTGTATAGTTCTTCTGTGTAATCTTGCCACCTCTTCTTAATCTCTTCTGCCTCTGTTAGGTCCCTGCCATTTTGGTCCTTTATCATGCCCATCTTTGCATGAAACGTTCCCTTGATATCTCCAATTTTCTTGAAGAGATTTCTGGTCCTACCTATTCTATTGTTTTCTTCTATTTCTTTGCACTGTTCATTTAAGAAGGCATTCTTATCTCTTCTAGCTATTCTCTGGAATTCTGCATTCAGTTGGGTGTATCTTTCTCTTTCTCCCTTGCCTTTTGCTTTCCTTCTTTCCTCAGCCATTTGTAAAGCTTCCTCAAACAGCCATTTTGCTTTCTTGCATTTCATTTTCTTTGGGATGGTTTTAGTTGCTGCCTCTTGTACAATGTTGTGAACCTCCATCCATAGTTCTTCAGGCACTCTGTCTATCAGATCTAATTCCATAAATCTATTTGTCACCTCTACTGTGTATTCATCAGGGATATGATTTAGGTCATACCTGAGTGGCCTAGTGCTTTTCCCTACTTCTTAAGCCTAAATTTTGGAACCAGAAGCTCATGATCTGAGCCACAGTCAGCTCCTGGTCTAGTTTTTACTGACTGTATAGAGCTTCTCCCTCTTTGGCTGCAGAACACATAGTCAGTCTGATTTCTGTGTTGACCGTCTGGTGATGTCCATGTGTAGAGTCGTCTCTTGGGTTGTTGGAAAAGAGTGTTTGCTATGGCCATCGTATTCTCTTGACAAAATTCTACCAGCCTGTGCCCTGCTTCATTTTGTTCTCCAAGGCCAAACTTGCCTGTTATTCCAGTTACCTTTGACTTCCTACTTTAGCATTCCAATCCCCCATGATGATAAGGACATCATTTTTTGGAGTTAATTCTAGAAGGTGTTGTAGGCCTTCATAGAACTGGTCAACTCCAGCCTCTTCAGCACCAGTGGTTGGGGCATAGACTTGGACTATTGTGATGTTGAATGGTTTGCCTTAGATTCAAACTGAGAGCATTCTGTCATTTTGGAGATTGTATCCCAGTACTGCTTTTCCTACTCTTTTATTGACTATGAAGGCTACACCATTTCTTCTGAGGGATTCTTGCCTGCAGTAGTATACCTGATGGTCATCTGAATTAAATTCACCCATTCCTGTCCATTTTAGTTCACTGATTCCTAAGATGTCGATGTTCAGTCTTGTCATCTCTTGTTTGACCACATCCAACTTGCCTTGATTCATGGTTCTCTCCTATGGAGTATAGATCTTTGCAGCATCGGACTTTCCTTTCACCACCAGATACATCTGCAACTGAGTGTCCTTTTGGCTTTGACCCAGATGTTTCATTCTTTCTGGTGCTACTAGTACTAGCCCTCCGCTCTTCCCCAGTAGCGTATTGGACACCTTCCGACCTGAGGGGCTCATCTTTCGGCGTCATATCTTTTAGCCTTTTGGTACTGTCCATGGGGTTTTCATGGCAAAGGTACTGGAGTGGGTTGCCATTTCCTTCTCCAGTGGATCACGTTTTGTCAGAGCTCTCTGCTATGACCTGTCTGTCTTGACCCTGCACGGCATAGCTCATAGCTTCATTGAGCTACGCACGCCCCTTCGCCACAACAAGGCAGTGATCCATGAAGTAGTTTTTGACTTTCCAGTGGATAAAAGCTGAGGATTTTTAATCCCAATTGATGTGAAGCTGCTAGAAAGCACTGCTTGCTTTTGTCGCCATCTAAGCCTTTAAATTTGCTGGGCCAAGCCCAGGATCACTACTAGAATGCCCTCCTTATCGACAAAGCGTTGATCAACCATTCTGAGAGCTCTTTTGCTAAATGGGCAGTATATAAAAGATTTAAACAAACAAAAACAAACAAAGCATGTAGAGGGATCCAGAAATACCTCATTGGTCTTTGCATTAAAACCACTGGGGCGGAAGATTCCACAGCTTTTCTGGAGGTCTTGTTGAATTGTCCTTCCAGCACTTTGCTTCAGAAGCTGACAACCTGAACTTCCTCTTTCTTCTCTAATAGAGACCTGTAAACAGCTGTGCCCATCTCATATGGTGCGGAGGGGTGAGAAATTCATGTTGATTCTTTTTTAAATAATAATTTTTATGAAAATCCACACATGTCTTCACACTTAGAATGAAAAGAAATTTCTCAGATTTAAAAAACAAACAAACAGTAGATATCAGGAAAACCAGAACTGATGCATCTATTCACCTCTGCTTTAGACCTTCTATGCCCTCTCCAGTGTTGTACTGCGCATATTAGGCATGGCATGTTCAATAAAACTGCAGGCTGTGATTCTACATAAAGTCTTTCTGACTTTTATACCATTTTAATGGTTATTCTAATGATATTGGAGTCCATCTTTCTTTCAAGGAGGTGGGTCTATCATCTATTTTATCTCCATTACAATCTTGTGAGGTAGGTTAGGTCAAGAGAGAGTGACTGGCTTACAGTCACCTAATGAGCTTCAGGGATTTGAACCTGGGGCCTCCCGGTCCTAGGTCAGCTCTCTAACCACTAGGCCATGTTGGCTTCAAATGATTCTGAAGTAGGAATCATCAAGGTCATCACAGAGCTATGTAACAGATTCGTGTGGAAGTGGAATGCTAGTTATGAGAGGGAATGAGCTGGGGACAAAGCCTTCTGTGCTCATACTTAACATGTTAGAAAATAACCTTTTCCTTAATGAAGTATAGTGCCATTTGCAAAATGTATGTTGTTATATAGCGCGCAATTTGATCTGAAGGAAGTTCAGTCATACTTTTCTGAATTTTGCACTGGAATTCTCCAAAACAACTGCATCTATGAGAGATAGTAATGCTCAAATCTAATGTGTGTTCAAATATACACTATATTAAGAACAGTGCTCACAAAAATGTGTATTAGACAAATTCCTCATGCGATGTTGCGAACAATTTGAGCCTAAGGGCTGTTAGGAGTATACATGAAGGCTGGGGCTTGGCAGGCTTTGAATCTGGCAGGATTCATAAATAAACAAAGGCTCGTCTACCCTCTTGTCAAGCTGAAGCAAAGAAACTTCTTTAAAAAAAAACAACAAAAGAGATAACTTTTTCCCTTGGGAACAGTTACTCCATCCGTAGCTGTGTGGCACTCTGGCAGTGGTAAGGAGAGCAGCAGCAGCTGCTGCAGTGTCCTCTGTCTTTGGCAGCTTTCCTCTGACAAGAGGGCCAACACGTGCCCTTTGTGTAGATCAGGGGGCGGCAGGGGCTTAATCCTCTTTGCCTCGGAGTACTTTGTGTTCAGAGACTCAGCACTGGCAGGAGTGAGCCACTGAGTCACCTGCCATACATCTGCTGCAATGGGAAGCACATCTAGAACTTTCCATTATCTTCTGGCTTCCTGCCTAAGGGCTTGTCCATCTTCAAGGAAAAGAATGCCCATGTGTGTTTTTGAAGTCCCCGCACCTCATATATTCCAATAACAATGCTCCTCCACCTATCCGTGCCTTTGGCGCACTTGACGGCACAACTGCAGTAAGGGTACAATCCAGCACAACTTCAGGCAGTAAAACGGCTGGAGCATGTCGGGACCACGGAAACGAATAGGACAGAATCAAAGCTGGCACACTTGGGCATCTCCTGAGACAGCAACTGTGAGCAAGGCATATCTGCCCAATGTCATATAACACTTTTTCCTCCAAAAAATTAAAGCCACTGCAATCTAAATGGAATTGGCCAGACTTTGAATCTGCAGCTTCATTCAGAGGTGCTCTCTGCACCTTGGTGCCGCAAGATAGTTGTTTAAATGAATACTGATTAACCGAATATGCACACCGATGGGACAGAATGAATGTTTTTCTTGGGGACCCGGCAGCAGCCAGTGTGGACATGAGCATTAACCCAGACTTTAGGAAGCTGGGTATTTTATCAGGGTCTCTGTAGTGATGTGCAGCAGAGGGCAGGATTTTCCTACTTTATGGGAGCACCAAGTGCCAAAGTAATTTGTCATCATGAGATGTTTATTTTAAAATGTGAGATTTACAGTGTAACAAGTCTAGTGATAGAAACAATAGTATTTCCTTATTACTGTGCTCCTTGCATTTTTACCTCATGAAAGCACAGATAAAAGTATGGTATCAGCAGATGTGAACACCAAACTTCCCAGGAGTTGTGTCTTATCTTGTTTAAAGAAAATATGTAAACATTTTGTTGATAACACTCTAGGAAATATCACTTCCTGCATGGCTGCAAGAGCTGGTTCAAGATGTCTTCTGTAAACTTTGGGAGTACGACCAAGGTCTCGCATACTTTCCGCATGGTGTAGTAGCTTGTAGCATCATGTGCCAAGGGCATTTATGCATAAAATAGGACGCAAATTAAAACGAAAAGAAAAACGGGGTGCCCGCATATATTTGTGTCTGCTCTGTTTCAAGGGTATAGTTACCATAATTTCGTGCAGTGCCTCTGGAAAAGACCCCGTCTCATGAAAGGAAAGTGTTTCTATTGTGTTGCAGAAGAAGTTTGTGCAAAGCTCTGTGCTTAATTTAGCATTAAGCAGAGGGCATTGCTGAAATCAGCCATTGCAGCAGTGTCAATGACAGCATCGAGGCAGTAATGAAATGGCCGACTTTTTGTATGGTGCGTTAAGCAACACTTTTGTTGTGGTTGTTGTTGTCACCCTAGTATGAAGAAGGAAAAAAGAGAAGAAAGCCCAACTACAGCAGTGTTGACCTTTCTGAGGTTGAATGGGAAGACAGGGATGATGTGGTGAGTAATTCTTCTGCCCTTGCTTGTCGAAAAGGTCAGTTGCATTTGCTTCCAGTCTGAGGAAGTAGCAGGAAGAAAAAGGAAGTGATAAGGCATGGGGAGCAATTTGTTCCGGTCATATTTTAATGTGAACTTACCTAAAAAGTATTTGCATTTTTGTACCAAAGCTTAGTGATCCTTCAAAATTTGCACAGTTTTGCAAGAAAGTTGCCCAAGTCAGGAATGTGTAGAAAAATGTGTATGTTATGGGGGGGAAATTCATATATGCATTGTATTCTGAAACTTGTTTAAAATGTCTGTGAGGCAATATACAACACATAAAAAATGATAGGAGTACACTTTCTTGCAAAGTTTTTAAAAAATCTCTATTTTCAGACTAAAACCAAATTTAAGACTGAAAAAAATGACAAACTGAAAGACATTTAAACTGACAAATCAATCCATCTCTAGAAAAGATAGATAACACCTCCTTTTATTTCACTCAGAATTAAAAATAATTTTCATTGTGTATTCGTTCTTTCATGCACAGAAACATTCCAAATTTCTTCATGTCGCTTCCCTACTTCCCTCTTCTTCCACACATAAACCTGCTGTTGTCTGGCTTGCTAGGGAGTGACCTTGAAGGGAAGGCCTTCCTTACCAAGGCAGGTATTTGAAAGTGCAGCATTTCTGCAGGTTGAATTCCCATTCTGCTTTGGTTCGTTAGCCCTGCTCCTTCACAGCAGCAGGGGGTGGGGTAAAGAGGAAAAGGGGAGAATTCAGTATCATACGGGGTTAGGCCAAGAACAAGCAATAAATTTCCCTTGGTTCTGCCACAAGAGGAGCCTGCTGGGTCAGAGCAAAGCCTGACTCGTCTGCTGTCCTGTGACCCACAGTAGCAAACCAGATGCCCCTCGGAAGCTCACCAGCTAGTTGTGTGTAATGACCCCCTCCAGTGCCTGACGTGCAGGTCCAGGGGGTAGTGTATGGCCAGACCTTCCATGGATAACTCATTTATTGATGCCCCTGTAAGGAACCCAGGGTGGCATATAGGACTCCCCTTCATTCCATTTAATCTTACAACAATTCTGTGAGGAGGTTAGGCTGTCCCACTCATGGTGCAGTGGGGACAAGCACCTGGGTTCCCTGGATCAAGCCCCCTGATCACTCCACCACACCAACTCTCTTAGTCTAATCTGCATTTAAAAGCATTATCACCTCTTGCGGGAGAGAATCTCATTGCTTAGAGTATGCATGCAGGAGGTATGCTCCTCTTTTGCCTATCCTGAATCACCTGGCATTTAGCTTTCCTGGAGGACCTTGGCTTCCAGTATTGTGAGAGAAGGAGAAAATGACTCTCTCTTACCACTCTATCCTGCCTCTCTCTGGTCCTGACTTCCTGCAGTACTGCAATTAGAGTTGCATGAGAAGAAAGTGGCAACAGGCCATACTGAAAGGAGTGAATGCAGGCCTAAGACTTGTTCTGTCAAGCATCATGTTCAAAACCTTGCTCAACCAGGATGTTCCCTCACTGGCTTAGAACGGGTCCTCCAGCCCAATCTGTCTCATAGATTATTTTAATATAAACTGAAATAATGCCCTGCAGTCACCTTGTGGATCCTTATTACAGTTATATTTCACCTGCTTTTATCTTTTGCAACAAGCCCAAATTGGCTTACAGATTCATTCTCTCTGTTTTATCTTCACAACAATCCTGAGGTGTAAGTTAGACTGAGACTCAGAAACTGATGTACTTTTGAGTTTTGTGGCCGAGTGAGAATCTGGACTCAAATATCCTGAGCCCCTCTCCAACCCTCTAACCACTTCTCCACACTTGATATAAGTATTAACATAAAACACTTGACTCATGGCAACCCTGCAGATGAACGGCCCTCCAGAATGTCCCGTCTTTAACAGCCCCGTTCAGCTCTTGCCAACTGAAGGCTGTGGCTTCCTTTATGCAGTCGAGCCATCTCCTAGCTGCTCTTCCTCTTCTGCATTCGAGGAAGGCCTGTCACACCCCACTAGCTTAGAGCTTGGTTAGATGCAGGGTGAGGAGATAATAGGTCCAATATTACCGTGGGGCCGTAATTGTAAAGGACCTCATATAGGATCTCTAGCCATCAGCAGACAGCTCTGACTCCTGTCTGTCTAATTCCAACATTAGATCAAGCAACAGCAACAATGGTACCAATTTTTTCTAAGCTACCCTGTATCTCCAAAGAAACTTCTCTTTCAGTTATGTTGCAGTCTAAGATGCCAAAAAAAAAAACAAACCCCTAACCATTTTTAAAGGACTACATTTTTCGTTTTTGTGCAGACCACAGTCCAAAATTTAATCATGTTATTCCTGCCCATCTAATGCTTTATCTTTAGTATGTGTTAATCTCATTCTTTCTGTTCCAAGATCGCACTCTTTCCTTCTTCATGTCATCCCTATTTCTGCTTTCTAATCTCTTGACTTCTCCTTTCCCTGCCATTCTTTATTTGCATGTCAGGTTTTTTAATGCCATAGTGTATCGAAAGTTGTCCCTCCGTCCACAGCTTAACCTTTGTCTGGGCATTCTGTTACTTCCTTTATACATCTAATTTGCTAGACATGATTCATTTTGTACAAATCCTTAATTGTAATTTTCCAGCTTTTCTGCTTTCAGCTCCTATTATTTGGTTTTTCCCCATAACAACTGTACTGACCAAAGTCAGGCCTGCCATCCTGCCTGTATGGTCATAGATCTTTCCTAGCACCTTTCTCCAAAACAGTACTACATTAGCATCTCCTATATCCTTCCAAACTTTTCACTCATTTCAATGGAAGTTTCCCATATTTACAATGTCACATCTTTAAGAAATTTGGGATTCATCACACAGGTCTACCTCTGAAGCATTGACCATATTCAGATGTGGTCACTTCTTGATAAATTTCCTCTGACTCAGGTGTATGCTTCCCTTCTCCACTACAAAATAAATATCCTTCTTACAAAATAGATATCTGCTTCAGTCAGAATGCCCCACTCAATTTGTACTTAATGAAATCATTTGTGAGTTTAACAGTGTTGATCCTTTTTGTTGATTATTTTTTCTCATTTTTAAAGGGGTCATGCTGCCTCATTGGTTGAACTTTTGCCATTTTTTGTAAATAATTCCATTTGAGTTTGAATGTTTTCTGCATTCCTTTCAGCAACTTCAACCTGACTTTTCTTCCCTCAGAGTTACCAAGTTTTAATCTTCTTACAACCCATTCTTTTTCATTTTAGATCAACATTTGCACATGAAATTCTCCAGTTGTGGAGAACATGATCAAAATATAGAAGTTTCACAAGTGCTAAAGTCCTCTATCCAAGGCATTGTTAAAAGACAGCGCATGTTCCATCAATTGTCATAAGGCCAGATAAAAGAGAAGTCCTGCTCAGATAACAGACAGGATATGCACCCAGGCTGAATTATGGCAGAGTGACTGAGGGAAGGGCCCAGGTCTGTGAGCGGGCTCCCCACTTTGAGGGTTTGCTATAACCTCTTTGTCACCTTCAAGGGCTTGATACCGTCAAGAGAATCTCTGAAAATAGTGTGGGGCACTTCTTATAAATACCAGATCCTCTTGTCTCTGAGTTGAGAGACCCAGAATTACACATTCATTTTCTCATTCCATAAGTGGAATAGTTCTGTGTAAGTTAAAAACAGAGTTTGAGAAATGGCCCTGTACCCCATGAGGTATGGTGAGAACCTTGCCTCAGGTGGCAAAGCAGGAGGGATGGTGGATGGCTTGCCTTTCCATCCACTGCCTGGAGGGTGCCCCCTGCCACAGGGACTCAGTTGGCAGTCACAGGGGCTACCTCTGTCAACATCTTCTTGGCCCAGAAACACTGAGTGGGCGCACAGAAGGACCCATCAGCCTTGTCCTAGCAGTCCTATCTGACAAAAGATCCTTCAGAGCGAGGCTTGGCATATCCCTGGTGCTTGCCTGCTGTCGTTTTACTTGCAAACAGTGAAAACTTATTTATTGAAAGCATCTTAAACATTTTTACTTCTTTGCCAATCAATTGTCCCTTTATCTGCTCTTCTTGCATTATATGTCATGAGATTTTATGCATAAAAAAGTGAAAGTGTTTAATCAAGAAAGAAATGCATTCACCAGAAGTAACTTGTACTGAATTCATCTTGGCATTCTCTCTAGTGCTCTAACATCTGAACCCACCATTTCCCAGTCCTGCCATTCCTGCACTTCTAGATACATATACTACAGGATGAGTTTGCCCATGAAAATATTACTGCTATAGCAAATGCTTTCTGGAGCACCAATGGTCCCAGACCCCACCCCGAGGAGTCCTTTCTCAGAGCACAGGGGCCAACTTGCCCACAATGCTTTGCTCTTATGAAGGAACCTTCAGAACAAGGGACTGATGAGGGAGGGGTGGATGGAAGAAACCTTCCAGGTCTCTTTAAAGACCTCATTATTTCTGAAGGTGAATGTGCAGTTTCTCTAAACAGTTTCCAGAACTGCAACCCCTTTATGTCATTCCATTTTACTGACTTGTATGAGACAAGAAAAAGGATAAATGAGCAATCCAATTGTCCACATTTCTTTCTGTGTCTGTCTGCAGAGAAAAAGGACCTCTGTGACATCAGGGACACTGAGAGGGAGGAGTTTGAGGAGACAGGGATGGCATCTTCTAACTTCACCCCCCCACACAAAAAAAATTCACTCTACCCTCTGAGTCCAGAAAAGTTTCCCACCCTATAGTAGAAGATGAAACCTTGCATTGTGATCTGCTGGTCATTCTGGTGTTTACAGTCTATGGATTGCTTTTTGACATTGCACCCAGTAACAAGAATTATCCTTTTAATAAGATTATTGGAAGTCTAGCTTTATTTGATAATATTTAAAATGTCTTTAACAGTGAAAGGTGTAAATCAAGAAACTTTGGATTTGAAAGTGTATTTTACTACTTTTATTTGATGTAATCGTGTCTGGCAAGTTGGAGGAAAGATGTTGTACCTTTATATCATTGGCCACCAATTTGGACCATGTTGAGATAGCAAAATAACAATCTATAGAATAGATGAAAAATTGCACTACAAAGCCAAGAACTATATTCACAGGGATATATATATATATATTCCCAAATGCATACTTGATCTTAAAAGCTACGACGGTTTTGGAGGCCCTTTTCGTAAATCTGCAACTTGCCTGAGGGTTGTGTGGGGAGCGGGTCCTGGAATACTGCAGGCTCTGAAATGGAGAAAAATGAGAAACATGTTAAAGATAAATGGAACAGTTCTTTAAACATTAGAAAGTAGATTGGTAATTAAGACCAGCTCTCCAAGTCCAAAACCACAAAAGTTAAAAAGGGAAAATATTTCCAGAATTGCCTATTACGCATTGTGTTTTTTTTAAACCTACAGTAAAATATATGTTTTATTTTATACATGCCTCCAGCAAAAAATTATTCTTTTACACTCACTGACTGAAGAGTAAGATTGTTAACTCTAATCTAGATGGCTCAGAGTTAAATTTAAAGAGCTGCAAACATAGCAGTTTTCAGTAAGCCTGCCCTGCTCATATTTAAAAACAACAACAGTACAATAATAGTAAAAATCTCTTTCACTGGCAACTGCATGACCTTCCTTCCTACCCAAAAAGCCAGCATGGCACCCAGGACAACAATGCTTGCAAATTGTCTAGAAAAAAAATCTGTTGCTGTTGCCAACAGTAGGATTGGAGCAGCAGGATTGGAGAAGGAGAAAGAGGCACAGGGCTGCTTTTCAGTTCTGGAAGGCCACTGTCCCTTCAAATACTCTGAAATGTACATCCCAGCCAAGAGTGCTTTGTGAAACGCACCTGTATGCACCGCATACTTCAGCCTGCATGGCACAGTCCGTTTGGTGGTAGTTTAGGGATTTTGCCTGGGAAAATAGGAAACAGAAGGGGTTCAGGTTGTGCCACCCAGCTTCCATCCCAAAGCTCGAGCATTTACTTGGCCTTCACAAGCATGTATGGGATCCCTATTTACATTACAGTCAGGGGACAGCACAGCACATAAAAAGAACTACCAAATTCCAGTTTGGGGCCTGTGTGGAATCCCGCTGAGAAATTCCTCTGTTCTGTTGGCCCTACTGGCTAGGGATGATGGGAGCTGTAAGCCAAACTTCTGAAGGGCCACAAGTTGCTTAACCCTGCTTTCATGGTATTGAAGTTATTTCTTATTCCCCTTGATATTGCTTGGCTATTTCTCTCAATTCTCTTGACTACCCCATATTGGGCAAAATTTGGAGACAACTTTCAGGTCCTATAAACTTTCTCCCCTGGGCAGAATGTACCTTCCCACTTCCGGCTTTTGGTAGCACATGGTGAGAAGTGTGTCAGTAATACTGTAGCAAAGTTGGTTTCCCAATCTGAATTTTCTTGTGGGTTCAGGTTAAGCAGGGATTTGCGGGACACTCCTCACTAAGTAGAAAAATGTTTTTAGTTTTAGTGAAACAGTTTTAGTGAAACCATCTTTGGATATTCCACCCAAACCAGAAATGAAGAATGCCAAGGAACTGAGTAGTCTGAGGCAAGCAGAGGACCAAATGAAATGTGAGCTTGGCAGTGAATGTGGCTGCAGTTGCTTACTTTTAAAATGGCAGCTGGGGCTGCAGGTAGAGAGTGCTGAAGGAATTTGCTCTTTGAAAATCGTGGTGTGAATGCGCCTGATCCACAACTCTCATACTAATTTGTGGAACGCAATACATTCCACACTTCCGTGTGTCCTAAAGCAGTTCTTGGGTCAATGAGCTTCTCAAAATTTCATTGGCATTTCATTTAAAAATGCATATTTTGGAAGAAAATGCTTTCAGAGTAGAAATAGGTTTAAAACGTATTTTTCAGTATATATTTAAATGCTCATTTTCCTGCAGATTGCTTAAGAAATTTGCAGATTAAGATGGAAATGAGATGGGATGATTAATGCGTAAATGCATGTGAAAGTGCCACAGACTGGAAATACACCAGTTCATCCATCCCCAGTCTGGAACACCTCACTTCAGTTTTAAGAGGCAATATAGAACTGAAACATGATGCACTCTGGGGACTTCCAGACAGCAATAAATTCTATAATAGGGAATGTCAGGGAAGTCTCTGCTGCATTAAAATGGGGTTTAAACTGATCTAGCTGCAATTCTATACCCAGTGTATTGGGAGTAATGCCAATCAGATTCCACAGGATGTACAACTAAGCAAAGACATGGAGCATTCACTGTTAGTTGGTGTAGTGAGCCAACTTGTTCCTTCTTTGAACAATCACCAACCACAGGCTGTTTTCTTTGCCAAACTTTCTTTATTGCTCCCAAGTACAAATCACCCAAAACAGATCCCTGAGCATTAACAGAGCAGTTTGTTGAACCCAATCTAGTGATTACCTTCAGGAACTCTCCTTATGAGCATGCCTCTGCCCCAACCCTTCAGGAGGGGTTTTCTGAAGGTAAGCACACCTCCTCTGTGCACACTGCTCATCCAACTGGGCCACTCGCCTCTGCTGATGCCTTGCCACAGGGTCAAGTGTGGCAGGGGGCTGGTCTGTGTCTGAGAATGCCTCATCCCCAGCGGCACCTCCCCCTGGCTGTACATCTGGGCGGTTCCCAGGAACTGCCTGGCATGGTGAAGCATCTGGCCTTGAGATGATCACCTCTTCCTGCTGCATCTCAGGACCTTGAGGTAACCCAAGCTCCCCATTCTCATTGAAACATTCCTCATTTTCCTGTTCTGAATCAGCATCTGTAATGTGGCCATTAATCCATGAGAACACTTGCCCAAGCCTGCCCTCCCCCCCCCACCCCGCATCCCTCTTGCTCCCAAAGGCTGGCAAACCTCTTCATAAGTAGCCCTAGAAGTAATCCTTTTGCAAGGGTCTGGAGAACATGGAGTGTGCTCAGGGCTCTTCAGAGCCCCACCCCCCTTTGAGATGTTGGGCACAATGGTGACCTTGGAAGGGAATCTCCAGAACCCACAGTCTCCCCCCCCCCCCAACCCCCCGGCCACTTTGGAATGAACTTGCATTAGGGGCTTACTAAAGTGGCTTTGGAGGACCTCTGAGCGCTCTGGAAGTGGGAGGGGAGGGGAGGGCAGGGGGATGCCAGGATAACAGAAATCCTTGGCCTTCTCCAGCCCCAGCCCTTCCCCCACCAGCACACCTCCACTAGATGCTGAGCAGGGGAGTGGAACAAAGTGGGATGGCAGAAATGGTTTCTGACGCCCAATCAGCAGCATCCTGGATACCTGGAAGCCTCCAGATGGAAGGCTTCCATCCAGTGAGACACAAGCTCCAGGTTTTTGTGTCCTAAAGTTTAGAATGATGGAACGATGCTAAAAACAGATAACACTATTTCAAATGAGATGCAAACGTAACATAGTTCTGTGGCGTGGTGAACAACCTGCAGTCCTAGGCCTAATTTAGGTCCCCAGCCTAAGTTTATATTCCCTCTCAAATCTTTGGCAAGTGCTATCTCTCCCTCTTGTTGCTTGGGAAGGAAGACGGGGAGGGGGAGGGGGAGGGGGAGAAGGCAGAGAAGAAGGTTGATAGTGATAAACCCACTTCAGCCTTGGTCCTGCCCACCAATTAAATGCAGGCCCCTGCAGGTTAGCCATGAGGCAGTGCAGCTCTTGGCAGAAAGAGTGACTACCCAGCCTGATCCACAAGAATGGATTGTGTTCCAGGTTCATACAGTCACTACGGCATCCAGTGAGAACCAATGAGTACACTGGTGCGAATACTGGGCTGGGGACCTGGGCATCTGGGCTCCAGTCCTTCACTGCCATGAAGCTCCCTAGGTGACTGGGGCAGTCCCAGAATCTCATTCTAATCTGCCTCACAGGATTGTTGGTGTGGGAATAAAATGGAGTACAGAAGAGCTCTGTAAGCCACTCTGGGTTCCTTCCAAGGGAAAAATGGTGGCTATCAATGCTGTGTAGTAGTAATAGCAACAAAAATAACCATGGCAATACGTGATGCCCCCCCCCCATGGTGTCCCATATCCTCTTATGACATGATGTTGGACTACCGGTAGTCCATGTTCTCAGTTTTAATATTACTAGCTCTAGTACCCATCACAAAAGTTAGCAGTGATCACAAGAAGGAAAATTTGTGGGCGTGGGAAGAAAAGGAGAGCGTGAACTTGGTCCCCAGTTCAGGGACAGGCCATGGCTAAGTGACAGTGGACATGCTTTACATGCAAGACAGTCCCAGGGTGCATCTTTGGCTAGATAAAAGATGAATTTTCTTTATCACTGTAATCAGATAGCAAATGAGGCACCAAAATGTCTTCTCCGTGAAGGAGTGTCAGTAAAGCAGGGCTGGATGGACCAATTGTTGGATTGTGCTAGTTCCTCTATTTTCCTAACTTTTGAGTACGAGCTTGAGCCATCTTTTGGTGAAAAGGTGCGGTACAAATTAGATCAAATCAGTAAACAAGTTCTGGTTTTCTGCTCTATGTGTTAGGAAGGTCCTCCATTGAATGGAACATGAAAATACTGCTAATGTTCAGTTATCACATAGCTGTCTAAAAGAAAAGGTTTCATACTATCTGTCTGTCACTCCCATATTTCTGCTTCCTAAAGGAGACCACTGTGATCCAACTGTTTTAGATCAGATCCTGTTAGCTGGAGGTCTAGATGATAGAGCTCAGCCCGTTTACGTTGCCAGTCCATGTGAACTGTGCAAATACTAGGCTTGATTCTGCAGTTGCTCATATTACCAACAGTGTTCTGTTCCACTCATGCATCTGTTTCAGGGTGGGGGCAGTGAAGTCTTTGCATGAAGATTTCTATGTATTTTTCCATAATCTTCTCAAAACATATACATTTTTCTATGCACTTTTCTAATTATAAACATTTTGCAAGCTATAGTTTGTACCTTTTTTATAAAATGTATTCTGTGCACATTACTTTGTGAACCACAGCGCAGGATTTGGAAAACTGTGCATGTATCATGTATTAATGTATCATTCTATTCTGGTTCATGTGGAAATTTGGCAAGTACAAATTTGTAAGTTCATGTTAAAATGTGAACCCAATGAATTTCTCATCTTTCTCTACTGGTAATTTCCCTTAGATCCAAATAATAATTCGGCATTTAGCCTCTGTTTTATAATCCATTTAAAATGATTGGAAACGTCTTTTAATTGGTAGGAAAATAACATGGGGTGGATGCAGATATGCCTTCTGTTAATTGGGTGAAAGAGTTTTATTTTCCCACATACTGGGAATGGAAGACATTTGAAAATTTTGCTTCAATTCACCTTTTCCTAATGTACTGTTAATTATATGCTAGCTATTTGTTTTTGTTCTTGTTTTCTATTTTAAGCTTCGAAATGCCATGGTGAATCGGAAAACAGGAAAATTCTCCATGGAAGTGAAGAAAACAGTGGACAAGGGGGTATCTTACAGGAAATGTTTTTCCACCTACATGTAAAATGAATAGTTGTGTTTAGAAAGCTAGTTTTAAAAGTATGTTTGGAATGGAAAACTTCCCCAAGATATGATTTCCTGCATATTTATTAATTGTACATCGGATATAAGTATTTGCATGTGTGCATGTATCTTGCTCTTATTAATCTTTCTAGAGATTATATGCTTGCTTTTGCAATTCACCTTGCAAGCATTTCATAACAAACCCAGTGTGGGTTTTTTCTCTCTCTCCATTTTTGAATCTAGAAGCGGGTGTTGGTGATGACAAATGACTACTATTATACAGACATCAAGGGGACCCCTTTCAGGTAGGGCAGCAATGAATAAATGGAACATTTCATCAGGCACATTGCTGTTGCATTTGTACAAGCCTTGCAAGCTCATTAAAAGCTCATCAGAAGGGGCTGACAATAAAATATCTCTGGACAATGCTGGAAAAAGCAAGGGGAAGGGACCTTGGAGCATGCCTTTTCAGGTTTTGTTCAGAGATGGAAAGTTTGTGAAAGATCAACATTCTGGCCGGGGTCCAAAGCTGTCATTCAGAAAGCACTCCATTCTCTTGTGTGTTGGGAAAAGCAAGTTGCGTGTGTTCTTGCCTCTGTACTGAGCCCTTCCTGCCATCGAAGAGAATGGGCAGTCCTGTTTGGTTGGAACTCTGTGCAAGGAATTGTGCCCTTTGAAAGACTGCACTAACAAGCACTCCTGTGTGTGCAGCGAAATGCAGGTGTGCTCAGTGGAGGTTTATCTGTCAGGGCTAAGAACTCATTGGAAGGTATTGTTAAAATTTACATTGAACAAGAGATGATACATGATCCATCAGAGTCTGAAGTATCACAGTCCAGATGCTTGCCTGCCTGGAGATCCTGCTTCAGTTTTTCTTGTATAGAGACTCACCCTAGGAGGTGAATGAAAATGTCGGTTTTGCTTTCTCCCATGTACAATTGTTTTGAACTTTCCAGTTCTTTTCGTCCCTTTCAGAAGAAAATGTGTGAATGTTGGTAAGTTCCTATCCAAAACCCAAATGAATGACGTTTTCACCCATTTCATCCACCTAATTCAATACATACTGCCATTCCCAGCATGGAAAGGAGCATTTTGTACCTGAAGGATGATCAGAAAAAAGAGATGACAGCTGTAAATCTGCACCACAAATTTGGCTGAATATGAAGAGATTCAAATCTTGATTTTTAAGAGTGAAGCACATAAAATCCTATGCTCGGATGGACAAATCTGTCAGTTTTGGTTTCTTCTATGTTCCATTTTTTTAAAAAAATTCAAGGTCTTTCTATTTTTAAGGAAATTTGTAAATGTTGCTCAGTCCTTAGATAGTTAAAAAAAAACTGTATACAGTTCTTGCAAATCTCTGCCTCACTTGTTAACATTTTTACTCCATATATTTTCACCTCATTTGTTATTAACAGTTAGAAGGACTGATAATCTGACTTGCCATCCTAGATTTGCAGTTCTTGAAGGTAGCAGAACATAAATGTAACACTCTGGTTCACGTGATATGCCAACCCACGAATGGTTCGGAATTGTAGGTGGGTTGCCATGTCATGTGCCTCGCGGCTGCTCCACCAGGGGAGGCTAAACAAGCCACCTGTGATGCCCATGAACCCGCCATGGGTGGGACCCAACTTCCAGCGAGCTATAGATCCAAACCTCCTGGTCAACAGCCCTGAAACGTCATGGACACTCAAGGAAACCGAAGAGATGTACTCAGCCGTCTGTTAACAACACAATCGCTGAAGCCCTTGTTATGTAACAGTGTTATAAGGGAAGCAGCAATGAGAAAATCAACCCAATGCTGCCTTATTTCCATCAGAGAAATATTAGACAGGGCTAAAATATGTAACAGAGTTTGATGCCAAATGTGTCAGTGAGCCCCCATGATCAAAGTCTTCCTATTCTTCCCTTTCTCTTAGCAACTCTTCTGGCTCCCACACTAATCAATAAAGGTTATTTCTCCAGGCAGATGGTTTGCATTTGTCAAGAGCTGCCTCCTTCTCTGGGAGCCCATGGGCTTGTTCACATCTTGGCTCAAGTATGAAGCTGCTGGAGGAACAGCACTGACCTTGGTGGGGCTTGCATTTTAGCATGGGTTACTGCAGCCCTAAATACACAAATGTATACAGTCCATTGCTGCTGGCACAACAATCATGAAATGGCACGGAAGTGGCTGGTTGAGCAATCAATATAACCACTAAGGTTTTGCAAACAAATTGTTCCTAGAGCTGGATCTAAAACTTCAGGGAGAAACACTATCTCCATTTCTGTTCTTTCTACTTGTGTTTATGCCACAGATTTCATGGTCTGCTTTTTGTTTATCTGCACAGTTTAGGTGTGGCTCTCTCTAGAGGACATGGCAAATACTTCTTCAGAGGAAACGTGACAATAGAAGAAGGTAATTCTTTCATGACTCAATCAGATTTCCTGTGAACTAGTTAACTATTGAGTTAATGGATCTAAGGCATAAGGATCTCCCAAGCAGGTCTGCTAACATATTGTTCAGTTGCTTCATGATGAGTTTGGGTCTTTGCACGTGTGCACGTGGAATCTGTTTGAATAGATGAGATCTTCCTTGCAGCTCTCACCCATTTGACTCCAAATTAACAGGGCAAGTAGCACAAGCAGTTTCAGAAAGATGAACTGCAACATTGGGGTAGCAAAGTGGATGTGTCATTCTTTTTCTTTTTGCAGCAGATTTCTAGTTTTCCTGATCAAATTGTTACCATAAAAGTATTAGATTACCTCTCGTTACTGCCTGAATTGTATCTAAAATGCCTGCTGTCCACAGCGGTGTGATTTCTGAAGGTTTTAGGGCCAAAATATATTGGGGGACCTTGGTGCTATTGATTAGGCAACGACAGAGGAACTTTGAGGAGTCATCTCTCTTCATTTTCCATAGTACTTTGACATGGTTATCCCGTGAAACCGATTGGTGGCTGATTTGGGAAAGGCAAAAGGAAGTAGTTCTTCACATAGTGCAGAATTCAACTGTGGAAGTCACTGCTGCAGGTGGTGTTGCCACCAATTTGGCTGGCCTTGAATGGGAATCAGGCAAATTCATGAAGGAGAAGGCTATCCTTGGCTATTAGACACAGACATGGTGATGTGTATCAGAAACTATATGCCTGCATATTCTAGTTGCTGGGGAGCTTGGTCAGGCTGACATCTTCTACCCATCCTACTTGAGGTCTCCTGTGAGGAACTAGTTTGCCAATGTATGAACAGAGTGCTGGACTGGGTGGTCCATTGGACTGGTCCAGTGTGGCTTTTCTTGTGCTCTTATGAGGAAGCTTGCATTCTCCGGTTGTTTTGATGAAATCTGTAGTTACAATAGAGGATTGTGGTTTAGTCGTAGAGGACCTAAAAGGTTCCTGGCTCTTTCCTTGCCTTCGTCAGTTAAAATGGCCCAGTAGTAGGTGATGTGAAAGACCTCTGCTTATACCTCGGAGAGCTAGTGCTAAACAAATAGTTGTCTGATTTGGTGTAAGGGAGTTTTCTAAGTCTGTGATGCTCTTTTCCATGGTGTTGCTTTGTATAGACTCTATTTCAGATCTACTTGGGAGCTTGGGATCCACTAGTAAATTTGAAATAGATTGGCAAGGATTCTGATGGCATCAAATGATTTTCCTCAACCTAGTTTCTGCTGCTGAAATGAAGTAGTGCGTGTGTGTGTGTGAGGGAGGGGGGTTATATGGAAGGACAGATACATCTGCTCAGTTCTGATGCTCCAAAGAAATTCAAGAATTCTTTTAATTATAATGATAAAGCACCTCCCTCTATGGCTGATTGCCACCGAGATGTTTAGCTTTGGACTAACTGGGGCGTGCAGAGACGAGAACCTTGTCTTTCATCCCAGCATTCAGTGACAAGCATCTCAATAACAACATGTCTTTAGCACCAGGCTCCAAGAAAAGTTGGCAAGACTGAAGTCTGCCAGGGCTGCTGTACTGAGCCCTTTTTCTTTCCTGCCCTTGGCTGCTTGTCCATCTGACTTTTCTTTCAAGCCACCAGTTATCCTTTCTTCATGGGTTGACCGTCTTGGACTCTGCTACAAAAGACCTTGGTGTATATGAGTGCCAGCTTGGCCAGGGTGGTGCTATAGACCAGCAGGAGAGCTCCTGATGTAAGTGAGGAAAATCCCAGGCTGGTAGGCCTGAGAAAGAACCCTGCCTGACACCCTGGAGAGCCACTGCCAGTCAGTGTCGGCAACACTGGGCAAGATGCATTGTTCAGGTCAGTGTAAGGCTGCCTCCTGTGTTCTGTGTCTTCCAGCTGTCGAACCCCTGTGATCTTCAGTTTAATTAAATGTGTGACTAGCTGCTGATGCATTTGTGAGGACTGGTAGAAATGCAGCCTCCTGCAGTTCATGATGGTGTAGCCCCTTTGTGCTTTGCTTCATTCTTCAAGAAGGAAGGATGCCTGTCGTAAATTGTAAACTGTGCTGAACTGGGCCCAAAACATCCCAGGAAATGACCCGTTCTCATTTGTTCTGCTTTCAGGATTGCATGATTTAGAACAGCCTGATGTTTCTCTGGCAGATGAATGGTAAGCCTTCCACAGAGCATGCAGTGGGCTTGTACGGTCGGGCTTGGTTTGCCCAGTTCCTCCGCCAGAAAGATCATGCGGAGATCACGCTTACGGACTTTGGTTACATTTATCTTTCAACCGCACTGTGTCCACAGGTCATACTGCAACACGGACCTGCATCCTGAGCACCGCCAAATGACTCAGCTGAAGGCTATTAAAAACTACCTCACAGGGAAAGAGCCATTGCTTCCTTGTGAGTATCTTGTTGATTAAGTCGGAAGTCTGAGAAATACTGTTGATGTTGTCCAACGAAAGACACTAGCTGTCCTTGGGCAAGCCTTTACTTCTTAGCTTCAGTTCCTCCATCTGCAATGGAGGAACCAGGGTAATAATATTGACCTATCTAATATGGTAGCTGAAGGGATCATAACCACGACAATGTTTTGAAAGCCCTCTGAATGCTATAGAAATGCTAAGTATTATCATTTAGGGAGTTCCAACAGCTACTATTTAGAGAGTTGCGCTGGAATGTACACAGCTAGTTACCGGCAAATTCTTTGCATCTATCAATACAAATACAACACATTGGCATACATTACTGGAAAAAAACCCCTAGAAATTGGCCTTATTGCTCATACTCTGTGGTCATAGCTGCTTGTGCCGTGATCTCCTTGAGCTTTGTTAATGAAAGCGCAACTGAGCCATGACTTGGATGTGAGACCTGTAAGCAAACGGAGTGCTGAGAGTAGGAAGATTAAGTACGTAGCATTCTGTGATTTAAACAAATGGTGCTGACCGCAGCACAGCTGTGCACATGCTGCTGGGAATTTTCCATTGAGGGGAAGGGGAAACTGTCCTGAGTGCTCATGCTATCTTTGTCTTCTGTGGGAGCTGATGGCCTGGATGGAACATAGTCTGAATCACAGCCAGTATGCTAGTGTGATGCTGTCAGGCATGGTATATGCTAGATGGGATATGGCAAGGACATAGGGAACTCCTGTAAGGATGAATATATGGAATCTTGAAAGTTCCAATTTCTTTGTAAAAGGGAGAAGTGCTAAGCTTGGCCTCCTTCCCTCCACCTCATCTCAAGATTAAATAGGTGTCAGGAGCCATGCCGAAATGTGTAGTTCGTAACAACAGACTTGTGGAATCCCTGCCAATGGACAGGATCCATCTATTTAGAAGAGTCCCATTGAAATCAATGGGATTTAGGAACAAGAAAATATTTTAAGTACACCATGTCAGCTTAAAGCTGAACCGATCCATTTATTCTGGCATGGGCTTTTGTGGGCACCGTCCACTTCATTAGATGCAGGAAGGGTCAACCTACATTTGGTGTCTTTGGCCAGTCTGCATACACATCTGTGGGAGGTGGCGAGGAATGAAAACAGTGATGTCAGATGAAGTGGAAATGCAAACAAGGAAGAACAATAATCATCAGCTTAACAGTTGCCATTCACAAAAAACTATTGGGCCATAACACAGATTTTGTAGCAAGGACTAGCTGATTAACTTACTGAATTACAGAGCCAAAAAAGAGAATAGTATGGACTAATTCTTGCCTTTGTCATTACTTAAGTGCATTGATTTCAATGGCTGTACGCTGAGTATAACCAAATGTGGATCCCCTTTAGTATCTGCCACATTCCACTCCTTGTATGTTTTCAAATAATGCTTTAAAACTTTATAGGTGATAAAGAATTGATACAGGAAGTACTATTTGATGCAGTGGTGAGTGCACCAATAGAAGCTTATTGGACCAGTCTTGCACTGAACAAATCAGAGTAAGTGAAAACATCACTGTTTACAATACCTTTAATAATGTATTTGGATATAAATTTTCATTCCATTTTAATTATCAGGGTATTAGTGTTTGGGAGGTCTGTTGTACACAATGAATTCGGTTGCCCTTATAGGCTGATCAGTCCTGGTCTGCATTGTTTAGAAATCAGGATCAGTTCATTTGCTTTCTCCAGTGAGCAGCTTTAAAGGGTTGCTCCAGATAAAGGTAAGAAACTGATGGCTGCCCTCCCCTATATATGCCACTGTCCCACATACCTTGGGAGGTGGGGGGATTGCACCATTTGGTCCCTGGATTCTGGTTTGCCAGCCCTTCGCTGACACCACTTCACATACTGAAGGTCAAGCAAACTCATGGGCTTCTGTTTCTAAGAGAGGACATGATTTGCACAAAATAAACACAGTTTTTATGAGCAGCGGACATTTGCACAAATTGCACTAGACCAAATTTCCTAAATGGATTTTTTTTAAATGTGCGAATTGCAACCTGCCTTGGAGATGGAAAAAAACTTTGACTTGGCCTGCTTACAGTCATTTAATCAGAAGCAGGCAGGAAAACCATCAAGCTTAAATGAGCCAGATTTCCCGTGCTGGCACATCCCAAGCTGAGGCCTTGCTTAACAAAGCAGAATGAATATCTCCTAGCAGCAGGGGCTTTTCCATAGTGGGACCAACATTGCCACAGAACCATCTCCCAGAGAGGTACAACTCTTCCAGAAGGCTTTTGGTCAGCATTTCCTGGTCATATTTTTAAACTATTAGGCTGGTGACGGTACTGGGCCCTTGAAAGCCTATGACAGCAACTGCTGGCAAAGTTACAGCACACATGCCCAGTTTTACTTTGAAGCTAACTGCTGCCAGTAATGTTCCTTAGCTTCTAATGCACTTTACGGTGGGAAACAGTAGCAGGAAACTCTCAACTGAGAGAGAGTAAGGTAAGTTTTCACTGTTTGACAGATCACTGATGATGAAGAGAGGAAGGAAAAGGAATAAGCTATGTTGAATTTTTCAGCAGGCTTACTCAGAAGTCAGCCTCTCTGAATGTTCACAGGCATATCTATTCATTTGTATACCTCTACTCAGTTAATGACTTGTTAGTGTTGTATTCTTTTAACGAGGCTTTGTTTGTTTTTTCATAACACAGTAATAATAAATGTCGTAAAAAAACCCAGAGAAAGCCAATGTTTGAAAAAAAGTATGTTGGATTGAGACCAGAGTTAAGGCTATCTTATGTGGCACAAGATCCACAAAGCCAGGAAATGTAGAGATTAGTAATAATGTTGCACGATGTCTCACATTGTGCTTGTGTACCAGCTAAACAGGCATGGGCCAACTCACAGGAGAGCTCCTCTAGCAATACACCAAGGCTCAGAAAGGGGCACAGGTCTGGAACCGTGTGGGGCATCTTTGCTGGTCCGAGCCACTCCCAGCCTGGAAAAGGCAAGAGCAAATGTGGGAGTGCGGGAAGTAACTTTTATGCAAGCTTCATTTGGGACATTGCACAATAGCATTTGTGCAATGGTTCATCTGTTCCGTCCACAGAGCAGCAGATCCTTTCAGTCCTGCGTGCATCATGTAAATGGGCAAACATTTTAATTTTCTGTTAATGCTTAAGTTGATTAGTGCATTTGTTAAACTGATTGAAACTGTGCTCCTAGTTTGCCTCAAAAGACACTGTTTAGAAATATTCTTCTGCTATGGTTGATGTTCTCTTTCAGAAATTCAGACAAAGGAGTTGAAGTTGCCTTCCTTGGAACTCGGACAGGTCTTTCTCGGGTCAATTTGTTTGTGGGGCCTGAACAGCTCACTAATCAGTAAGTCGTACGGGGGCATCAAATAACCACACCGGAAGGAGAGAAACATGAATGTAATTCTAAAACACACCTTTCTCCCCCTTTCCTCTCTTGTTCTGCTGCACCTCCCCCTTCCCTCCCTCCCTGTAAATTCTCTATAACCTAGTTCCACTTTTGAGAAGACAGCAATCTAAATTGATTGTTTTTCAATTTCCTGTAACAGTGTTCCCTATCCTGGTGCCCCCCCCCCCAAAAAAAAACCTTCTGGACTTCATCTCTCATCAGCTCCAGCCAATGTGCCCAGTCATCAGGAATGCTGGGGCATAAAGTCCCAAACACCTGGAGGGACCAGTTTACGGAAGGCTGTTCTGTAGTGTGATATTGAGAACTCTGGTGGCATTTCACATGAGTCAGCACATTATGAGTCTTACTAGATTTATTTTATATTTCAATTTATATCCTGCTTTTTTCCTACAAAGGGCTCAAGGCAGCTTACATCATTCTCCTCCTCCATCTTATCCCCACAACAACAACCCTGTGAGGTAGGTTGGGCTGAGAGTCTGTGACTGGCCCAAAGTCTCCCAGTTGGCTCCATGGCTGAGCGGGGACTCGAACCCAGGTTGTCTGAGTCCCAGTCCCATGCTCTTAACCACTGCACCACATTAGATGGTAGCGTTTGGTCTCTTTCTGCTCCACATGGATAAAGGGTTAACCTGGCTCTGGTCCCAGCAGCTAACTTGGCCCTTCTTGCTTCTTCCCTGAGAATGCAGGCCCACGGCTCACCGCCAGTTCAAATCAGATGGCTGGAGAATGCCCAGGGGGCATTGCACATCGATTTTCCTGCCCCCAGACCTAAGCCACCCAGGACAGAGCAGGGAAACATGGTAGCAGGAGAGCCAGCAGGCAGTGCCACAAGTGGCGATTGTTGGTTCTCCGCAGCAGAGCATCTTTTCCTGCCAAACATCACCAGTGCCAAATTGGAAACAGCTGTTCACACGTGCAGGGGAGGAGACCACTTGAGGCCCCTAGAGTGGCAGACTCATGGATCATTTTGCTTTGAGTGAGGAATCTGGGAACGGGAGTCCCGGTAGCCTCCCCGTGAGAGAGGTTGCTCCTCTGGGGCGTGGGGAGTGCCTGCCCTTGCCACCTCTGCTCTGCCCTTCCCAAGGCCAAGGTGAGTTTTGGTACCCCGTGCCAAAGCAAGCCGTCAGCGGGACTGTGCTCTCCTTCAGCCTTCCCCAGCACTCAAGCAAGGGTGCTCCTTTTCCCAGCATCCCTGCCCCAACTATTCTCATGCACAGTTCCAAATGAGAAATCTGGACGAGTAACAGCTGTGCAGGTTCGTCACGCGAGGGAGCTGTGGCAGGGCACCTTCAGCCCGAGCCAGGTGCTTCTGAAGGGAGGGGCTTTGAAGTGCGGTGGAATCGCCTTGGGGCTGCTTGCGCATGCGTGCCATGCGTCCGGGTTTAGGTTGAGCCAGCCTGCCCTAAAGCACAACAGATGAAAATCTGATTCAACAAGTAATACTGAGCCTTTTGGTCTTCCTAAAGGCAACTCCTATCTATCCTCTTTGGAAGGGATGTGTATAGGGGGCGGGCGGGGGATCACTTTGGATCTCCCTGCCAGTTGCACTCCATCCATCAGAGACAGCTTGCTGAAAATTAAAATCTTCGTTCAGAATGGCTGCAGTCCAAAGTGTTGTTTTTCAAAGCATGCTTCAGGAGTGCTTTGAGGTCTGGTTTTGTTTTTGAACCTTGGACCCCATGCTCTTGAAAGTCCCTCAGTTTGCAGTGTGGCTTGGAGGGGCTGCTGCTTGAGAGATGGAAGCCCAAAGTCTCCTTTGGCGCATGGAACTAATTGCACACTTGGTTGGATTCCGGCCAAGGTGTTCCGTAAAACAGTGTCACTTAAGAATCTGAAAAGTATGGCTTGAAATGTTTTCCCCATTTTTCAGCAAGGTGGTGGTGGTGGTGGTGGTGTAATGCTTACTATCAATTGCATTCTTACCTGAGAAGCCATGGTAAATACAAAATCCCTCTTACATTCTTCCACAGTGATTTGTGTAAGGGAAATATGAACAAGAACTTAATTTTTGAAGTTTGATTATAAAGAAACAAAAAGGCAGCAAACATTTTATGTTTCCTTCTGTTTCAAGAGACTTCCTGACAGCTGAAGACAAGGAGAATATTTTTAATGCTGATCATTTCCCACTCTGGTACAGAAGAGCTGCTGAGCAAATTCCAGGAAGCTTTGTGTACTCCATCCCATTCAGCACAGGTATGTCCTGGAGTTATGCTAATTCTTCCCTAGTTTTTCAATTGCTCTGTTAATAAAATTTGGTGCATGATTTTTTAAAACATTATCTTACTTAAGATGATCATAATTTGCAAGATGCAACCTAATATTACCCTTTGCAGCACAGTCTATTTTTAATTATTTGTGTGACTGTGCTGATTTGCAGTAAGGGTATACCTGTATTCAGAGATACACAGTACCTGGGGGCCATAGGATACTTCCAGTGCCTGGATCCAGGGCTGCAGACTGAGGTTCGAGCCGGGGTCTGCACACTGGCCCCACCCGCGGCTGGCGGGAAAAGAACTGGCTGCCTCTGTAAAACCGGTAACAGCCTTGGAAAGGAGGTAGAGGGTGCATAGGAGACTGCAGGGGCCAGCGAACAGTGTTCCCAGTGTCCTTTCCAACCTTCCTCCCACCCCCACTGAAGCACCCCAACTAGATGTCTGAAAATGGCCCTCTATGTAGAGCAGGAAGAGTGAGAATTGGGGTGCTGCCTCCATTGCTTCTCCCCCTCTGCATAAGATAATCATCAGACCCCCGGATCTGGAGCCTGGTGATCATGGGGCCAAGTGGCAGGTGGAAGAGGAAGTGTCTTGCTGGGCTTTCCCCAACCCAGTGCCCTCCAGATGTTTTGGACTTCAGCTGCTGACATTCCTGACCATTGGTGATCCTAGCTGTGTCTGTTAGAAGCCGAAGTTCAAAGGGCATCAGGCTGGTGAAGGATTTTACCAGCACTGCCCTTAATTTGTCACTTAAATTAACATGTAGCCCTTAACCTGAGATTCTTCTGTGCCATCTCTTTGAATCTGTTGTGATTTTCTCTGCTGTTGAGAGAACACATTCATGAGAGTTGCAGTAACTGAGGCTGAATCTTGATCTGAATAGCTGTTGCTTTTAATGTTGCAGAAACAGCAAACAAAAGCAACGTGGTGACAGCAAGTACAGCCATCCAGCTTCTAGATGACAGAAAATCCCCAGTGGTAGCAGGTAAAATCGCCGTTTCTTTTCTGTATCAGTGATGTAAACAAGCTGTGATTCGTTGTGTCTCATAAGCTTCCTCTAAACATGCTCACTTAAGACAGTTTGGAGGAAAGTTCCGTAAAGTGCAATTTCATGACTTGTGTCTAGGTCACTTTAGGACTCCTCTCCTTAAAGTGCATGTTGATAAATGGCTTGAACACAGAACACTTTAATAATCTGGTGTGTGTGGGGGGTCAATTTAGGGTAAACCAAAGAGTAATGAGAAACGAAAATTCAGTGTCAGCAAATCTCCCAAGCCTTTTCTCCTATGAAATGTTTGAAGTAACTTGGGTACAGCCTTATGAGCCACACCTGTGTTTGAAATTAGGTGCAGGTGTAACATGGCAATGCCATAGGCAGCTGGGTTGGAAAGAAAAGCTGTGAATAGCAATCTCTGAATGGCAGTCCAAAAACAGCACAGGAGAGCACAAGCCTTTTCCAAGAACTCGCTCTTTACAATGTATGTAATGACACAAATGTGGTTTGTAAAAATGAATGGAATTGTGAGACAAGCGGTAGCCTTTCTGGAGTAACATATTCTGAAATGCATGTTGGCAAACATAAACATTTGATTCCCCTGGTACCAAGTGACACTTATTTACGTGCAAGCATGCTTATTTTGTACATGTAACCCAAACCCATGAGTGGAAGATCTTTAACGTTGCTCTGAGGAAAACCTGAGAGTATAAAGGCTATGGAAGTTGGAAACCACAGACAAAGACTCGTGAAAAGAATTACTTTATTAAAGGGAATTTAAAGTTAAGTAAATTGTGCATTCAAGAAATTAGCATCACAGAAAAATCCTTTGTAATTGAAAAGGTTAAACAATAGGATGCATTTAAAAATCAGTGCTACTGTACAATGGAAAAAGAGAGAGAAAGGAGGATAGTTGTTTGGTGCTTTAAAGAGAAGTGAATTTAATGCAGTTTTAATGTGAACATAAAATGTCTCAGCTAACAGAAATAAAACAGCATCTAGCAAAATAAACCAGTAAACAGTGTATTAAATTGTTTATTTTATTGAAAATTAGCACCTAAAATCTGGGAAGGTGAGCAAGGGTCAGTCCAAAATACCAGAGATAAAGAGAAAGAGGTTTGAGTTTGTGTGTCATCTTGACAAAGTACGTGTAGTACTAGCTATGGAGAAGGATGGGGCAGGGGAAGATCCGAGGGAAAACAGAGTTCACGTGTGTCGCTTTATCCTGGTATTATTTGAATGGGAAAGGAATGGGGCAAAGCACTTGAGACTTTAAAAGGGGCAGGGGCAAGAACCAATACAATGGAAGGAAGTTGGAAGAATGCAGGTAGAAGGATTTCTGTAGGGGTGGACTGAAACATGCAGCAAAAGACAAGAGAGCGCCCTTCTCAACCAATGTACAGAAGCCCACCAGCAGTGGCAGTTAGGCTGAACTTCACTTCTGGCTACAAGATCATCTCCATCACATCTGGGGGCTACAGGCTAATTCGTGCTGGCCAGGAGTCCTCTAACACCTGTCTTTTCCTCTGGTCCTCCAGCCTTTGCTACCCTCGGCAGCCGCCTCCCTTTGCCTAAAGGCAGGGCTGGCCCTGGGCCCCTGACAGGAGAAGAGAAGCAAGCAGTTAAAGTAGCATAGCGGGATTGTAGGGAACAGCCTGACAACCAAGCCAGTTGGAGCGAGCAGATAAAAATTAGAGGAGGAGGAACAAACATTGAGGTGGCAAGGAGCTAAGGAATAAGCACCAAGGGGAAAGTGTTTGCAGAGGAGGGCAGGAATGAGCCATGCAGAAGCATTTCCAACCTG
Source organism: Varanus komodoensis (assembly GCF_004798865.1). Lineage (NCBI taxonomy): Eukaryota > Metazoa > Chordata > Lepidosauria > Squamata > Varanidae > Varanus > Varanus komodoensis. Next base: position 15,074,114 of record NW_025336346.1, read on the forward strand.
GGTGCACAAGAGTTAGGGATGCAGTAGAATATTAGGGGAAACCGTGACTATGAGCAAAGAGCTTTGTGGAAAAATCAAAAGGAGTTGATCCAAAGAAGGGCTGCCCTGCTCTGCTGTACTTGGGTGCTCTGAAAGCCCTGCTGAGTTTCTTCAGGAAGGGGAAGGGAAGAAAAAGACAGAACTAAGTGTGAAGGTTGCTGTCTTGAGCAAGGAGTATGATAAGCCTTTCTGGAATACATCTGTCTTAGAGAGCCAGAGTCTTTGATGCTCCTTTTATCCCAACTGTCAGAATGTAATAATTGAAGTAAAAACATAACTTCAAGATTGTGCATCAAATTTAAGAAACTTTTTTAAGGTGTCAACCAAAAAGACAAGAACAGGGGAAAGTCTTTTTTCTCTGCCGCCTTCCTGGTGGGAAGCCGCTCCAGAGAGGAGAGATATGGTGGAAGCTGTTCTTTTTTATATGCATGAGCTACAACTTCTTTACCTGAGGTCTTAAATTCAGATTTTCAATCTTCCACAGCTGCTCTTCCTTTAATTAAGTCCAAAAGACAAACAAAATACTTCATTTAGGTGAAGTTCATCATGTCAGCAGGCTGAGATCAGCTTGAACTTCTGAAATAGCAGGGAGTTTGTGCATTTTGGGGGGGGGTATTTGGATAAAAATGTACATTTCCCTCTTCAGGTTCATTGTGACTCAAGTTTTACTGTGGATGTGGGTGCTGAGAGCTCTAAAAGGTCTAGAACAGAGGAAGGCAACCTGGCCCCCAACCTGGCTTTGCTTTGCTTTGCTTTGGTTTTACTCTATCCCCCATCAGATTCAGCCAGAATGGCCAGTGGTCAGAGATGTAAAAGATTTCAGTCCAAAACATGATTAGAAGCCACTGTATTGCTTATTCCTGGTCTAAAAACGTCAGCCATTTCCTGCAAGCAGGAATTCTTTTTCTTTTTCTGAGGGAAGTGCTCTCCTGATAGAGAATGGGTGTGATTGGGAGACAGAATGAATGAATATGATTGCACATTTATGTGGCATAACAGCATGGCCAGCCACAGAATTTGGGAATCTGAAAGCTAAGGGGCATACAGAAATAATCACTCTTCATTTTATGAAATGCATTCTTTAAGTATTTGGTTGTTGGGCCAAACTTTTTTTTAGTAAAAAAAATACTGTCTTAGGAAAGATTTTCAGGACATGCATAGCATCAGTGTGCTTTTATGATGCATGTAAATTTCAACCAGTGGAGGAACCGTTGCATAAACTGCATGTCTCATGTTTCAGAAAGTGCAAAAGTAACATTATACTTGGTGAATGTGAAACATTTTAAAGACCCAGAGAGACCACGCCGTGTTAGCTGTATATTAACAGATGCTGTGGTTATCTTTTGCTGAAGATAGCATGCTGACCATCTGGTTTGAATGTCATCAGACATTCTCCTTTCATAATGGAAAAGGTTACAGCAGAAAATAATTTATTATGAGATGAACTGGCTTGGGAGAACAACAGGTGTTTTCACCACAGTGCCTATTATTCCAAAGTGTCTTCTGGGTTCTGTGAAATCCAGGTAACCCAGTTGGGATACAAAGAAGCAAACATTTAGGTTAAACATGGGGCAAGTGGTAGGTTTACTTAGGAGCCCATGGTGTGGAAATTCGTAGAACACTTCTTGAAAGTCTAACATTATTAGCCCTGTCTATATTTTTATTGACATTTCTAGAGAATTCTGAAATGCCACCATGGATGCTTTCACAACAAAGGTCATTTAGATGCTTGTGTAGCCTTTTCCCCCATCCTAAGTTGGGAAAATGTGAAAAAAGAGATAGGTTGCTATCTCATGATTCTATGTTGAATATCTTTCTGAAGAGTGATCTCTTTCTATGACTCTCTTTCTATGGTATTTAAGGTTGCAATCCTAAGTATAGTAAGTCCCACTGACTTCTGAAAATAAAGATAGATGGAAGCGTGCTGTAAATGTACCAGCAAGGTGTCATCTTAATAAGGCCTAGTAACTTAGTTCATTCGAGTTAGTCACCTCCATGCAGAGCTGAGCACAAAACGGCCTCCCAGTGTTCTCCAGTCTTTGTGTGGGGGAAATTGAACTGATTCTTTTTTTCCAAGGGGAGGAGAAATGTGCCAACATTTTCTCAGGAGTGGGACTCACCACTAACTGTGGCTGTAGCACAACTTCTTTCTTTTGTCCTAAGGTTTATTTGTTTGTGAACACTAGAAGCAGCAGAAGCAGCAGCTGTTCTGACAGCTTGGATACCATTTTCATCTTGCACAAGATCCAGACTTCATTCTGGTATAAAAATGGTGACTACTGGCATGAAAAATAGAGAACATCTAGAGAATGAAATCTGCAAAGGGAGGGGGAGAGAAAAGAAATCTCTCAGAAATGTTTTTTGGAAAATGTGTTCTAGCCAAAGTCAGGGATGATGGAAGCTGTATTCCATAAATTTCTGACAATCCAGTTTAGGAGGAGATCCTTGATCAATGCATAGTACTTATTGTACAATAGGTCCAGGAATATGTTTTTTCTTTGGCATTTCCAGTAAAAGAATCTTGAGAAAGCAGGTGCTTCAAAAGAGGGTTGTGGAATAGGAAGGAAGGCTGATAGTCTGAGTGGCTGAGGACCAAACTGAACTTGACATTTATTAGAATTAATGCCTCTTTTTGTTAGGTAAATAGCAGCCCCTAGGTAGGTAAATGGGTAAATAGCAGCCCCTAAGATGACTGAACAGCCTTGGGAAAAGGTAAGGGTTGATATATTTCCTTTTCCTGTGGCCCCAAGCAAAATCTTCTCTGAAGCTGCTATATGCATTTCCAGAGTAGCTCCCCTTGACATCATGGAGGGGTCCTTACAAGGCAAGTGACAGCTTTCAAGAGGTTCTTTTTGTCAAGACCATGACAGGGTGAGAAAATCAAACTGCCTCCTCCTCCCATCAGAGGTCCTGAGTCTTGCCCACAGCTGCTATGTATGCATTCATGCATTTGCATCCAGACCTCTAACTTGTTTTATCTGACTGTGAATTCATGTATTTCCTCCCCAGACATTGCATACCCAGTTCATGAAAATATAGGATTTTTGTAAGTTCAAGTGAAATTACAAAATTACAAAGTAAAAGTAATTCACGTGACTGTTTGCATACAGTTCCTAAAAGTGAAATGGCACAGGGAATTTTTGCATTTCTCAGGCATATATATTAGAACATGTTTCTATACTAGAACACAATAAAGCATATTTACCTTCTCAGCTTCATATCTTGGAAAACTGCTTTCATCCCTTTTAGTTGAGAAGTTAAAAAAAACTGGCAGATAATTTCAGTATTTTAGCAGCGGATGGCCGTGTCAGTGCTTTATAAATGAAGGGCATTCCTGTAGGAACTTCCATGATTAGGTATACAGTGAGTATATAAAAATAATCTGCAATTCATTTGAAAATTATTTGCATGCAATTGTGGAAGATAATTTGTGGTTCTCACAGAATGCACAACAAATGATGCCTTTCATCTACCTTTTCTACAGTTAAGCATTAAATATCTCATTGCAAAATTGTAACTTTGCATTTGTTAATTTAAATGATTAGATTCCCCCTGCATGTTTACTGATATTTGAAATGTTAGTACACATCATTGCTGCAAATAATTGAATATATAGTCTTATGGAAGCGCATTATGGTATTACTTAATACACAGAGGTCTTTAAAAGCAGTACATAAAAAGTGTAGGTTGTGCTCAGAGTGAGAGTGTTGAAGGGGAAAAGAGCCACACACACTCTGGGGCTGGGATGCATAAGGACACAGCTTTTATTGTTGTTATATAGTCATCCAGCTAATTTAACAAGTTCAAGGCCTGAATCAAGCAAACTGAGATCTTACTGCATTTGTAACAGCCCGTATGCTGCTAAGCCTAAGGAAAAAGATGCCCACTCACTTCAAACAGTGGCTCTGTTCACACAACATGGCAAGCAACCCTGCTTCGTTACTGTGGTTCTCTTTCCTCCTCCTCCTCCTCTTCCCAAGATTCACTTGACGATCAAGTGGTTTCTACTTTATACTGGCTTCAATCCTTCCTGCGCAGTCCTCCTAATACTGGCATGTTTCCCATCAGGTGGGACACCTGAAATTCAATCCCAAAGTACATTTCTGTGTCAGCTGCCTCTTCCTCCTTGGTCCACACACAGAGCCTGGATGGCTAGAGCAGCTCATGCAGTTGCCATTCTTTCCAGAAGACTCTCTGGCGCTTGCATAGCATTACAGTGCAAAGCATGATCCTGGGTTCAGGCAACATGACAAGCCATGGTGGTACAGAGAAACTATAGAGCAAACCATTGTTTCCTGTTATGGTTTCTAAAGACCAAAGATACCATGGTGAAATATCATGACTGCGTTCAAACAATATGACAGATCAATAATGGTTAAAAAAAAAACAATATGGCATGTCGTGTTGTCTAAATGCAGCCATTGTTTTACTTATCTTCTGTGGGCCTCCATCCCCAATCACATGACCAGATTAGGTGCTTTGTACTCTAAAACCTCCTAATGAGCACCCTCTTGTGATTTACAGCCGCCCCTTCTGGTGCACCTCTTAAAAGTTAAAACCATTGTGACAAGAACAGTGAGATGTAAGCTTTCCAGGCCCTTTAATTTTCACTGAGGTTTTTCTAGATGAGGCTTTTCTTGTGTGCTTATCATTCCTCACTCGTGCTTCTTTACAGGTGCTTTTGCTGACACTGCCAGTCTCCATTTTCCTCATGTGCTTTCCAGTGTTGAAGGAAGGCAGGGAATATGCCGGGTTTTTTGGAATGGTGAGCAAAGCAGAGCTCTCCAGCCTTGTTAGTTGCCTTGTTCTACTTGGGCCTACAATACTACAGTACCACCTAGAAGTTGTCAGGTGGAAAATACAGAAATTGGGGGGAAAGCCAAACATATCAACTTGATATAGCGATCTCATCTTAATCCTGCAGAGAATCTGGCAGCGTTGGGAGTGGGCTTTTCCAAGAAAAGCTCTGAGTAACCTGAGAAGAAATCTTAGCATTTCACCACACGCTACAATTATCATAAAACTCGAGGTTAGTGCAGTAGCTAGTGGAGGCTATAATAAAAGTCTCCGTCTGCTTGGGTTGTAGGAAGCTTTCCAGAGTTTGGTTGGACAGGATCTGGGTCTGCGTGTCTTCTTTCTCACAACCATGTGGGAGCATCACTTGGGTGTGTGTGTGTGTGTATGTGGTGAGAGGGTGAGGTTAGGTGAGCATGACAAACTCAAATTGGACTCAAAGGTTTTTTTGTGCTGGGACATGTGGAGAATCATGTTTTCCCATTCTAGGCAGGGAACACTGAAGGAAATTGAATTTTCTTTGTATTGTCTTCAAGCATTTGGGGATTATTTATATTCTGAACAAGATAGTTACAAGGTTGGTGACATGACTACCAAGTAGTGACAGCGCTGACCTGACTGGCAGTGCTTCCCCAACATTTATTTATTTATTTATTTATTTATTTATTTATTTATTTATTAAAACATTTTTATGCCGCCCCATTCGCCAAAGCCTTGGGGCGGCTTACAACATCTCAGAAGAGGCCTTCCCTAGATTTTTGACTGAAGTTGCTGAGGGTCTTCACCACTTCAGCATGAATGTCTGCATAGATGATTATATTCCAGGTTAGTAAACTGCGAATTTTCTGTGCCTTTTGCCCTTATAAGCAGCCCCTTTCTTCCTCCCATTCCATGAGTCAGCAAACAAACCAGGAAAGCCTCAGTTCTCATTTCATATAACCCAGAGCCTCAACAGAGCTATACCATACTAAACTAATAGCATGGATATCATAAAATAATGTTAAAATGTGACTTAAGTCATATATCCTGCCCCAATACATATATCAATTATTTAGCATCTGAAACAGTGAAGAGTTAGTCCAATGCAGTTGCTAAAGTGTCAGATTGGGACAAAAGAAGCCAGTGTTCAAAACCATGTTTAGTTAAGAATATTGTGACTTTGTGACAATTCCATTATTGCTGTGCCTCAAGGAGTATGAAAAAATGGCTCTGTTAGGACATTTTAATGGATTTCTCCAATCTGCATAACCCAGAAATGGACATGGGTTGTACCATTTTGCTTTTGAAAATCTGTATATTTCTGGACTTGCTAATATTTATACTTCTCAAAAATCCTTTATTTAATCATTGCATAGATACATGCATGAAACATAATTTGACAAAGAACTTGAAAATGCCTGAATTTGCACTTACATTCTAAACATGTGTATTTTGAAAAACACACATTTGAAAATGTGATTTTTAAAAATGCTACAGTCAATGGGGAGCAAAGTGTATATTTTTGAAGAAAACATTTTTGAAAATGCAAATGTTCCTATTTGAATGAAAAAAGCAGGGTGCAATCAAGAACAGAAATGAGACAAATCAAGCCTCCAAATGGAATTCAGGGAATATCAGTGACCTCACATGTCCCAGTCTCATAGTTCACAAGGAAAAGGCTTCCATGGAAAGAAGCAAGCATTGCTTGATCCTTTCCCCCATTAGGGACTTCCATGCTTGGCACAAAGGGCCTCTAGCTAGAATTCTTCCTCTGTTCAGCCAGCTGCACAGATAATTGCTCTTTTAATGTAATTCATTCATTCATTTCTACAGTATATTCACTGAGCTTCATCTCACAATAGATTTCAGGATTACATAACTACTGCCAAAGCTGCAACCCTCAATCAAGAAGATAGGAAACAACCCATACTTCCCCAGAATCTAATGTACCACACATATGTATGTATGTACGTATTTTTGAAACCTTTCATACCAGTTCTCATCTTCACTGAGCACGGGGAATGACTGCTCAGTGCAAGGATGGCCAACATCCAGGGTCCATGTAGGATGCCAGATGGCAGGCCAGGACTTACACAAGTGTGCACATGTACCTGCATAAGCATGCACACTCAAAAATTGTTCCCCTGATCTTCAAACCATCCCTTCCTATCCATCAAGATAGAATCACTGGGACTAGGCAGGTTAAAACCTCTCCTATCCACCAATGATCCCTTCTGAGATTGTTGCTTTTGTTATTATGTGACGTCAATTCATCTCCAATTTATGGTGGCCCCTTGAATGAAGAGCCCTCCAAAGTGTGCTATGTTTGACAGCCCTGTCTGAGCTTGTTGTTGCCATGCCCCTATTAGCAGTGAGAAAGCTAGGATCTTGGCACTACCGGGATTACGTGAGCTTGCCACCTCAAGTGAGCCCCTCCAGAATCACTGTTTACCCCTCACCATTAGCAACGGGGAAACAGCAGTGTCCAGGTCTGTTCTCATGCTGCAGTGATCCTTTCTTCCAGCTGATCTGCTAGGCTGAGTCACAGGAAGAGAAATTGTAGGGCTCTCAGGGCATGGAGGATAGTGATGGGCTGCATAGCACAATTCATTGCCCATCCCTGGCTTAGCAGAATGTTTTGCTGCTCATTAAGGATGTAAAGAAACACCTAGTTTAACCTTTACATGTACTAGATGAATACATTTGTTCCCTGTAGAGAATCCAAATTACAAAATATCTTTTATAGGTGTAGAGTTATATTCAAGCAGTCTTGCATATGAAAAGCCAAAACCCAAGAGCAATTAGCTAATCAGTCCTATTCCAACACTACTCTTATAACTGGGGAAAAGTAGTATTTGTTTTGGAAAGCTTACAGTAATCAGTAATTCAAGCCAATGAACTCTTAAATGGCTCTTTTTCCTCAACACTTCCCTTCTCCTTGCCAGGGGGCGAGTGTGAGTTTTCCCGGTGGTATTTTGCTGTAATTGCAGCATAAGTGCAGCCATACACGGCGGCAGCCAACATCATGAGACATACAATCCCACAGACCACACCAGTTATTACTACCGTGGCAATGGCGTGACGCAAGCTAACGGGCCGTGGCTTCGGTTTCGGTTCACAGTGTGAGCGACTGCCGTCCCCTGTATGGTCATTGTGGTGGCCATACTTCAGAGAACTTCTGTGCTCGGAGTAGTGCAGGTGAGCTTCAGAAGTCGTATAAGGACAGATCCTAAACAGCTCGTAGGGAATTTTGAGGAGGTCTTTCCCCTTCCGATTTTCAGGTGTTGCGCAGATGACACCATCGCTGATTCCCCCTGGAAAAAAGAGGATTGTCTTATGCCCTTTGTACGTCAGAGGAGCTGAATCTACCAGCTAACCACAGTACTATAGAAACTGATTCTTACTTCCATTTTTAAATGATAATAGTATGTAATGAAGGTTTGTTTATAGTTAATTTATAACAATGGAAAGAACTCAAATAAGTCCAGGGGGAAAGAGAGGAGGCTGTGACTAATGCATGAAATGTAAACTTCTTTCCCTTACCTTATATGAAACTAGCCTGACCGTGGAAAAAATTCTAAGAATGAGGTATAAGGTATAAATGGTGAAAAATGCCACCAATCATATCACTTTCCTGCTACGGTTTCTCCTAATGGGTGCAAACTGAAAGGATGGTCAGAATGCAAAGGGCACACGCAGACCCTCCACTACCCTGGGGCGTGTGAGGCTCTTCCTCACTAACAGAGTATCTAAAAAGTACTCTCAAAACTCAAGAGACCCTATAGAGCATCCCTGGTGAGCAGAAAAAGTTCAGGACAAGGCAGCGAGTCAGCTCTTATGCATGTGGAAACACTTGAGTATGCAGGCAGGGTTCTTTCGACAGCTTTAGGTTGGGCAGCAAAGCAGCAATGAGGACCAAATGCATCCTTGCCTCATTTCTTGTGCAGCTGTAACTATTATTTGTAGGAAGGCTGGCTGTGCAATGACACATGCCGGAATTGGGCAACCACCTTAAAACTAAATACTTCTAAAGTTGTGTGTGTGTTTGGCATAATCTTTATCCAGTTGAGAAAAGAAATTGGTGGGGGAATCTCTAATTCTGGTACTTGAAGATCCTTGTGGTTGGCGGCAGGGAAGGAAAAGGAAATGTTGTGTTGGCTTGCTTCTTTGCTTAACCATTAAACTTTAATGCTTGTGGCTATGCTGATTTTTAATTGAAAATTGCTTGTCTAATATCCCTTTGACAGAGAGATTAATAGGCAGTAAGAAGATATCCCTTATATCCCCTGCTTGAAAATTATATTCACCAGCATGCCTTGCCTTACAAAAAGTGTAATGACTTGTGTTGCAAAGGTTGCAGGATTTTAGGTGGAAAGTACTCCTGTATTCCCCTGATCTCTTCCTTTAAGTTCTTTGACTCATTAATTTGCTCAGCAAACTATTACTTTGTCTATCAACTAAATATTATAAGTGTATGCTCTGTACTGACCAAGTCTTGATGCAATAGTACTTAGCAATAGGTAGTGCCTTTAAATGTCCAAAGTCCTTAAAGTGCAGTATGCTGTATTCCTTCTAACAGCCCTGTAAATTCAGTCTTTGTTACTCTCACTATAGTGCAAGGAAGGGGTAGAAAGTGAGAGTGGCTTGCCTAAAACCAGCTATGGAGTCCATTGCAAAGGCGACTCCTGAACTAGCGACATCATCATTCCTGGAGCACAGTTTCTCAGCCACTGAGCTGGGTGAAGCCTCTGCCAAAATGAGTTCTGGGTGCTTGGCTGCAGTCAAACACAAGCAGACCTGAATAAACTCCAATTTAAGGCAATAGCTTTCATTTCCCAGTAAGTGATAGATCTCAATGTATTTTCACAGGACAGCATACATGTGGTGTCGAGTCGCAACTACTTTTAGAGTCATCAGTTCAATGTAGAAGGGTGTGTCCTCTGCATATGGATGGATTATAGGTGAAGACTATTTGTGCATGGTTAATTTCCCACAAGGACATGGTATTCTTGCTATCAGATGAGTATTTCTCTGAGCTGTCCTCATTCACACCATGAGACTAATACTCATCTCTTCCCTGGCTTACCTATCTTTCTTTGGCAAGATGTTGCCCTGTCCCCAGCATTTCCCATTTCCAAAATGAATGAAAGGCATTCTGCAATGTTTGATGAATGCTATACTTGGCTGACATAATAACAATAAGCTATTGAACACTTTAGGACTTATTTCTAAATAAATATGCATCAGATCAGGTTGTGTAGACTTCTCCACACTGGTGCTTTCCAAATCTGTTGCACTACACCTCCAATTGTCCCAGTCAGCATGACATCTGGAGAAACTCTCCTTGGGGAAGTTGGGTTTGCAGCATGCATGTTCATCTGTGAAGGCAATGGGGTGAGCAAGACAAGCTTGGAATAATTGCTGCTGTTGCACTTAGGAAAGGAAATAAGTGACATAATGCTTCAGCTTGTGAAAGCCTGAACAACCCCTCCCTTGCAGCTTTGCTTGATACAAGTGAAATAATGGGCATTGTTGTCTGAAGGGCCCCTTTGGCTGCAACCTTATGAGTACTTTCATGGAAAAAGAACCCTGCAACTCCCAGCAGGCATGCAAGATTGGGCCATAAACCAGTAAGTTCAAAATTACTGGACATTTGTTGTTAGGTGACAAGACTTTGTTTTACTAGACTTTCTGCAAGAGTAATATCCAGATCTCGTTATCTATCTTATCTCAGAGTTGTTTTATGCTCTTCTATGCATGTATGTTTTAAAATCTCTTCAATTAATGAAATGAAACCTTGGAGAGTATCAACTGGTGGACAGAAAGGTGAGGGAGTGTGCGCTCGCTCGCTCGCTCTCTCTCTCTCTCTCTCTCTCTCTCTCTATAAGTGTCTGTGTGTGTGTGTGTGTGTGTGTGTGTCAGTGAATGCAGATCTGGCAAAGGAATGGGTATGCTTAACAACAGATCGGTTCTTTTGTGCAAGTTCATAATGCTCAAAAAATGTAAATACATTAGTGGAATTCACAACAATTCTTTAAACACCCTGGGAAATAGCTTCATGTTAGAAATGAACATGCACCAGAACAGTTCGATGATATGCAAAGCACAAAAGGATAATTAATTTGTCAAGGAACGCCTGCTTCCCTGAGATAAATGCGTGAAGCTATTTTGTAGGTAGAGCAATTGCAATATATTTAATCATGTATTCATTGTGTTCCTCAGAATCCCTAGAGACCTCTGTTGTGGAGCATGACTCCACCAATGAATACCAAGAAACTAGGATGGAAAGTAGTACCTTATGCTTTTTCAAAACAATCCAAAGATCCAAGAAGGGGATGGCCACCATGGAAGCATATTTCATTTGTTTTTCAAATTATGGGGTGAAAAGCAGGGAGAAGTTCATGACAGATCTTTTCTCTCCTCCACTTTAGGCAAACAGTTACCCTCACCCATCCTTCTATAAAGAGTAGGTAATGGTACTATCTCCCCTCTACCTCCAGTAATTCAAGTAATGATTCTAATACCTATATTATAAAATCATATAAGTATCCCAGCTAATTAGTGTTCGGCACCCCAATCCAATACATGTTTATAGAAGTGGGCAGCTCCACTGAGTTTAGTAGGCCTTACTTCTAATAAGTATGCATAGACTTCAATCCTAAGCACACTCATAAACAAAGCACAATTTAAGGTGCAACCGTATATGACTTTCAGAAGAAAAAGTCCTACAAAGTCCATACAGATGTCTGGCTTGGTCCAGTCAACAAGCAGTTCCAGTGTTGGGTCCAGTTGACCTGTGGCCTTTCACCCACTGCTTGCCATCGCACCCTGTTTTCCCTGTCTGTCTTCTTCTAAGCTCACCACAGCAACCTCAGAAGAGTAGCTGCTGCAAAGGGGGGAGTAGAAAATCCAAGCAGGGATTTCTATCCCAAAGTCTGTGGCCTTGAATGGAAGACCAATAATATTGTTCCACCCCTGGGGCACCCTTCTAGAGGCCAGAGGATGGCAGTCCTAGATGTTTTTGATACATTTTAACATCAGCAGGACAGAATGTTTCTCTGCTGTTGTTTTATCCTGCTGTAGGTTTTATTTTGATGCAATTTATACTTTACATTTTTGTTTTTGGATGGTTTAGAAATATACATACACATGAATCTTCATAATATGTATTGATTCTTGAAATTATTTTTAGGCTACATTTAAGGGTGAAGCCTTATAACTCTTCTACAACTTAGAAATCCAAAGTAGCCAAGTGGTTTCTTTAACATCAAGCAAGCAATCAGATGGAAATTATTACAATACCCAGCTGTCACACTGAAACATTTGAGAGAAACACATACATGAAAACACGCCCAAAGACTTGATATACTTGCTAAAGCAACTATCATAATATAATACCTATGCTATGGTGCAGTCCCATCAGGATGCCAATTAACCCTCCAGACTCAGAGGTATCCTAGGCAGGGCAGCAGGGACGCAGATCTGGCCCTGTGCCTCCCGGCTTATACTTAGCCAGCCAGTTTCCTCAGTTTAAGTGGTACATTTCAGTGCAGGAGCAAAGAAGGTGGTGTCCTCATACCTAGGCACCCATCTCTCTCCTTCCCCTCACTCTGGAACCCCCACCCCAAGCCCTGGAAATGCAGCCAGAGCCATTCTTTCTGTAGCAGCTGTGAAGCCAAGAGAGGCTCCAAAAGTGCCCAGCTACGTGCTTAGAGCCATTTTCTGTCCTTGTAGTAGTGGATCCAAGCAATGTTTTGGCCATGGATTGCTCTCTCCTCTAGAAAAAGAAGTATAGGAAGTTTGCATGCTATGGACAACAAATCATTGATATTCACCCGCCCAACTGCAAGCACAGGCAATTGTACCTTTGATTAGATGCTTCCTTGATTGAAGCTATACTAAATACAGTGAGATATCAGGGCACCATTTGCTGGACACAGTATATGTGTAATAGAGAAAATTTACTTACCTCGATATAAAAAATTCTCCAGCCATAATTTAAGGCCGAACACCTGACAGTTGCATTGCCAGTAGTTCTCCTTAAAAAGAACCACTTTCAGATTTGGGAGAGATTCAAACAGAAGTCTGTCTACTTTCTGAAGTTTGTTATGTTTCAGAGACAATAATGTGATGTTTCTTGTGTTATTTCCTAGAGTTTGAGGAAGACTTAATATCTTGTTGGATGATAAATCCAGCTCTTTTAGATGTGGAAGGGAACAAAATGTCTTGTTGTCCACATATTCAATGATGTTTTTAGTTAGGTTTAGAATCTGTAGATGTCTCATTCCTTTGAAAGTGCTGGGCAACAGAACTGAGAGAGAATTATTGGATAAGTCCAGAACCTTGAGAGACAGTGGGCCAGTGAAAGCACTTGGGCTGATTTTCTGAATGCGATTATTTGACAAAAGTAGTATCTGAGTTTCAGCAGGTAAATGGGAAGGAACTTCAAGAAGTCCACGATTCCTGCAGTCTACTGTCTTGGAAAAGTGATGGCATAGACAGTTTGAAGGACAGCTACTCCCCACATCTGTTAGAATGAGGACACTTGAAATGAAAATAAATGAACCTGTACAATAAGAAAAGAAGTATCAGGCATATTCAAGAGATGCATTTCCTGAACAATAGATTCATGGTGGGTAATAGCTGCATATTTGCATAGAGAACTGAATTGTAGCTAAAATTTGCGAACCTTCATGTCTTGTAAATGGGAAATGGCCTCAAGTGTATTTCAATGGAGCTACTTTCTATAAGTTTATCAGAAGTACACATATCTATTCTGAGGACAGCATCCAACAAAATAAGAGTTTATAAAAGATCTCAATTGATTATAAACATACTGAAAACATGAAAAAGGCTGGAGAACATTCAGTTGCATGTATTCAGTGATACAGAGCTATAATTTTATTGCTTATCAATAATAATGTTTAGAACAAACTTTGTTATGCTAAAACTTGCAGGGTCAACATCTATTTAAAGGTTTTTTAATTCATGTAATTCATTCACTGGTGAAATTCACCAAGCATTGACTGGTTCAGCCTTTCCCAGTCTGATGCTGTCCTTGTGTTTCTGTACAGTAACTGTTAAACCAAGCCAGCATGGTTAGTGGTCAAGGATTATGGGAGCTGTAGTCCAAAATATATGGAGGCCAACTGGTTTGGGGAGGCTGGGCTAGTCACTCAAAAATATCAAGCAGTTTAACTATGGTTGTACAAAGCATGTAAGCTAGTGATTAACTTTAAGCCTATGAGTGGTCTCATTTTCTTCAATAAGTCTTACTCAATTTCTTACATTTCATCATGTGATCTACAGGATTAATCAGTCATCCTGATCTAGTAAATTCTTAATACCTTGGGAGCTTTCCTGTCCTCAAGAGCTTCTTTGTGTATTTCAATGAATTCCTTTCCAATCTAAATAGGTTGTACCATGAAATTAATGGGATAACCTATATGCATTTGAGTGAGCTGAGCCCTGTGGATTGACCAACTAAGGCACACTTGAATCAGACCTTATAAAAATACATTTTGAACACTACGCCACAGCAAGACCTAGTAATTCTTGTATTTTAACAGATAATTGTAAGCCTCTTAATTTCATCTTACTCATAGCCTTTCAAACTGTGTTTCATTTTCTGTGCAGTCCTATGCATGTCTACTCAGAAGGAAGCTTCCCTGACTTAAATGGAACTTTCTCCCAGGCATACGTATATCGAGTTGCAACACTCCTTTACATACCTGGGTGTAAGTACTGGACACAGTGGGGCTTAGTGTGGGGCTGCCTTGGCAAACATTAATGGGATCGCACTTGGATATTTGTGTAGGTTCTTCGTGTGCATTTTCTAACATCTTTCATTCTCAGTTATTAAATTTGATCTCAACCTTTTGCAAAATACAGTGCTCAAGGTGGTGGACAAGAAAATGACAGTTGGTATAACAAAATTACATTCAATGCAGTAAGAAACTTTAAAAAGAAGCCGATCTATTACGAGCACAGCAAATAAGAACCTCAAATAAAAGCTTCTTGAATGTGTTACTTTGCTTAAAAAGTTAATGAGGTACTTTCTTAAAATGATCCTGCAGGTGCTTGCACTGGTCCAAGTAATACAATGAGTCCAAGTACATTTATAATCAATATTTCTCTTCTGTCATTGATGACAGGCATGAATGCAGAAAAGCAATCATGTGTAAGAATCATAATGTGCATGGTCTGCATATAGCAGATTAATCAAACCTTTCTGTCTCTTTCTGTAAGTGGTTCCTGAAGCTGTTTAGTAATATCACTAATTTCTAAGCAGAAGCCTCTAAGGATTTCAGTCTTGTGAATATCTACTTGAGAGTAAATTCCACTGAAATGAAAGGGCTTCTTAGGGAAAATGAACTGACTTGTGCTTCACAACAAATGTTATTCAGATTTGCAGGAATGTGGAAAAACCACTGAATTTAAAATTGAAATTAGGATTACTAACAGGATACAGATATTTAAGAACATTGAATTCCCAACTGATCCTTCCAACCTTTACATGAAGCCATTAACTTCCAGAGATCTCAAGTTTATCTTCTGCAACATTTCTTAAACTTCATTCAGAAAGAGATGGTGTTTCAATTGAACCTACAGATATTTTATGTGAGGTGCATTATGTATCAGTTTGTCTAACACGCAAGAAATCTTCAAAGAAAGAAAAAAGTAAACAACTTCAAGAACTCATAATTATTGAATGGCTAAGATGTTCAGAGTATGTTTCTTTGGAAGATAGAATCCCTCAGAGTAGATTTGCATAAAAATAAATCTTACCTTTCATGGCCATTCACTCTTCAAGAATGCAGAAGCCTCAGCAATTCCTTTCTAGCCACGTCGTTATAGTGCTTAGGAACACTGCAGCAAGGACATCATTGCATCTGTTGAGAAAATGCAATTGTAGCTGCCATAGGACATATCCTAACTGAAGCCTTATAAATGCTGGGTGTTTTTTTTCAATTTGATCCTGTTCCCTTTTGCATTTCATCAACTGTTGCTCTGCTACCCACAGAGATTTTCTCTGCCTCTCTGATTCAATCAACAGGCCATGTGGAGTGTCTGTCAACTTGTGCTGGACAGCTGTAACATAGAAATTGTGACCTAATAGCCTAGCCTTTTCAATTATTTAATCTACCGCAAATCCAAGGCACAAAAATAAAGCTGACTTTTGCAATCCAGGCTAGTTCTTGATTTCTGTTGGATTGTTAACCATGTTTTGTTAAGCTTTGCAAAGTCAGATGACTATGAACTTGGGTTCTTGTCATCCTTGCTTGTGATCGCAGGCAATGGACTGTGTAATCTCAGTCTAAAGAGGCCTTCATCTTGATTACATGCTTTTGACCATGCACTTGTTTGCTGTTCTGGGGCTTATACTTTGGATTTCCCCAGGGATTAGCTGTACTGACCGGATTTTATTGTATGGAAGAAAAAATTAAGTTTCTTTTATTTTAAAAAATACCAAAGAACTCCAGGCATTCAAGATATGAGAGGCCTTAGCTGGTAAAAGATTGTCTTCTTCATACTGCAGCTGTGGATGTGCTAACTTTTGCCTGGGTGGCTGAATGGCCCTAATTGTCATTTCTATCTTTGAAGCACAGGTAGGATCCAGCCACCCCCCAGTGCTAACGCTGATGATTTGCTGCTAGAGTAAATGACCCTTCGCTCAACAGAAGCTAGTGCTTACTGGGTAAATGGGAAACAGCCACTTTCCCCCTTTGCCTTAGCAAACACGATTTACATAGTTTATGCCAGTGCAATATCATAAGTGCTGGGGAAAGTTGGATCCTACTTCCAGGTTTCCATGCAAAAAAAGAGGAAGAGACTAATCAATCCCTCTTGAACTTCTCAAAAGAAGTGTTTGTGCTATGGAAAGGACAGGGAAAAGTCCCCAGTACAGGCTTACTGGAAAACTTTTCTCTGTGGGTGGTGAGGTTGGGATTGTGAACCTGGTATGTTCTTAGAGGGTCTGGAAGCTCTTGTGATTCAGTCAATCCAGCCATTAGTCTTACTTCATAAAATATAGCTACAGCATGCTTCCTCTTTCATTCTTAATGACAATTCCACAACTTCAAGCTTCCAGTGAAGCCATGAAATCTGGCTGCTTTTTCACAGACAATTGTGCAGAAATGCTAAAATAGAAATGAAATAAAACAGGGGGACCTTCAGGTGGGCCAGTCAATTAAATTAATCTTCCTTTATTCAACAGACTGATGGCTGTTAGTTCACCTCACACTGCTTTATTTTTCCAAAGTGAGCAGTAGGGGAAAATTATTTTGGATGCTATCTTATTTGGAAGGGCCTCATCCTAGATGTGGGGTGTTGAACCTCTGGGTTCGAAACACTCTGGGTTCTTTTATTGAACCCCAGCAATTACAGAATAGTATGAACTCTAAATAGGCTTCTAGCAAAGTCAAGGGAGAAATATCTGCCCATATACAGCATTGATTCCAAACTGGAAACTTTCCTTCTGTCCCTCCTTTTCAATAAAGCTTCTGACTCCACCCTCAGGGTGACTCTTGCTGCTGGAGGACAAGATGGCATGAATGGGGCCCTTCCATCCCCTGTAAAGCAGACTGATTCTCACACTCTACCTGAGAAACTTCACCAGGCAACCTTGAAATTTGAAACTCCCCCCACCAAATATTTTTCAAGTTTGAAATGCTTTTCCTACCTAGAAGTAGCAGTTTTCAACTAAAATATACTGGTATTTTTACTCTACCTTTTGCCTTTGGCCCTATCCAGCATGGAATCTGAGGGCTTCTCCAACATAAAAAGCAGCCCCTAGGCTGGAAGGGCTCGGCACCCCTGCTCTAGTCACCTTCACAGACATTAAATACCATTGGCTGAGAAATAGAAATGTGAAGTTTTGGAAATATGGGCGTGGAGGGGCATCCTCAGCATGTCCAGGATGTCTATCAGCTGTACTCCTTATGTCCATCAAGATATCTATCAAGTTATTGCAAATTTGCAACAAAGAGAAAAAATGGACCCAGCCCCAGGAAGTCAAAATGTAATCTCTGTCTCAAGCCAAAGGCAAAACTATTCAGGTTAATGGCTTCAGTCTGGATTAGGGTGTCCAAGTGTAGATTTAAAATTGAAAGTAGAATGTAAAATCTGATTACGAAAGGCAGCATTTAAAATACATCCTATGGAAATTAATAAAACCATCCCAGTTTATCCTCTTAAACAACATTGTACAAACAAATGTGATTGTACTAGCAAGATGAAATCCCATTGTGGTGAGCAAGTGGGGGAGCTGATGCTGAAGCCTGGCATAAGTAACCGGCTCTTCCATGGCTGGCCCACTGAGAAGCCCCACCCCAGCAGGCCATCCAGACTTCCAGTTGACTGTGCTCTCCCCGCCCCTTCCCACGGTTGCCCTCGTTTCCCGCTCCAGCATCAACCTGTCAGGAGGTTCCTGGAGACTAAGAGCAGTCACCTCTCCTAGCAGATTTGCTTTCAGCTTCTCTGTGTGAAATGAGAAATAGACACTCTCAGAAAAGAAACAGCAACCCTTGATAGCTGATAAAGCTACTAGGTCATAGTAACTATATGTTGGATTTGACTGCTTCACATATGATTGAAGCATTAGCCACCAATACTGAATGCCTTTCCAGCAGCAACAGGTCCTGCCTAGTTCTCTTTTGCAGTCCTTCTGCTTCCAAAAGCTATTTAGTGTTCTCTCTCTCGCTCTCTGAGTCTGCAAGCTCTTTCCTGTGTTTCACAGTTCAGGAGAACCAGAGAGACAGCCAATTTGAACATGGGCTGTGGCATTGCATAGAGTCAGTATGCATTATCGTCCAGATGTTCTGCTAACACAGCATCTGCTTGAGTTTAGCTTTTAATGCACTTGGTGAGTGACATGTCGTGAAGGTTGAAGGGCACTCTTGTATCGAGGAATCCTGTGAAGGCTGATGTTTTGTGCTACCTGTGCTTCAAACCAAAAATGTGTGGTCTATTCAATCAGGAGTAGAAGCACTGTGTCCATGTGCTCTGAATCCCTCTTGTTGCTCTATTTGTTCTTTTCAAATAAGGAGACTCAACAGGGGGTTAAGAGCCCATGGAGTGCAAATACACATTTTTCAGCAGAACGCTTTTTGCATCTCTTGGGTGCTTCGGGTGGTGTAGCATGAGAAATAAACTCCACGGCCAACAAAAATCCACAAAGCAAGCCTAGAGATATGCAGCAGAATTAACCAATGTCCAAATGCAAGAGATGTATTTTGCACACACTACTGGGAGGCCTAAATGAAGACAAGTTTGTGTCTGTGTGGAGAGCGCATTACAGGTCCTTGAGGCAATTGACACACAGGCCCTGCTTCTCGTCATGCCCGCCCTTGCTTCAGAGGTAGCTGGAACTTGGGCAAGGACCTGAGAAGATTCTGACATGGAGAAAGATGGAAAGAGAAGCACTTGGAGATTCTCTGCATGAGAAATGCATTGTGCTCATGATTCTTCGTGGAAGTCTGTAGGGCCTTGTCACCGTGTTGTGTTCCTCCAGTCTGAGTTTTCCACACACACCCCTTTTGGGTGGAGGGGGGGTCTTTTCAGAGTGAAGAGAATCTAGTATTAAATTTGAAATCATGAAAAACTTTAACAACGGCATTGTGAAAAGATGAAAATCCACTATACTGCAGCTATATCACAGTGCTGGCTTGTGGCTCATTAAAAGAATATATTAAAAGGTGGAGAAATAGAAGACCCATGTAAAGGATGCATTTTTCGTCCACAACAAAAATGGAAGAAAAAGCCCCTATACAGCAGTGGGTTAAACCCGTCGTGTAGAGGGCCCCTGGGCGATTAGTGCTGTGCATATAGACGGAGCAGATCTGTATAGCAACTGGTACATGGTGACGTATTATATTTATTTGTTAATTATATTTCTGTCCTTTCTTTTTCCTACAAGGAATCCAATATGGCTTACAAAATCTTCCTTTCTCTTTTATCCTCACAAGAACCCTGTGAGGCTAGGCTGAGAGTCTAATTGGCTCAAAGTCTCCTGTGAGCTTCATGGACAAGTGGGGACTAGAACCTGGATTTCCTAAACAGAGAACTGGGTGTCATTAGCGTACGGGCCTGAAATCTCCTGATGGTTTCTCCCAGTGGCTTCATGTAGATATTAAGTAATGGTGGGGACAAAATAATGTCCTGTGGCACAGTTCAGCTGCCATGGGGCTGAAGTACAGTCATCCGCTGCTGTTCTCTCAAAGCAATCCCACAAGTACAATTCAAAGCACTGTAAAATGGCACTTCTAGCTCCCAACTCACAGCAATGCTCCAGAAGGCTACTGTGGTCAACAGGATCAAAAGCTGCTGAGGAAACCAGGAAAAAGAATAGGGGTGCACACTCCGTGCTTTTCTCCCAAAGGATTTCTATCAGGGTGACCCAGGCTGATTCAGTCTCAAAACCAGACCTGAGTCCATACTGGAATTAATCCAAATAATCAGTTACACTCAAGAGTGTCTGCTGCTGAGACACCCACTTACTCTCGCAGGTGTCTTGTTTGGTGTTTGTGAGCAGAGGAAGGATACAAATCTCTGGATCCAGGGAGTATTTTTGCAAGGCACTTGGGACCACACCATCCCACAAGTGGTGCCTTCACCACTCCTTGGTCCATCCAGTCTAAGCCACAAAGGCCAAGAGTCAAGAGTGATACCAGTGTCTTATCAACATCCACACAACATAGGCATTCCCTTACTTTCATGACTGTCAGCTGGCTGTGCTCAGGACTCTTGATCTTCTTGCAAGAATCAGAAGAGTAATAGAGAAATAATCGCTTTCTGCTGTGGCTTTTATGCCTGTTTTCCAGCACACAGTTCTCCATGGATTTCAGTAAAGGGAAGAAATGGCTCTCACATTGGCTGAGTTGACACATTATTTGTATAATCATTGTCTTTAAAAGGAGGCTTGCTAGTCAGGTGCTTTTCCCAAGATCGTGTAGCTCTCTGTGTATAGAATGGGACTTTAAAGAATGCTTCTCAACTGCCTCTCTTAGTTTGGGTAATCCTTTGCAGCTACAATTGTGTTATTTTTAGCACTAACAAATTGAAAAGATGTTCATAGGGCAAGGTCACTGAAAAGTTAAGCACTGTGTGAGGTTCATTTCTAACAATAACACACAGCTTTGTTTGCTGTGTTCTCTGTTGTAATTGAAGACATTATTATCCCTTTCCCCCCTTTTCTTTTTCCATCAAGCATTCATACTCAGTCTACCTTGTGGCAACACACGATTAGAACTGTCAAGTTACCTTTCACGCATATGTTGCTATTTCCACCTCCCTATTAAGGGTGTTGGCCATAAATATTTGTTAGCAGATTTTCCGTTGCTCTATCTTTCCCCACTTCTCTTTTTCATCTTGTATATTCTTAATAATTTCTTATGGTATCTTAAAAGTCTCATGTAGTAACCATGCAAACAGTGACACATGTAAAATTGTGGCAGGAACGGGAAATAAACATGGCATCTACATATGACTATTTATAAGTTCTCTTTCTTGCAGCATTCTGGTGTGGTCTGGCAACTGTATTATTTGTCTACTAGGATATGCTGAACTTGTCCCTTTTTCTAAGGGGACATTTTCTGCTGGTCCAGGTCAGTGGTGTCAGATATCCACAGAAACTCTGTGGACTGTCAGATATCTTCAGAGTTTCCAAAGAAGTTCTGCCCATCTGTGTGCATTTTTTGGTCATTGAGCTGCCAGACTTTGCAAGTTCAGAGTTCATTGCATATTATGCACTCCTCATCCAAAACCCACAAAGAGAAAAGGTGGTAAAACTGAGTTGCTTTGTGTTCACTCCTCCCATGAGTCTGGAGAAATTCCTGAATTGTAAAGATGTGATTGACAAGAGATGTGCAACTCCTTGCACTTTTACAGCTGCAGTGAAGGGGCTTCTTCAGAGTGAAGGGTGAATGTTGCACTTTCAATAGATAGCATGTGTTACATTTTGGGCATAATTCTATGCATGTTTACCAGAAAAAGTTGCGTGCATTTGCATGGGATGTTTAATTAGGAGCAACGTAAGGATCTATAGGATTTATAGGATTTAAAAAAATTTAAGCCGAGATGTCACCAGGGTTTTTAATTTAATTGTATAATTGTTATATTTATATGTTTTATTTATGTTGTGAGCCACCCCGAGGCTTTGTTGCGATGGGGGCGGCATAGAAGAGTTTTAAATTAAATAAATAAATAAATAAATAAATCTATGAAGCATCTGAATCATATACAGCTATTTCAAGATTTCTCTGTAGAAAATGCTGAACTACATTTAAACATCTGAGAGTGGGTACTGTACACTTTTTTCCTGCATCCTAGTAAAGTAGGTCAGGAAAGGTGATTAGTGAAAGAAGTCCCACTGCTTTTGGTGGGTTAATAGGATATCAGATTATATTACTGCTGGACTCTATTCAAAACTTTGAATAATTTTAGTCTTGGGGCTTCAGTAAACTCTGGATCAGGTTTCTTCAACTGCTACTGGTATATAAAATAATGTGGTTGTATCCCACCCCCAAAATTAAACGTATGTGTTTGTGAGTTACATACTGAGTAGAAATCTGTGTCTTGATAATACAATGCCAATGTTATTTATTCATTTATTTCATTCCTTTTCTGTACTACTAAACAGCCAAAATCTCTCTGGGTGGTTCACAAGGCAAGATGTAAAACCCTAAAAGACAATAATATGATCTCTCCCATGCATGCATAGGTGTGTCTCACAGATTGTATTCTATGTTGGACATACCACAGTTGCTCTACTAACTTTGATGCCATTAGCTTGAGGTTATGCTTTACATTCCATTAGAGAATCCATTTGATTTTTATTTATTGCCAGAACAACAAGTTTTACTAAGAGCAACTGGTCACCAAATTTTGATTTCTGTGTGGAACAAGGAAATGCCGAAAGATTTGGAGGTGGGATAGAAATTTGGAGGACAAGCTTTTTGGTGATCTGGCCCACAGACAAGAATCCCTTTCTTCACTGACGTTATCCTATACACCGGCATTTTGGTTTGTGGGAAAGGAGGCCTTGCAAGACTTGTATTCCCCAAGGGATCTGAGAGGCTGGGTTAGCTTACATTTAATTGCAAGTTAAATAAAGTAGTAGCCAGAGTCTTTAAATCAAATTTCATGTGTCTGCCTGTTTAGTGATGGCAACAAAACAGGCTTCAATTTTTCAATCAGTTCCCAACTTTTGTACACAATTGTGTGTGCTGTGCATCTTTGTAGATACACAGAAAATGTTGGGCAGATAAGCATGATTAAAGTTAATTAGTGAGTACATATTGTTGTTAAGGTAAATGGAAACAGATGATACTTGCATAAAAGTAATAGAAACAAAAGCCATCAAGAAAAGAGAGAATTAGAAAGGCATGTCTGAGATTAAGTGTAGGATTTTCATGTTGTTTTATTTAAATATTTTAGATTATTTTGTCTCTTTTTTAAAAGGATGCATTTGAATCAATTTCATTTTCAGTCTTGATGGATAGCCCATGTTACTTCAAAGAAAGAAGACTCCAGTCTTTGTTTTTTGCATGTTTGTAGCTATGAGGGTGTTCCTGATTATATTTCATTTGTAAATCCTAGGTGAAGATCATGAAGCTCTTTCTATGCTATCAATATATCCATAGTGATATAGATATCAAGAATTGTTTTTAGATGAAAGGGCAGTCAATTTGCTAAAGTGAGGTATACCAAACCACTGCAGTCATTTTTCCTGCTTGTTATAAGCTTTAGATTCCTCATACTGGTCTATGAATTGTGCTGTTACTGCATAAATAAGGGAAGTTCAGATGCATAAGTCTGCACACGAGTGGTAAAGGTTCATATTAGGAAAGGTAATAAGTCATTTTGTTTCTGCATGTTTCTGTAGACTTTTGGAGACTTCGTTTAGAATCTGCTAAAATGGATGGATATAGCACATTGGACATATAAAGAAATGCCTATGAAATCATTCAGAATGGGAGTTCAGAAGGTGAAAAATAATGTGCACCATGTCATAGTTGGGAATAGTTAATTTCCTGAGTGTTGATTACTCTGAAATCACTGAAGCACCATTTATACACAGGAGGAAAGTGTCAGCAGGCTTGGGGAACCCCGAAGGTTTGCAGAAGTACAAACGCGAAAAAGAAAACAGCTTAATGGGGATTTCGCATAGAGATGTGCGAGTATGGAGAAGGGTGACAATCTGAGAAACCCCTACAGTTTGACATCCTAGTTCATCGGCCTCATACTGGCACCAGCCTGCTGCAGTGCAAGTCATATCAACTCCATCTTTACCACCAATCTCATTTTTCACATTTTCATAAAAAATGCTAACAAAATGTATGTGCTTAAAAACTATGTAGCTGTAGCGTGATTTGGACGAATTACGCTTTGTGGAAATTTTAATTTGTGTAATTGAAGATTTAACGCAAATCAGCTGATTTCGCACAAATCGTACTAGAACCTCAATGGCTCTTGTGTGCTTATTTGTGCACACTTCATTAGTAGTTGAAAAAATATGCACAAATTAAATTCCATTTTAGAAACACTTGTCTTCAACAACAACAACAACAACCCAGTTGCCGATCCCTGAAGTCAGCATGCTTTCAGTCATTGGATCAGAAAATCAGCAAAAATGAGTCAGATTTTCCCTTTCTGGTATCTTAACCCTAACCTGAAGTTTAACCCCACCCTGAACACCCAGTAGAATCCTCATAGATTTAGACAACATTCAGAGAGGTATCTCCTGGGTGTTTTTCATCTGTCAGTTTTCTTGATCAGCTATGTTATTTGCAGGCCCTTGGATGTACACAACAACCCAAGTTTTCTGAACCCTAACCTGATGCAGAGTCCAATCCCTAACACCAAGGTATAATCTCTGTATATGCAGAAAACATGTACAGGGAAGCTGTGGGGGGTTCTTGCTAACTCTTTCTGCCTAGTTGATGCTATTTCCAAGGGTATTTCCAAGACCCTGGCCATGCACAGAGGGCCAGGTTGTCCTAACTTGCAGCCCAAACAGAACATTAACCCCAGCCTTAATACCTAGTTAAAATCTCTCTGCCTTTTGAAATCCTGTGTAAATTTGTTCAGATTATCCCCCTTAAAACTATTTGTGCAAGTTATTTTATGCAAAGCAGCCAATTCCCTACAAATTACACTAGAGCAATCTGATTTGGGGGCATTTATTTGTGCAAATTGTATTTGTGGATAAAAACATGTTTGTCACAGAAGCAGAGGACTGTATTTGTGGGCCAGATCTGATAATTGGATCAGAAGGGCATGGGAGGAAACAGGAATGGTCCACATTGCATCACTTTGTTGCAGGTCCCAGCTTCCACTAACAAGCAGTATAGAAATTAAATAATGAATACTGTGCATTCTCCTTAGTGAGTAATGGCACATGCTTAGTGAGTAATGGAATAATCCTCTTTAGTGATCGGCAGCGGCTGTGAGTATAATATGCAGGCAGATACCGGAATAGCCATGGTAGTGTAGCTCTCCGTGGCACTCCCCAAGTGGCCTAGGGAGGCAGCAAATGCTTTCCATAGGATGCTGCCAAGCACACCAGGAATGGCCAACTCTGCTTGCTGCTTCGGCAGCAGCTCTTCATTTCCATGGCAGGTATATTTACAAGGCAATATTCAGCAGGCTGCTGTTCCTTGGTCTCCATTGCCCCTTCTTCAGCACATTTTTGTGCTTTGGTTTCAGCGGATGTAGCAGACAGCTCTGTGCGTTTTATATCTACCACAACATCATAGAGAACCTTTTGGCTTAATTCTTAACTGCAAGCAGATTGCTTTAAGCTGTGCCCACCATGTTTTCAGAAATCTTTTCCACCCACAGAAAACATTTTATATGGAGACAGAGAAGAAAGAAAGGTATATGGGGGTGAACTCCTTGTTCTTTACCAGATACACCACCATCGTGCTGTTGTCAGAAATAATAAATCCTTGGAACACTCAACAGAGGATGAATTGTTCTGATTTTGCTGTTGAACACTTCCAAAGCAGGCCACTAAGGGGTCTGATTGATAAAGAAAATCTCTTGCAAAACACGCATTGTTTATGAAAATGGCAAGAACACTATTAAATATGCTTTTGTTTAAGCACATGAACAGCATATACTGTTACATCAGTGAAAGAGCCTGGATGTTTTTAGTAATTTGGCAGGTAAAATTATCAGACATTTTCAACCTTTTCTGATTGCAGGGATGCTCAGTAGAATTCAATCATGTTGGGGAAGGAATCTGTGGGTGCTAAACTGAGAGCACTTTCCAGGGCAAAGTTATGTAATTCAGAGTTGTGACAAAGGATGAAACAATAACATGAACATCGGGTTTCGGAGAGGGTGGATTTGACCTGGTCCTGAATGGTGCAACACTCCCTCTTAGGGATAAGGTCCGCAGCTTAGGAGTACTCCTCGACCCGGAGCTTTCTTTGGAAGCTCAGGTGACAGCGGTAGCGAGGAACGCCTACCTTCAGCTTCGGCTGATTAATCAGCTGCGCCCCTACCTGGAGTACGACTACCTGGCGACGGTGACACACGCGCTGGTGACTTCCCGCCTAGACTTCTGTAACGCGCTTTACGTGGGGCTTCCCCTGAAGACAGTCCGAACACTTCAATTGGTGCAAAATAGAGCTGCCAGGTTGCTGACGGGGACGGGGCATTATGCTCACATGACTCCAGTCCTCCATCAGCTTCACTGGCTTCCCATTGAAGCCCGGGCCCAATTCAAGGTGTTGGTGATGACCTACAAAGCCCTAAACGGCTTGGGTCCTGGCTACCTGAACGAGTGCTTACGTCCGTATATGCCCGACCGCCCTTTGAGATCTGCGGGAGAGTCCCTTCTCCGGGAACCCTCCATGAAAGAAATTAGGAGAGTAAGTACCCGGAGGAGGGCTTTCTCTGCGGTGGCGCCCAACCTATGGAATTCACTCCCCAAAGAGGTCCGCCTGGCACCGTCGTTACTGGTTTTTCGGCGCCAGGTAAAGACCTTTTTATTTAAACATCATTTCAATTGTTAAAACATATGATCTGGCCTGGGCAACTTCTTCTTCCTTCTCTTTCTCCTCCTATATTTTTTATTTTATACTGATAATTTTAATTTTGTATTTGTAAATCAATGTATTTTTTGTATTTTTATATTTAATAGTAATTTATTATGTACTATTGTATTTCAATGTATTTTATCATGTTGTAAGCCGCCCCGAGGTTTCGGCAAGGGGCGGCATAGAAATGTTATAATAATAACAACAACAACAACAACAACAACAACATAGAGGTTATTGCAGTAGGTGTAGTTATTCATTACTGTCCTGTTCACAAGATATACTTCTGAGTTACATGCAAAGTCAAAGAGTACGTGAGAAATTCTAGAATGTGTTCTTTCACCCAGTTTCCTCTAAAGATGGTAAGATGTGAGGAACCCAGATCTTTTTATGGAAGGCTTTAGTCACTCAGCCCAAGACAGCTGTGCTGGCTTCCATCTGGCCATGTGCAAAGTGAGTGTGCCCAAATTGCTTAAGGCTACAAGGGACCCCAAAGTGATGTTTGCAGCAGTGTGCCAAATGCCACTCCAGACCGAATTCTGCATGCTGCACGGTCCTGAGCACGGCCATCTCCCCATGATGTGCCGCTTGGTACCACCTGAAAGAACCACCTGACCACACTGACTTGCTCATATCAAACCGTGGCAGTTTGTCATTCTACTTATAGTGAATTTTCTTGCATGTTAGTAGAAAGAAGCTGTTTTCTCTGCAGAGTGAACTTTAGGGGGAAATGTCTATTGTAATTTAATGGAGTCATAACAAGATGTACGGAAGGATAATGGTTATGAGCATTTTCGCTCATTGCTGTCATGGTCACGAGTAAGGATTATGGATTAGCCTGAGTGTGTCAGAAACATTTAATTGAGGACAGACCTTTCTGTAATAAGGAGATCGGTTATAGTACAAGGGATAGCAAAATTTAAGGCAAATAGTTTAATCTGAGAAATGTCTAGTGCATGTTTTAGTTGCTACCTCAGTTTATCAATACTGCTATAATTTTATTGATTATTTGAAAGTTGTGTGATATATTTGGTGTACACTGTCCAGGAGTCTATTGGATGAATGACGGTATACAAAGACAGACAAGGAGTTCCCACTAAGTTACTTTAGTGCTGAACTATGTTGAATTTACTAGTCAGTATTAGTTGTATTAAGTTTTTATTGTGGGGATTCCTGCATGGTTGTACTCCTTGTTTTGAAAGTCACTGACATATTTTTTTGGTTTAGATAAATACTGTGGCTATAGGACTAATTGTCAGATATTTGACAGCTAACAAATATTCAAAGTTATATTGTCTAACTGTATCTAAGTAAATAAAGTGTGTAGGACACAGAGGTGGAAGCATTTCCTGAGCAGAATTCTGCTCAGAACCTGCCCACCGTTGGAAAGGGGGGGGAGCTGATCTACACTCATCCCGCCCCCCGCAGCCCACAGCACAATCTCCCTGTGATTCTAAAAGAACCCTCCATTGCTCCATAGCGGGTTTGGTTGCAGCACAGGGGGCAGCAGGAGGATGGGGAAATCAATGAAAATATCTTCCATTCTACTAGCAGGGTTCCAGCTCTGGGTCTGCAGCCTCCTGTGGCAGAAGCCCTTCCGTCTCCAATTCTGAAGTTGAAGAAAAGTCCTGGCATGATCGCATGGCTTTTCATTTCGTTTTGCTTTCTGGCCTCTGTGAAGCCTGGATGCAAGGCTACGCAATGAGCCCCCTTTCTTTGATTTGTACATTGTAATCATTACATACTGACATATTTGAACCTTATGAAGGCACATTTCAGTTTACTATCAGCAACATCAGTATAAACATAAAGGAGAAAAGGGGGGTCTCTTGCTTACCAGAAAGAGAGAAGATAATCCTACACTCTGTAATTCTCCAATTCCAAGGTGGCTTAATTGATTTCCATAAAGACTACTGATGTAAATACTGCAGTCTGACTGTAATGCATAATAAGAACGTTAAAAGAAATGTTTAATGTAAATGCATAAAAGAAACTCTAAGATCTCAGGAACAAGAATGGTTCCAGTTCTTATGGAAACTAAAGAAAATTCAGTTAGACTGCCTGTGCAACCCGCTAGGCAGGTTTTTGCATCATGCTAACCCTCTGTCCCCGAGACTCTGTCTGTTCAGGCAAAAGGGCAAAAGTGCCATTGAGGAGGCAGTGGGGCTTTTTCCTTTAGCGGGGCTGTGTGGCTGTATATGTTACCATCCAAAATTCATTAAAGGGGAGCCTGAATTTTAGTTTGCTGTCAAATTTTCTTTCCCCCTGAATGTGGGATATACCATTGCACCCTCTGGTGTAGCCAGAATTTTGTGGGGAGTTATAAAATATACAGTACTCTCAGTTAAGGGTACTGTATATTTTAGGCTAGACATGCACGTGGTGGGCATGTCATGAGCAGAGCCGGCTGGTGCCAGAGGTCAGACTAGATGGCCCGGGAGGCCCCTTCTGACTCGCTCTGTTTCTATGTTTCTGTGTTAAGGATGGATGGACAGACGGACGGGGACCTCAGTATTAAGAGAAAGCAGTGAATCTGACAAGCTCCTTTTTCATGAGCAACAATCCCTTACAGTTTTGCTTTCTTTAAAATGCCAAGTGAAATCAGAGTTAGAAAAGCCAAATGCTAGTTGGACCTTCTCTGAGACCATGTCCTGCTGTACTTTGACAACTGATATCCCCCTCCCTCAGGACACTGCTCAAAGGAGGCTTCCCATTTTCACACCCATGGAGTAAGCCATCCTGCAGCAAATGGTCTGGATTCACACAACAACACACTGTGGCTGCAGTGGGTTGTTGTACCACATGAACACAGTGTGTATTAGTGCCTTGTGGTACTGAGTACCTTCACGGAGGCAGCTGTTTCTAGGCTTAGTATGAAAATCTTAGTCCCTAGAGTGGCAACTGCTAAAACATACAAAAATATTCTGTCTGTGTCCTCTTTTCAGTGCAGGCCCTTAAGGACACCCATGAAAACTTAGGCCACGCACCACTAGTGAAGAGTTCAGTGGCTTCAAAAAGGGATTGGTGTTTAGCATATCTGGAAAGGCTCTGCAATTCATCCTGTGATTTGCAGGTAGAACGGTGCTGCAGTACCTCAGCAAAATTTGCTAATTTCTGGTTTATTTTCAGTCTATCCCACACTTGCCATTTGGGAGTATAGGAGTGCCCCAGGACCTACTAGGGATAGCTATATTCCATATACCTGCCTGTTTTTTCAGGTGCAGAATCCAGTGTTTAAAACTTAAGCGCATAGAGGTGTGAGTTGTAAAGTTATGGAGAGATTATTTGGATCACCCATTTAGGACCTAATTTTGCAAGTGAATGCGGCTACTATTCCATTCTGCTGCCTTCCAGCAGCTGCTTCTTTTATGCTCATGTCTGCAGACCACCCTGATTCCATAATGATATTTCTTATATATGGGCCTTTTCTTAAAAATCCAGATGCAGAAAAGACAAGCAGTCCTGTTTATGTCTGTTCTGAAGTGGGGCCAGAGCTGTCAATTAGTTGTCAATCACATTATTGTTGTACATGCATGCTGTACCCAATAAATGGTCGTGCTAATAGTTCCCGTTCTTCAGTGATCAAAGTGAATTAGAGTGTGGATTACTGAGAAGGCCTTTCAGAATAAAAACTTTTGCTGAGCAGATAGTAGTTTTGCTCCTACCAATGCAGTTAGGAAACACTAGTCTTAATTAACATAGTTTAAAGAAACCATATTGCCTTCGTCAGGCCTGTTCAACAGGGGAGGGCCTTGTCCTGCACACTGAGGTGAGGAGCATAAAACTGTGTTAAAATACTGCTCAGTAGATTCCGTGATCATAATCTAATATGGCTGCATTTCAAAAGGCAACCTGTTTCAATTCAGGAATTAAGTGAGGCTCCAAATTCACTGTTCCTATGAGCACTGTTTCCTTAGCACATGTCATGAGGTAAAGTTTTTTTTCCATAGAAACCTAGCAAGTCAGAAAGGGCCTCCAACACCATCTAGTCTGATCCCCAGCTCCAGCCAGCTCTGCTAATGTACTATCCAACAAGCTCTTTACAAGTTTCTTATATTATCTTATTTCTTTTTTTGTTTTTAGTACCCATCATAAGCTGTTGATAAGAGTAACAATTTTTAAACAGGAAAGACATAATAAGTTAAGGATTTCCGGGCTATTTTTAAAACTGTACAAACTAGTTTAAACTTTAGTGCAAAATCAAACAATTTTTACAAGGAAAATGTGTTTGATTTAAATGTTTCTAAATATCTTGCAGAATTTGCAGAATTAAGAAAAATAAATGCATTAATAAACAAAAACATGAATATCTAGGCAGATCCCATAAGCATTCTAACTCCCAAGGTGAATTTCATTTCATAGGCTGAGATCACTATGATTGCCAGCCACATGTTTGGGGAAGAAATATAGAACGCTTTACCTAGGACCCATGGTGTAGTGGGAACAAGTATCTTGTTCCCTTTAAAGCACTGGGAATTCATCAATACATTATTATATAATGTTTTTATACTAGGTATATTGACATAGATTAATTTAATCCAGAATAAGACATGTGTGATACATGGCTTAGAACATCCCAGATGCAGCTGGTAAGTCTCCTGCAGCTTTAAAACAAATAAAAGAGCCAAAGGATCAGCATTGCAACCTAACTGTAGGGATGCATGGTGCTAATGGGTGGCTCTCAAACAAGTTCAGTATATAAAATAAAGAATCTTCCACATTGAGTTGTTGGCATGATTGTTGCTCGCAGAGGGAGAAAGTCAGGTGCAGGCAGGCAGCAGGTGCAGGCAGCCAGAGCACCAGGACCAGGGCTGATGGAGAGCTTGGTATGATACAGTAGAGCCCAAGGCAAAGGCAAAATCAGGAACAAGCACGGGCTGGGTATCCTCAAGGCATAGCAGGACCCAAACCAAAGAGAAGGTCAGGGCAAGGGAAAGTTAAATACCTGACAAGGCATAGCAGATGCAAAGGTTAAGACAGATCCAGGAACAGGCGAGGTCAAATAACCAGCAAGGTATGGAAGGTCCAAAGGTGAAAGCATACCCAGGAATGGGCAAGAGTCAGATATTGTCAGGGCAGGGTCGGGAGCAAAATGGAGTCAGGACTCAGTAGAAGAGGGGGCAAGCTAGAGGCAAGATCAAAAACATAAAAGCTGCTGCCGCCACCACCACAGAAACCAAGCTGAGCCTCTTAGTGAAACTTTTATAGAGCCAAGGCTGTGCTTCATGATCCTGAAGGCTCTAAACCTTGCAAATACTTACAGGTCTGACCCTGCTTCTGCAGGTACCTGCAAGATGAATTGTGCGGCTCTTCACCATCATGTCACCAAGGGGAGTGATGTCTGGACTTCAAATTGGGAGAGAGAATTGAGGAATGCCTAGGCTATGCATCCCAGTGGCATGGTTTCAGGCATAGGGATAGATCAATATCCCTGACTGGATATCCAGTCAATCCAATATTCCTGACTGGATTGAAGTCGGTATTGGTGGCTACGCCTCTTTCTATCTACCACTGGTGGGAACATTCATCAAGTGTGAACGCCAGTGGATGGCCAAGTTCCACATCCACACGTTGGTCTGGGAGATGAGATTAGGTTTATAAAGGGAATTCATTAGGGGCAAATTCCTCAATTCCTTAAGTGCAGCCTTGGAACACACTTCCATCTTGAGGGCTCCTCAGTACAGCAAGGAGGGAATGTTTTTCCTGACCACACAACGAGGCAAAGGATCATCAGTCCTATTCTGTGCACATGCCTGGAATAAACTGTGGAAGCAGTTCTGAAATCCAGTATCTACTTCAGAGTTGTGGCAGGGTGAAATGATTTTACTGTGTTCTTGCCAAAACTTTACAGAGCAGAACTAAATGGTTTCCTTCATTTGTAAACAATATTCTCATCAGAAATTGAAGCTAGCAAATTACCAAGTCATTCCTAAAGATGAGCTGTCATCAGACTCTTCTATATTATTTACAGATGAGCAAAATTAACCCACTGATTTTAGAATGCCATGAAATGGCTGAGGCATCCTTGGGTCATGCTAGACAACCGGCTGTCATGGCCAAAGGCCTCCAAGCCAGGGAGGGCTGGCAAGAACAGTGCTGTGTCCTGAAGATGCAGAACACATGGGAGGCAGATGGCACACTTTCCTAGGCTGATGTGTTGTGCAAGAACTGGCAGGCAGGCATAGTTCAGTCTGTGATCCAGATCCCAAAACATAAGCACAAAGTCAGACGCCTTGGTGCAGGTCGTCTAGAACAGAGCCCATGGCCAAGAACGCCAGT
This sequence comes from Varanus komodoensis, assembly GCF_004798865.1. Taxonomy (NCBI): domain Eukaryota; kingdom Metazoa; phylum Chordata; class Lepidosauria; order Squamata; family Varanidae; genus Varanus; species Varanus komodoensis. Next base: position 15,107,251 of record NW_025336346.1, read on the forward strand.
TGGGTCAGTGTCCCTGAGAGCTGATCACCTGCTCAAGTGCAGCCTGAATTCCCACGGAGCATTTCCCTGCCTGCCCCTCACTGCCTTTGGTCCCAGGCTACACATGCATAAAGGCTAAGGATCAGAGTGCTTTAGAAGTGCAGCACTTGCACCCTGTTGACCCTCCATCTTCTCCCAGTGTGGCTGAGCAAGACCTGAGGAGCATAAGTCCTGTGACTCCATCTCTGGCACTGGTTCACCCAACCTTCCTGGCTTCTCCTCTTCTTCCATGTCTGAGACTTGGTTGCTGCCAAAAAACTGGTTCATGACCACCACCAGCTTCCTGCTCCAGTTGATCCCAGAGCAGGCCTGCTGAAAAGGCAGTCTTTCCTAGGCTCATTCAGGTCAATGAACAGCTTGAGACCTGGATATCTAAAGGAACGCTTGCGCCCATATATGCCCTCCCGCCCCTTGAGATCAGCAACAGATGCCCTTCTCTGGGAACCCTCTGTGAATGATATTAGGAGGGTGAGTACCCGGAGGAGGGCTTTCTCTGCGGTGGCGCCCCCCCCCTATGGAATGCGCTCCCCAGAGAGATCCGCCTGGCGCCGTCGTTATTTGTTTTTCAGCGCCAAGCTAAGACCTTTTTATTTAAAACTTATTTTAATTGCTAAATTATTGAATTAATTAGGATTTTAAAATTAGCTGAGAATGCACCAGGGTTTTTTTAATGTTTTTTTCTTTTAAATTATTATATTATTATTATTAATGTATGTTTTTTTGTATTTTTTGTGAGCTGCCCCAAGGCTTTGTTGTGATGGGGGCGGTATAGAAATGTTTTAAATAAATAAATTCAGAAATGCCTGTCTTGGAACCTGTGCTTCTTGTTTGGATCACAGTACATCCTTGATGCTTGCTTTGCTCCATCCTTTGACATTTTGTTCTGTTGATACGGGCAGTGGTGCTGAACCTTCTGGATGACTGACTTTATTCACTGGTCAAAATATTATTTGTGAATCAATCATGAGTAAGGGAGAACTCCACTGCATGCATGGAAATGTGTTCACTTGACATTGGTTTTAACACAGTGGACTCTCCGGTGTCACAGGGGAAGCATTTCAAAGAGCGACTGCACAGTAAATAGCAAATTCCACAGTGAAGGCAAATCAATGGCAGCTCTGCATATCTTTAGCACTATAGTGCAATAAAACTAGGTCATTTTCCTGTTTCCCTGGAAAAATACTCTAAGACTATAGTCTTGACCTGGAAGTAAGTCCAATTGAACTCATGGAAGGTAATTTTTAAAATGTTAAGATTTGCCTCCAGTAAGCTATTATATACAGGTTTTTAAGGAATTTACAATGTACATCCATGATATATAGCTTAAGCTCAATCCTGTGTAGACAGAAAAAGGTCTACAACATGAGAATCCTGCAAGGCAGGGATTCCTGGTGGTGGGAAGGATTCTAAGCACATGTAGCCAAGCATGCTTTGCATTCCTGTTCAGATCTTCCTGCTTTGTCCCAGAAGATTGCAGGAAGAGCGCACTCAGAGACGCTGACAGCAGGCGTAGCATATGCAGTCTTGCTTTTCCTCCATGGGTGCAATTTAAGAATGGCAGAATTGGACTAGTGCAGTGAACCTTTGGCTGTTGGGTGGTACAGAAATTAAATAAATAAATAAAATGAACACTGAGTTTAGTAGTATAGAACTTACCGCACCAGATCACTTCAATGTTCTTTGCTCTTTCCTACAATGTCCAATCCCAATTACTCAATATGTATATTCAAATGATTAAAAATAAGCAGATGCTTATAGGTTTCAGCCAGAAAAAGCACTTTCCTATTCATACTGCACCAATGACATGGAATGAATTATAGTTTAATATCAGATTTTCAATATGTACCTATAATAAATTAACCTCTGAAATTAATTTCAATAGTATCTACCAGGCAAACCTACAATTAACATTCTAAGAAATCATAAATACAAATGCTGTAGCCTTAAAAGAATACAAGCAAACAGAAGAACACTTCTCTGCATTGAGGGGTAAAGAATGCAGGCAGATTATGTGGGAAGGAAAATCCGAGCACTGCAGTTCACATAAAAATCTTTCTGGGATTTAATTAATGACTTCTTGTTTCAACATGGCTTAAAGCTAAAGATCAGGGTACTTCAGGATAGCTGGCTCTTAGCCAATGTAGTAAGTACCTTCTGTTTATGTTGAACACTGAAGATCAGAGAACAGAATAGCACTACTATCTTCAGCATAGATTAGAGAATGCCCCCCCAACACACAAATATTACATAAATATCCATAAGAGGGAATAATGATAACAAATGTTTATCATTTACCTTGCGTATCTCTTAACAGCCAATCTCTTCTATACGTGCCAACATCCTTATTAAAACTACAAGAACATACCTCCTTTTTGACACACACAATATGTCGGGCCTTTGTATATGGCTGGTGTGTGTGTGATGAATGTACACGTGTCTCACATCTTCTCCCAAGTCTGTTCTTTTTGTTGGGAGAAATCTTGCATTTCCTGGCATTCAATTTGCACCCTTCTGGCACAGGAGAATGTAGAATATTGCTATGGAAAGAATAAATGTGTCAAAATGTGTACTTTACTAATAAATTCTCTGCTCAGCATCCGTGAGGGACATTTTCAGATAGCTTTGCATGTCTGCTATTTTTCACAGTGTGGTGAGGCAGGGGGCCTTTCCTAGCATCAGTGTTCCTTGGACTATGCTTGTATCAAATTTCACCTTCTGAGTGGTGTGAAAGTACCTCCATTTGTGTGTGTGTGTGTGTGTGTGTGTGCATGCATGTGTGTTGGTCATGTATCCCCTTTTTGTGAAAGAGAGGTATACATTTTCTCTCAGACTTCTCTAGTATTCAGGATGACTTAAGCTGTGTGTATAGCAAAGTTTGTTTTCTAGGTCTTGTTGGACATATATGGCCTATTGAGTAAATCAGTGAAAAAGTTGGTAATTCCAAAGAATCTTTACATTGTAAATGGATTTTTAAAAAATCAACTTACCCAATGGTATGGTATAAATCAAAAGCAATCCTATTCACAAGATATATCTATGGATGTGAATTCATGAAAGGTGATAGGGAATCCTGCTGCTTATCTTTTGTGCATTCATGAAAAGGTCAAAAACAGGTGTGGGGCAACTTGCAATCCTGCACATGTGCTGGTTTAGAAGACTTTTAATCCTAGCCAGCATAGCCAATGTGGAGGGGAGAGGGGAGTTGCAGGCTATGTCCAGTATTGCCCAGCCCTAGACCAAAGAATGCTTGCATGTGCACAGATTGCATTGATGGAAGTGCTGATGAGCATTTACAGTCACATGAATTGGTGGAAAGGGATCGGTTGGCACAGAAATGTGTGCTTTTCTATACACAGTCATTCCCTAGATGTTTTGTAAAGAGGGTTCGGTTCGGTTTGGTTCGGTTTGGTTTGGTTTGGTTTGGGACCTTAATGAAAGTTAATGTGTTCACCCAGATGCCCTTCCTGACCTTGCTGGCCTTTGCAGCAGGAGTGGGGAACACGCAGTCTGTGGACCATGCAGCCCCCACCGTGCCACCAAACTTGGCACTTGCAGCCCCAGTCCCCCCCAGAAAGGGCTTTGAGTGCAGTGCAGCAACAAACAGATCAAACTGAGCCTGAGCACAACCCATTTGGTTCTCTGGAGTGCCGTGTCCCAGTTTGATGCCGATTTCAGTAGTGAGGCAACCAATCTTCTTCATCGTGGCCTCTGTGCATCACACATACGGGTTCTGCGCCTGCGCAGTGCCTTTGGCCGGAAGATTAACACCTAACGGTTTCTTGGCAGGAACTCCGCTCCCCCTCCCCCCTAGCATTATATAAGGAGCAGAGTGTCCACCATTTTCCAGTCTTTGCGACCGCCGTTCGTTGTGCCTAGTGCCGCTTCGCTCTCGCTCAGATTGTTACTTACCTTCTTGCTCGTCCGAAAATCTCTCTTTCTCTTACCAAGTTTATATCCCTTGTTCTTGTTGTTAGTATTTCACTTATATTTCTTTAACTTTGCACCATTTTTTCTTCTTTATCGTTCCTAAAAAAAAAAAACCAAAAATATTACTTTCCCGCTTTACTATCTCCTTTTTTCTTCTTTCTACGATGGCGCAACGGGCGGCATTCCGCAAGTGCGGAAAATGCAGTTCCAAAATGCCCACCGCGGACCTGCATGATCTGTGCCTCCTTTGTTTGGGGGAAGGGCACAGAACCGATAAGTGCGGCCATTGTTTGGCCTTCTCTAAACAGGCGAAGAAGAACAGGGAGAACCGCCTCCGCAAACTCCTCTGGGATCAGGCTCTCCTCCAATCTGATCGGCTGGTGGCTAAGCCTTTCACTGTTGTGGCCCCACCCGAAGGCCATCCAGCCTCTTCTTCCATTGCTCCACCCTCACGCCCTTCTGAAGAAGGCGCTCATGCTATGACCGATCAGTCTGTTTCCTTGCCGAAGAAGCAAAAGGAAAAGAGAAAGCACAGCAACTCGGATAAATATCCTGTGCATAAGAAGGCCAAGAAAGATAAGATGGGCAAGCCGGTTAAGAAGCCGAAGAACTGCAAGCAGGCAAAACACCGTCACTCGGGCTCAGCCTCTTTCTCGATTCCGATACCTACTTTGGAACCGACCCCCTCGGTCCCGACCATCCAGGCGGCTATGAGGGTTACCCCATCGGGCTCACCGCGCTGGCCGGCAGCCAAACCCATTATGGATTCGAGGAGGGGTTCTATCTCTGATGGGGAAATACGAGACTCCCCACCTAGGGCTCGATCACCAACCCCGATGCCTCCAATCCCGATGGATATTGAGATCGCCATCTCCCGTCCGAGAAGCCGTAGAAGCCGTTCCTCGGATGTGAGGTCTGATGATTGGTGCCACTCCAGGTACTTCTCTGCTCCGAGACGGGAAGAGTACCACTCTACAGCCTACTATCCTACCTCTAAGGGACAATCTTCACCATCAGCGCCTCGGCAGCATTTCCATTCAACGCCCAGAGATGCCCCAAGGGCACCATCTAGAGAGAGTGGCAGATCGGGGTCTCCAGGAGATTCTTCCTCCAGTGTACCACCCCCCTACTGGATGGAATCCAAAGAGTCTGAGGCTGACTCAACCTCGCCAGATGCTGTAGTTGCTTCCCAGGGTCCAGAGTCGCCTGAGGAACCGTACATATCGTTTAACAATCTGATGGCCAGACTAGTGAGATCGCTCAATATAGAAGCCCACCAACAGCCGGGACCGAGCACCGATCGTTTTTATGATGTGGTTAGAGGTGAACAATCCACATCTATTGCCTTGCTGTTTATTACTATCTTACGGCAGGCAATGACCCAGCCATGGGACCTCCCAGCTAATCCACAACCGACCTCTCGTAAATACGAGTACATGTATCGGGTGCGGGAAGAGGACATCCCATTTCTTCTCTGCCACCCCAAGCCGAATTCGGTTGTTGTAGAATCCTCACAGGGTCGGGAAGCCCGTGGATACACCTCACCTCGTGACAAAGAGGGTAGAAAGGTTGATTCTCTCACCTGCCGGGTATACACAGCTTCGGGCCTTGGTTTAAGAATCTGCAATTACGAGGCAACCCTGGCACATTACCAATATTTCCTGATGCAATGCCTGGACGCCATCATCGATACTTTTCCGGGAAACCAGGGTGAACTTGCTAAGACTTTTGTTAAGGAAGCTATGCAAGTGGCGGTGCAACAGCTTTCTACCGCGAGGCACCACGTGGACTCTGATTCGAGGTCGCTGGTCGGTGCAGTTTCCCTCTGCAGGCATGCCTGGTTGCATAATTGCAATTTTCCGGGTGAGATGAAGCGGAGAATTGAAGAGATGCCGTTCGACGGTTCTGGTCTCTTCCATGCAAGGACGGACAGCAAATTGAAGAAAATCCATGAATCAAGGATGACCGCCCGTCGTATGGAATTGCAATCTCTACCCCGACATAAGTGGTCATGGTCACGTCCACAGTACCATCAACAGTTTCCGCCTCGGCAGCAGCAACTGCATCAACGTCAGCAGCGTCGCAGGCAACAACCGCCACAGCGCTTCCAACAGGGCCGCCGCCGTTTCGATACGGACAGGCAACAGCGCTGATGTGACGAGCAAACCTCTCCTCTCATTCCAACTTCACCCTCCCCCCTCTCATTTGGGAATCGACTGAAGAGTCGACTCTCCATTTGGGAGTCCATCACATCTGATGGATGGGTGTTATCTATCATCCAGCACGGATATGGAATCGAATTCGACGTTGTACCATCAGCGAATCCTATTCGATATACTCTGACTTCTTTGGTACTATTAGACGAGATTCACCAACTCCTCGCTAAAGGAGCTATTCGTCACCTGTCATTATCGGAAGGATTCCATGGATTCTATTCCAGATACTTTATGGTTCCGAAATGAGATGGGGGTCTAAGACCAATATTGGACTTGAGAGCTCTCAATAGATTTATTACACCAAAGAAGTTTCGGATGACTACACTTCAAAGTATTCTTCCATTGCTGGGAAGAGGGGATTGGTTCGCCTCATTGGATCTGAAGGATGCCTATTTTCATATTTCAATACATCCAAGTTATAGGCGTTTCCTTCGTTTTGCGGTGGACTCTGAAATCTACAAATTCAATGTGCTACCGTTTGGATTGGCCACTGCACCAAGAGTTTTTACAAAGTGTATGGCCCCTGTCTGTGCACACCTTCGATTACGTGGAATTCGGATATACCTGTACCTTGATGATTGGTTGCTGGTCGCCGACACAGAAGCAGGACTTTCGTCTGCTGTTGAGTTTACATGTGCTCTATTGCACAATCTCGGACTCTGTATTAATCGACGAAAATCTTCCCTTCTCCCTACGCAGGTGATCAACTTTATCGGAGCCCGACTGGATTCGACGTTGGCAAGAGCCTTCCTTCCTCAGGACAGACGACATGCGATTGCTCATTGCATCGCTCAGATTTGACAAACAAGAACTGCTCCCGCCCGGTCTATTCAGAGTCTGTTGGGTCACATGTCTGCTTCCATTGCTGTGGTTCCACACACCAAACTCAGGCTACGTCCCCTTCAACTGTTCTTCAACGGGGTGTTTCGACCACAGATAGACCCCACTACCAAACGGATTCGACTCCCGGCTTCCGTTCTTCAGTCCCTGTTATGGTGGATAGACCCAGCCAATCTAACCGTAGGCATTCCATTCCGACCCCGGTACCCTACAATAACCCTCGGTACCGATGTGTCTCTACTGGGATGGGGAGCAATCTGTTCCGATCTACGTACCCAAGGGATATGGAGTCAGCGGGATTGCAGGAACCATATCAATTTTCTGGAACTTCTTGCCGTTTTCAAAGCCCTTCAATCATTCGAGGATGTGCTTCTGCACCAGGTCGTCCAAGTGACCTCGGACAACATGGCGACAGTCTTTTATTTAAACAAACAAGGGGGAACCCGATCCTGGAAACTAGCCCGCCTGGCCATGCAGATTTGGGACTGGTGCATACCGAGAGGTATCACTCTTGTAGCAGTTCACCTTGCGGGCATGGAAAATACAGACGCCGATCTCTTGAGCAGACATATGTTGCAGTCCCACGAATGGGAGCTAGACCATCGGGTTCGCGACATGCTATTTCACCGATGGGGCCAGCCAGACATCGATCTGTTTGCCACACAACAGAACAGGGCATACACGGCCTATTGTTCCAGAGCGGGAGTGGGTCAGGACTCCCTCGGGGACGCTTTCATGATTCCCTGGACAAACATGACTTTTTATGCTTTCCCTCCGATCCCACTCATCATGAGAGTGTTGGCAAAGATCATTCACGAAGGGGCCACAGGGCTACTGATCACCCCCTGGTGGCCACACCAGCCATGGTTCTCGACTCTCCTTCACGTCTCCCAAGAAGAATTTCTCCAACTCCCTCTTCTTCCTTATCTTGTTACCCAGAGGGAGGGCACGATCCGCCACCCAGACTTGCTGTCGCTGAAACTGACTGCATGGAGGACACGATGACCAGCTGCGATGCACCGGTATTGACGCCACCAACCGTCCCGGCCATTCCTGCTCAGCAGAGTCTACACCCAGACCTACAGTATATTCTCGAATCTGCGCTACGACCATCTAGTAGGAAGTCGTACTCAGCAAAATGGCAGAGATTCTCTAACTTTGCCAATTTACACTCTTTTCTGGCCCCTTCAGCTTCTGTTTCACAGATACTTCAGTTTCTCTTTGAATTGCATCAGTCTGGACTCAAACCCTCGTCCATAAAGGTTTATACAGCAGCGATTTCACATTATCGGGGAACTATACATGGCCTCTCCATCTTTGCTCAACCTCTGATTAAAAGATTTTTAAGAGGATTGAGTAATCTACATCCAACTATAAGACCTCTAATGCCCACCTGGAGTCTTTCGGTGGTTTTACAAGCACTGACTCAACCACCTTTCGAACCCATGGCGACGATCGATCTACGCCTTGCTTCATGGAAGACGGCCTTCCTTGTTGCAGTAACTTCAGCCCATAGATCATCTGAACTCTGCGCCCTTTGGGTAGACCCCCCTTTCCTAAATTTTCATAAGGAAAATGTGGTTCTTCAAATGGATCCATCTTTCCTTCCGAAGGTCGCTACTTCGTTTCACATGCAACAGGAGATTGTTTTACCAGCATTCTTTCTGACCCCTTCGAATCCGATAGAACGATCTCTACATATGCTGGACGTTCGTCGTTGCTTAGCCTTTTATAGGTCCAGGACTGAGTCTGTTCGGTGTTCCAATAGACTTTTTGTGAAATATTCGGAACATGATCGGGGTTGCCCAGTCACCCACAACGTCTTTCGAAATGGATAATAAATACATTTGTCCTATCTTATCAGTTGGCTAAGTTGGACTTACCATCTACTCCAAGAGGCCATTCTGCAAGAGCTGTTGCTGCTTCTTCGGCCTTTGCATCAGGAGTCCCGATAGAAGACGTGTGCAGAGCGGCCATTTGAGCTACTCCGTGTACCTTCGCCAGACATTATAGACTCGATGTCTGTGCCAGACAGAATTGCTCTTTTGGCAGAGCTGTTCTTTCTTCTGTCCTTCGTTGATGACACCTCCCTCCTCCATTTCGGGTAAGCTTGCTATTCTACCCATATGTGTGATTCACAGAGGCCACGACGAAGAAGAACAGGTTGCTTACCTGTAACTGATGTTCTTCAAGTGGCCATCTGTGCAGTCACACAACCCACCCTCCGACCCCGCTTGGTGTCATGGGTGGTCCGACTATTTTCTATGATACTATGATATCTTTTTTCCTATGTTTTACCACTACTGAATTTGGATTTCTTGTCATTCTGACAAACCTTTTTTATTATACAACAAACGCCGGTCTTTCAAAGACTGGAAAATGGCGGACACTCCGCTCCTTATATAATGCTAGGGGGGAGGGGGAGTGGAGTTCCCGCCAAAAAACCATTAGCTGTTAATCTTCCGGCCAAAGGCACTGCGCAAGCGCAGAACCCGTATGTGTGACTGCACAGATGGCCACTCGAAGAACATCAGTTGCAGGTAAGCAACCTGTTCCTCTTTGCCACGAGTGTCTTGCAGATCGCAAGGCCCCCTGTGAAATGTGGCTGAAAATGGCCTGCAGACCTCTGAGAAAGGCTCAACCAGCTTTATACACAATGAGTTGCCTCCCCACCATTCCTTGGCTTACAAGTGCATCTGCATTTCTTACATGTTTAAGCATGTAACTTTTGTTTGTTACCAAACAAAAGTTCCCACCCCAGTTTTAAAAACAAAAACAACACTCTGGGCATGTGCTGTTTTCTGTTTTAATTCCCCGTAAATCATGGCACCCTCATGACTGCGGGGTGCTTTGGCTTCCTCTGACTGGTCATTTGGGGCTAGCTTCAGGACTTCGGCCTTTGGCCCAGGCCCAGCTCTGGCTGCACCATTGTGTCTGCTGCTGTGAAATGAACTGGAATAGAAATTATTTGCATAAGCCAGACTTTTACACTGACTGTTCGTAATCAGTTCGTGATCCCACGTTATGCTCAGATCTTCATCAGGTTAGTTAGTTCTGTTCCTTATACTACACACTGGCACCAGACCCTTTTCCTTTTCCATAGCTGAGAATAGTATTTTCAATTTCTGTTAAATAATTTCTTGATTTATCTTATATTCAGCCTCCATCTCCAGTTTCCATTGAAGTGTTGGTTTGCAGCTGGCTCAGTTAAAAGGTTCCAAAAGGCTTTTGTTCCCTGCTCTTTGCCCTCCATTTTGCCTCAAAGGGCAATCTAATGAATAGAGCCCCAGTTTCTTCACATGCCCAGCCAAGTTACACTAACAACACCAAGTTTATCACAGTACAAAGGTGAAACATTTTTTTGCAGACTGTTCTTTATAATACTAGCTGAATACTAATTCTGTCCTGTAAAGAGTAAAATGGGAGCCAGGCACTGTCTAAAACCATCCTTTGAAGATAGCTCTGTCTTACAGATACAATGACATTACCCCCCTGGAACAGCTCATTTGAGTTGTCACTGAAACATTATTTGCAAACTCTTTCTTTCCTACCCATTTTTCCACAAAGAAACAGACCTGCTGACAGAACTGGGACAAATGTTGCCGTGAACTCCCCTGCTGTGTTTAACAGGAATTGTGTGCCTGTAATCAAAATAAAATACGAGTTGCAATGGTTTAGCACGGAATAAGTCAGGCCAACTCGCAGCCTCTCACCCCACCTAACCCCCCTCTGTCCCACCCATCCACCCTGATCCCCAAATGTTAAACTTTTCAGGAAGTTCTGTTCCCAGTATTTCATCCTTAAGGTACATTTGAATGTCCCAAGGGGCATGTGTGCAGCTGGGAGTAGTTGCCTTTGAAGTAATAGGTGGCTTACTCATGAGCAATCATATATTGGGTTGTTTTGTAAATAGTTTTAAGAAAATGTATTTGATGCATTTAGCTTCCCTGTATTAATTTGTGACATGGTGCAATTCCAGGGACCTTTTGGCTGCGGGCGGGGGGGTCATCCCTGGCAGCCATTGGCGATAGTCCCACACCTGCCATACTGCTTTTCTTTAACAATCTAAAGGAATAACCACTTCATTTCATTAAAACTACTCAAACATTTTCCATAGGCCTCACAATCAAATAAATTGTCTTCCAAGTGTTCCACCACTTGCAGAGGGGCAGGGGAATGCATTTCATTTCAGCCCTTTTATTATTGAAGTCCTCTGTTAATTCTGGGTTTCCTCCTCAGCCACTACTGCTTCTGATTTATTTAGTATATTTATATCCAGCATTTCTTCAAGGCAGTGTACTATGGGTCCCCCAAAATGTCTCTGATCCTCCTTAGCTTTAACAAGGAGGTTGTGTCCTTATATTTTCAGGAAGCAACTACAAACAATCCTCAAAGGACATCAGCAGAAACAACCAACCCAGACAGGGAGTTAGATGACAGAGGTTTAAAAAGGCCAAGGCAGGGAAGTGAAATGAACATTTTTCATTCATTGGGAGGTTATTTCTGCTCCTCCTGAGGGAATCCACATAGCAGACTGTGCTAAACTCTGTCATTTAAGACATGGGATGTCTGCCTAGGATGCCAGCCCTGAAGGGGGTTGCCAGCTGCCAAGCGTAACTTCTGGTGCTGCTTTAAGTTCCCTTCCTGTTTTTTTACCAACTGGTAAAGGACTAGTCCAGGGGTCCTTAAACTTTTTCTAAAGGGGGCCAGTTGACAGGTGCCAGCAGTGGGTGCAGGCTGCCAAGGTGGTGCCGGCAGGGGAGTGCGGGCCGGTGAGGGGCTGGGGTATGCGCACACGAGGCAAGGCGGGGGGGAGGGCAGGGGGCAAGGTGCCAGCTTGCCCACAAGGAGATGGAGTCCAAAACGATCTCCCTGTGAGCAAGCTTCCGCCAGGCGCACATGGCGAGGTGCCAGCTTGCACACGAGGAGATTTTTTTTCCTTTTTGATCTATATCCTGCCTTTTTCCTGCAAAGGGCTCAAGGCAGCTTACATCCTCCTCCATCTTATCCCCACAACAACAACCCTGTGAGGTAGGTTGGGCTGAGAATCTGTGACTGACCCAAAGTCACCCAGTTGGCTCCATGAGCCAACTATGAGCTAGTCCAAAATGATCTCCTCACAGTAAGCTGTGTGTGCCCGGAGTGTGCAAAACCTGTGGGGTGGGCCGGTTAAATGGGCATGGCGGGCCGCACCGGCCCACGAGCCTTAATTTGAGGACCCATGGACTAGTCAGTCAAGAGTTGCTAGGCAACAAGAATGCATCTATCTGAAGACACAACAGTAGGCAAGATGGAGTGGATTGCTAATTATTGGTCAATCCACCAATGCCGTCTAATGAAACTGCCATATTGTCTGGATCAATGCAAACATCCAAACCACCCACTGAAAGTGCCAGTTATATCACTGAACCCAGCTGCAACGGAGATGGATGATGTGGGAGTGATCAGTCGGAGTCTTCACTTTGTAAACATTTGATCGATGCTTAAAATCTTGACAGATATTAAATAGGTTGTATGTTGTGGTAAGGCCAGGGGTCCCATATTCCATTCCAAATTTCCTGATTATAGAATGTCCTAAATAATGTATTGGCTTTGAAAATATTTTTTTAATCTATCTATCCATAGACAGTTGTCAGAACATTAAATGATAGCCAGATCAAGGAAGAAAACAACCACATCTATGCTAATTCTTGGATTCTGCACACACACACACACATTCTTGTATAGACCCTGCACAAATGCTTTTGTGTTAGCTCTGAGATCTACAAAAGATTTTGTATTCTATTTGCTAGTACCACTAATTCTTTTGAAAATAAGGTTAATAAAATAATTATGATCTGAAAAGCAGGAAGCCTTCATCGTTATCATTTATTATGCTTCACATGGAGATGACTTTTCATTGAATTGTGTGCTAGGGGAAATGAAATCTGGGGAGACATTCCAAAGGCCCATAAAACCCTATGTAGTCTTCCTAAAAATGTTGTAAAATGGAATATATAAACAATAAAAGAGCCTGAGTAAAATAACATGCTGCATTCTGTTTCTTCAAAGCAAATTGGTGCTGCTGCCGCTGCCATTATCCCCATGAGATGCATGAACTTCTGTTTTCTTCCATCACGATACCATGCAGGACGTTTTACTTTATCATGATACTGTTAACTTCAATTCCACAACTTAAAGATTATACCTAATTGCACATTGTAAGTTAACATTGCAGCTGTACTATGAGCCAGAAGCTAAAGAAGCCACAGAAAATAGAACACCTGGGAAAACTATACAAATCCAGTTCTGCCATAAGGAAAGGAAAGGAAAATGTTTCAATAAGATGATAGATGTTCACCCTGAATAAGGACAAGCAGGAGCAGATCCATTAGTTCTGCCTTTGATTTCCTACATGTTCCTTTTTATTTTGGAAAAATAATTAAAATTTTGAAGATCTGAAGAAATAAAACAGTGGTAAAAATAAAACTGCAGTTAGAAGAGACTGTACTGCAAGCCTTCAGAAACACTGAAATACAACTCTCAACTGCTGGCATGGGATACTGGGAGGTGGTAATCCAACACATCTGAAGGGTCCTGATTCTGGTTGGGAAGCCTGTGCAGGAGGCTGATGTAGCAGGTCTGAGAGATTTAAGGTCTGGGTGCTGGGGCAATTCTCTTCTCCATCTCAGTAGCGGATAAGTGTTGTTGTCTTTAGCTGCAAGCTGTACCCATTCTGACCGGAAGAAACAGGCAAAATGGAAGGGGTGTATCACAGAAGTGTGACATATGTGCACGTGATAGTCTGCAAAAAACAAGATTTCATAATGGCAAGCTGCAACACAAGAATAGTTAAGAATCACTCACTTAGGTTGTAATTTTCAAACCCTTTCCCCAGATGAGCCTGATTCAGCAGAAATGCATCTGAATAAATGCTTTGAATACCTTATCAGGTCAACAGACCCTATCACAATCAACCTATTATACATTAAAGAAATCCTGTTTAGTCAGTATTCAGCCTAGAACATTTAGGACTCTAACCACACAAGGAAGTCTGTGCTGATAATTGGGCAAGGCTTGGATTGTTGGCCACCTCAAGCACTTCTGATCTAATATAAATGTTTCAAATAAGTATTTTATGTGTCTTGCATGTTCTTCAGCAGGCCCACATGCTGCAGTCGAGCAAGTTGGTTCCTGTACAGTCACCACAGTCCTTAGACATTTGGGTTTGCTAGATTTCTTACATACAGTTGCTATGGAGTAAGTGCCATGAAACACAGGGAAACTTATTTCTGAGTCACTCTGCTTAGAATTCTGCTGTTGAAGAAGCCTTCTTTTGATCGGGACAGTCTGTGAATATTGTCATAGTGAATGGGAGATAAGCTAGTTTGTACAGAGCTCAGCTGTACAAGTGGATGCAAATAATACTGCTTAGCTCCTCTCATTCTTTCATACATTATACCATCCATGCTTCCAGACATGGCACTATATCCTGTCCTCTAAACAGAACGGTTTGCTTCCACATATGTCCAAGTGGCCAAGGAAGCACGGTAATTCTCAGCTCACCACACATGGATGGAACCTACACAGTGCTGGCTCTTTGCACCATATGGACCAGCCACGTGGGACATTTTTCAGCCAATTGGAAAGTAGTTATCTCTATCTAGCTCCCATATGTTGGCACAATATTACTCGAAACCTATTCCTGAACCCTGGCATTAAACATCTTGTTCTGGAAAATGAATGGTTGTAAAATTTTAATTTCCTCTGGCCAGCTTAGAGGAGGCATGTTGGACTGAGGGCAGAATTGGCCTCAGCTAAGGTCATGCCTCACTATGATACTTTTCTCATACATGGAAGGAAAAGCAAAACAAAAAGGATCCTATCATAGTGGAATCCATCAACACTTCCCAGTTGTCTTCCTTTGAAAAGTTAACACAAGCTCATGCCTTTTATTATCTGTTAAAATAAAATATATTCTGGCAAATTGGAAGTCCACAGTATAAAGCTGGTGTGAGCAGCTCTCAGAGGTCTGCATGCCATTTTCAGCCACAGTCCACAGGGGGTCTTGCGATCTGCAAGACACTTGTGGCGAAGAGGATCGGGTGCCTCACTACTGAAATCGGCATCACACTGGGACACGGCACTCCAGAGAACCAAATGGGTTGTGCTCAGGCTCAGTCTGATCTGTTTGTTGCTGCACTGCACTCAAAGCCCTTTTTGGGGGGGACTGGGGCGGCAAGTGCCAAGTTTGGTGGCACGGTGGGGGCTGCCTGGTCCACAGGCTGCGTGTTCCCCACTCCTGCTGCAAAGGCCAGCAAGGTCAGGAAGGGCATCTGGGTGAAGACATTTTCAGGATTGCAAGTAGGAAAGTGCAGTGACAGAATTTGATTTTATGAGGTATCTTGGCATTTAAGCAGAGAGTTGGTCACAACAGAGCTTTTCGAGGCACCTTTGTCCCATACGCTTGAAGAAAACCAGGATCGCTATCATAGCCACTTACTTGAGAGTAAGCCCCATTGAACGCAATAGGTTCACAGGCATAAGGGCTGCATGGCTGTGGTGCGAGGTACTTTTTCCCCCCAACATAGATTCCAGTGAGATTATTTTTTATTCCATATAAATATGAATGCATTTAGGATCAGAATGCAAGTCAGCTTGTGCTCTACAATTTGGATAACTTTATTTCTAGAGTGTATTCATTTCCATGGGCTATTCATTCTCTTTTTGAAATTTTAAATCATGAAACGGTATTTTCTTCTATTTTTCTTCAACTTTAAAAAATGTTGAATTATAAATCACCACATAAAGGAATAAAATATAACCTGTCCATTTTCTTTTTCATCAGCTGTAGGTATCCAGATGAAACTTGAGTTTTTCCAGAGGAAATTTTGGACTGCCAGTAGACAGGTATGATAACAATGAGTGTTTAAATCCCTAGTGTTACAGACCTTAATGTTAACCAGCATTATCCCACACAACTGGTAAATCAGTTAAAGGCTTTTCCAAACCTGTGCTACACTTGGAAGACTTTCTGACAGACAAACTCCATTGCCTTATTCCCCACCATCTGGGAAAGGTCCTTCCAAGGTTTAACTGGAATTCAGATCCAGGAATATTTTCTGCCATTGTATATCCAGAGGTCCCTTTCCTTGAATGGAAGGTGACTTTCAGTGCCTGGAAGCGTCTTTGATCTAGTGGCGGTCTTCGCCGGTGGACCAGGAGTGTTGCTGATGTCTCTTGCAACCTGCCATGCCACCTTCCACAGGGTTCTGAAGGGGCCCACAGCCTGCCAGATCAGATGGGATGGGACTCGTGAGGCTGCACGAGAAGAACGAGCTGGCAGAAGCATTTCTCTCTGAAAGGCGCTTCCATTCAGCCCCATGTGTAGATACAACATTTAAACAAAATGCCAATTCTAGGCAGTATCAAACCAAACACTAAAGCTAATGTGAATTGCATTGTGCCAGCTTCAGTGACCTCTGGCACAACACAGCCCCATTAGCTGGAGCTGTGGGGTTTCCCGGGAAGCTGTCATGCCAGCTAATGCTACTGCCTTTGCACTTACACAAGTGCAACATAATTAACTTTAGTGCTGGTGGGTAATGGGATACTACCCCAGAGATTCAGTGTTAAGTTCTTCGACTAGCAGTTTTCAAAATAACAGTAACAAAGAAATATATGGAAGGCTGAAGGCAAATCCATTAAAAGTAGAAATATTTAACAATATCTTTTTGTCTCAGGAACAGGCCACAAGGTAACTAGTGACAGTACAGTCTAATATTCTGTTTCTTTTAGGATTGCTTTCAAAATCTTCTTGGATTTATTTTTTTGTGCCAACTGAGAACATGAGGGGGGTAAAAAACAACCAAGGATAAGCATATCTTCCCACTTCAACACTGTTTTATGTTTCCACAGGTTTCTCCCCTTTCATAATCTAATTGATTCCTATAGTTCTGGATTACATCAGAACCTGTAAAGAAAAGCAGTTTAGGGGGTGGGAGAGAGGCATAACCTAAAAAAGTGGCAAAATCAATAACAATCAAAGAATGGATTGCTAATGCATTGGTCTTATTCTGGAAACAGGATCAATTAAACTGAAACCCCTAAATTGGGGAGAATTTGACAGATGCTGTGGTATGATTGTAAGGGTGCCTGCATCTATACAACCCACCATATGTTCTCTTGACCCTTGCTTCTCATGGTTTATGAAAGGGTTGCTGTGGGGGGCTCACCTACAGATGGATCAGGAGAGTGGCGAATGCTTCATTGTGAGATGGTATGGTTTCTACTACCTTTAGGTACAACTATGTCTGAAAAAACTCATCGTGGATTCAGAAGCTTAATCCAGCTATCATCCTGTCACCATTGCCTCGTTTCTGAGTGGGGGGAATTCAGCTGCAAGGCACTCTTGATGGAACTGATTACCTGGGTCCATTCCAGTCTGACTTCAGGTCCAGTTTTGGAACAGAACTGGTCTTGGTCACCCTGATAGATGAACTGAGAGGTGATAGGGGAGTGCAACCCTGTTACTACTTCTGGATCTCTCAGTAGCATTTGATATCATAGACCATGCTGTTATGGACTGGACTGTGAGATACTGTTCTTTAGTGGTTCAGTTCATACCTGCAGGTTTGGTTCCTGAGAATAACACAGGGTGATTGTGCCTTGACCTCATGGTGGCTGAACACTGCTGTAGCACAGGATACCATCTTGTCCCCAGAGTTATTTAATATCTATATGAAGTCTTGGAAGCAGTCACCAAGCAATATGGGACAAGGTCTCCCCAGCATGCTGATGATACCCAGTTTTGAATTAGGAAGCTCTGTACATGCAGTCTTGGTTTATACAAGGGCTATTTAACTGAAGTTGAATCCTGAGAAGATGGAGCTGCTCTGGGTTGGTATAGATAGTGTACCAGATATTGAGATGTTCACCTGTTCTGGATGGGGTTGATAAATAAAGTACTTTAAAAACTGCTGATATTTCTTAATCTGATCCAGAGCTTGACATATCATATCAACAAGGTCTGGAAAGGCGCTCAACTTGCTTTCAACCCGGTAAGATCTGAACTGAAGTGTTAGGAGGAATTGTGTCCAAGGACACAGGAGTCAGGGCCAACATGCCCAAGTGCATCCCAGAAGATAACTTTGAGCCCTCATACATGGAAGTGGATGACAAACCAGGCTCAGGATTCCAGTGCTGGGCAGGAATCAAATGTTACATGGATATTTTCTCTACCTTACTAATATCTTTCAATAAAGTATATTTATTAAATTCATTATTAGATACTAAATTCACTCTCAAAAATATCAGTATTTTCATGATAATAATTAATTTTTTTCCAGTGTACATCTCTTGATGGGCGATGTTCTATAAGCTGTGATGATGAAGTAAGCATTAAGAGTTTTCTTAACATTTTGTAGCATTGCCTTGCCAGTGTTTCTAAAAGAGCAACAAAAGTCAAAGTTGCAGATAGCCATTTTTCTGAAGAATATATTTGAAGCAGGGTGAAACAGTTTCTCCTTTGAAATTACTTTCTAGCTATCAAGTGTGTTTCCACAAGTTTATGCAATTCAACATACAAGTTTAGAAGATGGTGAGGTAAAATAAACCACAGAAGTATTATATTCTTAAAGATTAATGCTTAATATATCCAGATAACAGGATCCAGTACAGTGGACTGTACCATCTCAGGTCACGAGTGATGAATACTTCCTATTAAAATGTTGATGTAAGAAACTAATGCAATGCTAGGAAAGATTTATTGTAGTATTCTGATATCTTGCTTTTCTCAAAAGGGATGTGGATTTTTTGTGGGGAAGTATTTAAATATGTGTCCCTACCCACAAACCTGGAAAAGTTCACTGCAGGGAAGCTTGACCATGATTTTCATGAATGTGCAAACTGTCCCATACAATGGCAGCTAATATGTCTTCAATGGGTAGTAATTTTTGTGACACAGAGCTCTCTCTTTGCATGTTCATATTCTGGTTGTTAAAACCCTGTGCACCAGTTTCTCTTTTATACTATGAAATTCCCACTGCACCCTGTCCCTTCTCCTACCTAAGGTAATTATCAGGTGCAATCTCAGTTAGGTTGGGCCTCCGCCCCTGCAATTTAACTTCCAGACTTCATCTAAATTCTCAGAGGACAGAGTCGCATGTCATGGTAGTTCACCCTGCAAATAAGGCATGGTGGGTTGCTTGTTTGCAGAACAACCCATGATATGCCTGCCAGATGGATGGACTTGCTTAAACGTGTTTTCCCCTTCACTCCACCACACATTTACCAGGGGACTTTGCAGCAGACCCATCTTGTCTCCTTACCACAGCCCTGTTCCCCTCTGAATGGAGGGGGAACAGGGAGCCGGGGGTCAGACTAGATGGCCCGGGAGATCCCTTCTGACTCATTCTGTTTCTGTGTTTCTATGAATGCTACCCTTTTTTGTTCCCTAGCTTTTAAAATGTTTTTCAGTGTTTCAAAAATGGACATTTGGGGTTTCATGTTTTAATTACTATTCTTTAGTCTTTTGCAAGTGCACAGTTAGAACTGCCCAGTATGTATTGTTCTGCACAGTCAATTTCTGCATATATTTCAGCTGTCAAAGGGAGTGGTAAAGAGGAGGTAACATGCAAGGAGATTGAGAAGATGAGGTTGCAGGTAGACTAAGTTACACACAGTTGGGGAAAACAGTAGTAAGAGAAAGGAGGGTCACAGTAGCTCAGTTCAAAAGCACTGAAGCTGGGGAAATGCCAGAGAAGCTGGGACGCCAGAAGTGGAGGGACAGCTCCCCCTTAGCAAAGGGATCCCTCTACATTTTAAATAGTGAACTGACATTTGCTATTTAAAAATAGCAAATGTTCTATAGGGGATGGGCTAGAAAAGCTTTTAATAAATAAATTACAATTGTGCAGTGCAGCCTTGCCTCAAAATTGACCAGGCACAGCTACACAGATGGGACAGCCATACATGCACACTTTTGCACTTGCAAAAGCCTGACCCAAAACAAGAAGGACCATTGTGCATTTCTGAGGCACTGAAAAATGCAAACTGAAACTGGGGAACAAGAGGTATTTCCCCCCAAACTGCAGTTTCAACATCAATGGGAGGGCAGTCACTGTTAAACTCACAAAGAAAAGCAGTACCAGCTGCTTTGCTGCTTTTATGGCAGGCGGCAGGCCACAATGAAATTAATGGTTCAAGTTCAGAAGACTTGACAACCCACCTCGGGCAGGAACAACCCCGCAACAAGCCACGGGTTCTCTGTGTGACCTGTTCATGAAAAATCCACCCCAACCTCCGGCCAGAAAATGCCACAAATGTAGACAGCACAACAATCGACCATACTTGGCTGCCCATGGTAGGTTATCCTGTCAGACAAAGTGTGGGACCGGTTTTCATATCATTGTTCCCTAATGCATGTGAGAAACACAAAGGCAGAATACCTCAAATATTTACTTCTATGTGTGAATTAAGTGTCCCCTCACTTATATAGCACTTGGATGTCCTCTGATGATCAAAATCAAGAATTTAAACACAGATTTTGTTACCTTACAGAACATTAATTGTTACCTCATTGATAATAATGGATTTATATTAGTTTCGGAAGACTATACACAGGTAAGAGGAAATCTGTTTTGTGTGTTTTAAAAAAGCAGTCATACAAAAAAGTTTTATGCCTGAGCTATGCTGAAGGAATGAATAGCATGAGATTAAAAGAATTTAACAAAAACCTTCCTGCCCCAGAGCATGAAGCTTACCTTTCTGGGGGTCTGAAATACTTTCTACCTCATAGTGGGGTGGGGGTGGGGGTGTCTGCGCTTAAGCTCATAAAAACTGTAATTTATAGAACCCCTTTCAGCAGGCATGTCTGTCACTCCTGAGGAATGCTTGCCTTGATGAGGGAGGGTTCTCCTAGGGCCTTTTTCTGAAAGGAGAAAGATTTGTGCCTACTTTTTGCAGACAAAGGGATTTTTGAGCACTGCAACTATTCCACAGAAGCAACACAAAATATGCCCATTAATATAAACATTGAAACTTTGATCATGGCTTTGCACAGGGCTGCAGTTGGCTTTTCAATTTTAAGCTGAAAGCTCGCATAACTACTGAAAACAGGAAAGCAACCTTTGCCTTGCATGCCAGTGTGGCTTGGGCACCTGTGTCAGTTCCTGAGCTGCCAGCTGTTCATTAAAGGAAGAAATACTTGGCCCAGTTCCAGCAAACCACCTCTCTCTGCTTCCAGTTTGCGTGTTTAAAATACAGAGGAGACGTGAAAATATGATCCCTTCCCAAACTCCCATGAAGTCAAACCACCCAGCCAAGAAAACCTGCACAAATGGCAGGCAGCTTGCCTTGGTGCCCTGCCCACTCCGATGCTTATTATTTTTCGTTTGTGGACTTCATAACTTTTTTTCAGTGCCTCAGAAATGGACAATGGAAGTTGTATTTTTAATTGCTATCCTTTTCATCAGTCTTTGGCAAGTGCACACACAGGGCTGCCCTGTATTTGTGTCCTTCTGTCCAGTCAATTTCCTTGTATGTTTCAGCTGCCAAGGAATTGGCCAAAGAGTAGCATACAAGGAAATTGATAAGATGAGGCTGCAGGCAGGGTAGCTTGCACAGAGTTGAGAGAAACAGGAGTCGGAGAAAGGAAGGGCACAGCGGCTCAGTTCAGAAGTGCTAAAATGGTGGAAAATGCCAGAAGAGTGAGGAGGCCAAAACAAGGCAAGCAGCCACACACCACACGTAATTTGTGAAAAGTATGGCTTGGGAATGGTCCCATACAGCAGCTTCTGGCAAGTCCAAAGCCAACCACCCTTTGCCTACACTGGTGTACTTCCATAATGTAACTTCGTTTGGACATTGTAGGATGGATGGAGAACTTGTGGACTTCCTGAAGGTGTTGATTAGCAACTGCCATCCTTCCGCATCCTCGACTATGCTGGCCAGGCCTGCTGCCTGTTACAGTCCAACTATTTCTGACAGGCATGCCCTGATGTAAAAGGTCCTCCTGCTGTGCTGTAAAAGAACAATGACCACCTGTAAAGCATGTCATGTTTTAACATTTCATTAGAAAAACACCCACTCGTATATGCTTGAATGTTTCAAAATGAAGAAGAAGCATTTTCAGCTTTCTAGAGTGCTGGGGATATTTTCCATGCTTTTCTCCCTTCTACCACTCAAAAGAGAAAGACATGCCAACATACAAACTCTGGGTTGGTTCTTAATAACATCTCTCCACAATCAGTTTTGCTGTATAAATATACAAAGTAGATTTTAAAATGCAACGCAAACACCTGAATCCATTTTATAGTTTCACCTAAACAGCAGCAATTATTGTTCATACATTTACTGTATTATAATGGAGATTAACACAGCATGCATTCCTTTTCAAAACATTGTCCCTCTTCAAAACATTGGTGGTCAAAGCTCCCCCTAATCACCCCTGCTCTTCCCACCTCTGGCACCACACCCAGCTCAGAGCCTAATGTGAAGGGCCAATGGAGGTCTTTTATTAAAATGGTACTAACAAATATAGGTCTCCACTCATCTGAAATCTCAACATTCTTTGTCCCTGCATTTTTAAAATGATGCAGAATAGAACTTGTAAGATCAACTAATACTACTAATGTTCTTCCCTTTTCCACCTTGGCATATTCATGTTGTTCTGGAGAAGACTAGAATTGTGCTTTCTGGAAAAGTAATACTGATGAGTGTACAGTAAATTGGACAGATCACATTAAGTTTTGTAAAACAGAACATTCTAGGGACAAAATCTAGCTAAAGTCTGATGACTTCAGGGAACAATGAAACACGTTTAAACATTTTCCACTGAAAACAACAGGAATTAAAATGCTAGCTTACATTGCACACCAATTGCTTCAGATTATTCAAAGCTTAATATATATTGGAACCTGGACTTGTTTCTATGAATATATTTATATGCTGTGATAGTTGTCATTGTGAATCTGAGGGGAATTATTTGCTTGGACTTGGTTGCTGTCTGACCTCCTGTTTTCCTGATATTTATTACTCAGATAATCCCACTGAAGCTGATGTGTCCTAGCAATAAAACACAAATTATTCCCTTGGTCCTAGCAAGTTTTGCACACCCAAATACTTTGGGCATAGAAGCAAGTACTTTTTCTTAAAGCAGAGGAATGCTTCCATTTTTGGTTTGCCCTGTAATTTCTTCGCCAGCCAACTCCCAGGTGTATATTTGAGGCCAAGTCTATCATTTACACTGGTATCAGGATTGCATTAAAACAAAACCCATGGAATCTAGGCAGTGCCCTTTCTTCCCACAGAAATGTTGGCACTCCTTCTTTCAGGAGGAGACAGAATGTATGCAGTCCTTTTGCACTCAAGGGTCTTTGTGAAAAAAACATGTTTCTTCAGTACAAAATGAGGCTTCACTGCATGTATGTGAGACTAAAAATCTGTGCCGGGAAAGAGGCCTGGCTAGGAGATAGTAGGCCACAGCACGGTTGTCCCCAAAACCTATAAGTCAAAACATTTGGTTTCTTACCTGAGATTTATCTTCATTATTCCATGCCTTTTTAATTTAATGAGCAAAAGCAAAATAACCACACCCCTGGATAAAGCTATTCATACAGAAACAGAATATAAACATTTATATGTCTGATAAAATGTCTAGGTTTAAAAAGGTCATATAGGAATTATAAAAATAATATTTATGATGTGTTTAGGAAAGCCTTCCAATCCCTGTTTATATCTTTATGGAACAGCTTTTTAATCACATAGGTTTATGCTCAGATTAGAGTATTTTCTTTACAAGATTTAAGGTTGAGTGCATTTTTTATTATTATTTCCAACATCAGATGTTATGCAATGAACCCCAGTCTATTGTGTAAACTCTCACATCTGTGCAAGGGATTACTTGGTAATCCCTATAATTTGTCCTGACAGTTAAGTCCTTTTCAATTTTTATGAAAAAGAAGTAGCCCTTAAAACTTTATTACATAGCTGTCAAAGTGCTTCCATTCATTTCACAGGATAGACCACTTTAAATTGTAACCAATGTTGATTTGCATATATCTAAATTTTGGGACATCTTTATGGCTTTTCCTACAGACTGGAAACTTCTTTGGTGAGGTTGAAGGTGCAGTGATGAACAAGTTGCTAATAATGGGGTCATTTAAAAGGTAAGACATTCTACCCATTGAGTTTTGCATAAATTAAACAAAAGTGAGCAAGATATGTACAAACATTCCAAAGACTTTATTTCTATCCAGAAGGCACACCAGGGCAGCGCACCTGAAACTCAAAGTGGTGTACATAGTTTTTCTTCTTTGTTTTGGCCTCACAACAACCATGAAAGTTAGGCTAGAGTGAGATGGAGTGATTGGCCTATGGTCATCATGGCTGAGGAACCTGTGCCAGAGCCCACGCATTATTTAGGGATCCAGTACAAACCTATAACACAGGGCCCTACTATGCACATGATCTCAGTTTTATCCCATACGTACAATTTCATGAGTCATCAAATAAAAAGCATGACTCTGCATTTTCTATACTTCTGAAGTTATAAAATGACCACATGAGCCATCTACCATTCTACCATCTTCCTAGACTCCCGCCCCTTTTTCTTTCTCTTCTTTCATATAACCGGCAGCCTGAAGAAGTCTCCTCTAGCCAGCTATTTGTCATCCAAAATGATAGCTTCTTCTCTTAACAGTGCTTCAGCTTGGCTCCTGCAGATGTCACAAGACCAAAATAATTGGTACACAGATACAGAAAACAATTTTCCCCGCAACTTCCTGAAAAACGATCTGCCGGGTAGCCTCATTTTCTTCCCTTGTGGTAACAGGTTTGTCAGCTGCACTGGGCAGCTTCTAGGATCAGTAAGGCCCTGTAAACTCATCCATTCCCTGCCCTTGGAATCTCCCAGATCAGGGCCTGCCCTCAGAAGGAGCATCAGTGGTAGTGGAACTACACCTGCAGTGCTTTCAGAAATTCAAGCAGCTGTCAGTGGGGCTTTGGGGTGGAGTTAGGATTGTGATGCATCAGCCTTCCCCAACCTGATATCCTCCAGAGGTTTTGAGCTAAGACTCATATCAGCCCAGCAGGCATAGCAAATAACCAGGATCATGTGAATTGGAAGGCAAAATAGGTGGAGAGCACAAGATTTAAAAAAAAAAATCTGGCATATATTGATAGGGAGACATGTACTTTCTTACTTTTCTACAGCAGAGTCCACTAAAATAGGAATGATACTGAGCATTCTTTGTAACATGAATAAAATGAAGTGACCTGGTTTTAAGTAGGTCAAGAATTTAAGAGCTTATGCTTCTAAACATGCATGCATCAAGATCACTAGGTGAGAACAACAGAGCTTCATACTGAAATTGAAAATGAGTTGGTTATTTAATCCCCAGGAGCTAGCTTTAGCCAGTCAATTAAAAAGGGACATAAATTCCAAATTGCAAAACTTTACTGATGAACCCACCTGTTTTTCTTCTCCAGGCGACAGAATAATGATTCTTATAAAGTAGAAAGCAAACTTCCATTTTCAAATACTGCAGCTCTTCCAAGTAACCCAGCTGCAGTATAGACCTTTTCTTGATCTCTGCCCCCAGTAGTCACTTGTCCAAACAGTCACTGAGGACCTATTCCTATGGAGGGATGGCTGTGGCTTGGCTGCATCTTCCAAATTCTGCGGTTCTCTGGCTATAAATAAAGTGGATTATGTCAAGTAGCTGATGTGGTCATCCTCCACACCTGTGTCACTGACCTCCCCAAGGAAGTTCCACCTAGGTGGAGGGAAGTAACGACATCATCCACCTGGCCCACAGCTAGCCATTGTTTTCACTGTCGCCACATCCAGCAGCCCCAGGGGGATCTGCAGAAGGTTGGGAACTTCCTCTCCTTTGCGTTCTTTGCATCCAGGATACCTTGCTTACATTCTACTTTGTTTTGTGTTTGCAGCAAAGTGGATGTGATAAATCAATGTCTACACTTGGCAGAGATGAAATCTTTTAACCACAGCAGTTTCCAGTTGTGCGGCTACCACATTTGCAGGAATATCTGCAAGATCAATGGAGAATGAGCAGTGGCTACTTCAACTGGTAACTGACCAAAATGGCCACCTCTAGAATGGGA
Source organism: Varanus komodoensis (assembly GCF_004798865.1). Classification (NCBI taxonomy): domain Eukaryota; kingdom Metazoa; phylum Chordata; class Lepidosauria; order Squamata; family Varanidae; genus Varanus; species Varanus komodoensis. The sequence goes on from NW_025336346.1 coordinate 15,133,377, forward strand.
AAAAGTCAGCAGAACTTATGGAATGAAGCTCTGTTGACATGGGCCATTCCGGAAAATGGTTGTTTTAGCCACTTTCCTCAGTCACATTAGAAAGCACTAGCTTCCCATTGTGCTTGTGGATGTTCCCACGAGTGCTACGGTTTTGGAACAGATGGCTTGCCGGCAGTTAGATACACTATTAAGATTAGGAAATATTTATACAGTATGTGGAGATGGGGCCAGCTTTCTTTAATGCAGCATTCACAGCCAGACAGTTCAGAATTGGAATGCAAAATAAATGGAGTAGAAGGGGAAGACTTGGCAGGTGACTCTGAAAAGTCAAGGAGAACAAACAAGATTAGTCAGACAGCAACTAAGAAGCAAACTGACTTGAGCATGCGGGGAGACACTTCAGAATGGGGGGGAGTGAATTCCTAGACCAGGTGAGACAGCACCAGCCCAAATGGGCAGACTAATTATATAATGACAGGTATTGCTGTTTGGCCCATAACCATCTTTTAAGTGAAGTTCTCTTTAAGGAAACTCTAGATCCAAGTCTCTTTCTAAATTACTGGAGCATTTCCAAGTGGGCATATTCAGCATGGAAATCCAGTGGACTATCTATTCCTTTAAACAGGGCTTCCTTTTCATGCAGTCATCTGGCTGTTTTTTCATTGGAAATTTAGGTTCTTCAGCAAGGAGAGTCATCCTAAACAAAAAATCCATGCACAAAACCCTTAAATAGAAGGAAAATAAAATATTGATTAAGTCCCTCTTGCATTCCTAGCTTGAGCTTTTTTTAATGTATTGAACACATTGAATAACTTTCTAAGAATAAATGTCATGCCTGATTCTAAGTAAAGACTTCATGTATGTCTCATGAAAATCTCAGGAACATAAGTGGACATTTAATGGAACATGAGATGCCTACAGAACATCACACTGCAAACATTGTTCTAATTTGCTGGTATAACCTGAGCTGCTGGTAATCTTTTGAAGTTAAATTGACTTCAGACAGCTTTTCTTTCCTCCTATAATACACTGCAGAATTCAGTGATTTCGACTATACCAGGAAATTGTCTATAAAACAGCAGATTTTGTCTGAAGGTGAGTGCCCTAAAGAGGTGCATATTTGGTTGCAATCTTACACCCACTAATCTGGGAATAATCCCCATTGAACTCAGTGGGACATTTTCTAAGTAAACATGTACATGAGGTTGCTTTTACAGAGCAATCCTGTGGCCCCCAGGCAGCATCTCAGTGGCTACAAGTTGTTCAGATACCCAGCCCTCCATTCAGACTATCACTTTTCTGTGGTTGCAACACTGACCTTGGAGAAGGAGTTTAGGGGGTGTTCCAGAGAGGCCAGGGCAGGGGGCCAGGGCCTCCAGGATGCCGTGCACCATGCTGGTAGCTCAGCCTCCTTTCCTCCCCCTCTGAAGGGTTGCAGCTAGTCAAGGCCAGCCATCTAGCTAGTTTGCAACATAGAAGATGCACCGAGGGAACCTTCATCTCCACACACATCCCACACAGCATAGGATACCCACCATCCTCTGAATTCAGAGTGTGAGGGCATCTCCCTAGGACTCTGCCCTTAGTTGAGGAAAAGTTGCTTTCCATGACTCCCAGAGGAATGTTTTTAATGTACTTTGTCTTTTAGCTGATCTGCAAATGCCCCCCAGACAACTTCTTTGCACAAGTAGGTTTGTGGACAGTCAGCAAAGTAAAACCTAAGCACATTATCATCAGTGGCGAGAATAAAACACTAAGAGTAGTAATACACTCCTCCATGGTTAGAATGGGCAGTATGATGAGTTTAAATTTAGTTCAGAGGGAACGCAAGTAATTAGAATTTTCTTTAGCTATAATCAGCAGAGCAGGAAACCTGCAGAATGTAGATGTTTAAAATATTCAAAATCACTACAGAAGGAGTGATCACCTGGAAGTGGGGTGGAGGAATCATTCTATTTCTGATCCATCTGCTCCAGATCTGTTCATTCATAGGCCCATCCTGATTTGTTCCTAATTAATTTATGATTTTTAAGCACATACAGTTTGCATTGTTTGTATTTAACCCTAAAATATGCATTTTTGTATTATATTGAATACAAGTTTTGTATTCTAAAATTTGCATTTTGCTCAAGTGTTTGAGCAGAGAACCGAATCACAGAACTGGAAGTGCAAAAAGCAAATGATAACTATGTTCCATTCTACAAAAAGTGCAAATTGAGTCAGTTCACTTAAAATACAAATATAACAATGCAGGTGGGTGTGTCTAGCTGGAAGTTACTCCTGAGTAGCATTTAGCTTATTCTGAGGACACGGGGAAAAGGATATTTGCTTCAGTTTTTTTATTAAAATGATAATGTGAAAATTACCATATCGTCATGAAAATATCTATAGCCAGGGACAGAATTCTGACTAAAGAAGAAACACATGACATGAGGCCATCTTGCTGTAATCCAAAATTGTATTATGTGCAGAAGTGCAAATGATGAACTAGTAATATTTGCAGAGCTGATAACTGAAGCGCATCATCTCATCCTCAGACTGCATATCAAATCGTCAAACAATCTGTATGTACCACAGTAACAAGGACAGATGGGAAGCACAATCCAATGGCTGCTACACCATGTCTGGATGGTCACAGGATTATTTGAAGCCTGAGCATCACCTCAGGAACTGGGACTCCATGGTCAGGCCAGTCTCCCACCCACCCTTACAGGCAGTGCAAAAAGAAACACACTGGTTAATTCTTCAAGGTTGCAAATGCAACTCCAGAGAAAGGGGTGAGTGGGTGTTCCAGGGGGTAGGGAGGAGAGGAAACTGACTCTGCTGTTGTATGAGGTATTTGTTTCCTTGTGCTCTTTTTGCCTTTCCAGGCAGATCAAGGCAAAAGACTGCTAATTCCAGCCTTTTTGGGGTAAAGCCCACCAGCCAGACTGTTCTGGTTGATACAGCAGGAGGATTGCAGGATTGTGAGAAAGTACCACTCAAGTGAAGGTGTTGATTTCAAACTGAATCCCTCTCCTCCCTTCCTGATCACACAGAGTTTGCTCCACCCTCAGGGAGGTTTCCGCAGAGTGTAGGCCAGGCAGCAGGACCACTAAACTTCACTCAGTGGACCAGCTCCCTTGAGTTGGCACTGAAGAGTCAGACTTAATAAATTATATCCTTCCCCCTTTGGACCTGCCTGTTCAACAGTGGCTGCCTCTGTCAGCACCAGGACATGGGCAGCAGGCGGCTTCAGCTGGAACACCAGGACCAAGGTTTTGGAGAGAGATGGAGGCCTTATGAGATGCTGGAAGGCTAAAGGCCAAGGAAAGTCCACATTCAGACTGAGGCCAGGTACCAGTAAGACAAAGCAGGATCAGAGACAAAAGCACCTTCCAGAAACACACTGCGCTCAAGTACCGTCAAATAAAGTGAGGCCAGTGATAAAACTCCAGTCCAGAGGCACACCAAGGTTAGATATCAGTAAGACCCACAGGATCAGGAACAAGGTGAGGCCAGGAAAGACAAGGAGCAGGTACCTAGCAATGCAGGGTCAGACCAAAGACAGAGGCAAGAACAGTTAGGAGACAAGGCACAGTCAAAAGCAAGGCAAGATTAGAAGCAGGGCCAGGACTACAATCTGCAAGACCCCACAAAGACCCGGATTGCTGTGCAGTGGATCTTTTATAGAGCATCCCATGCCTTCCAGGGAGTGTCTTCAGGACTGATTCTGGTCCTGCAGGTACTTGCAGCATGAATTGTTTTAGTCTTCAGCATCAAGCCACCAGAGGGAGCTGTGTCCAAGTTCAGAGAGTTGCAAGCATTCAGATTGGATTGTGCTCCTAACCTGTGCATATGAAACATGGGCACATTTTTCTAGCCTGTTGTAGAAAAAATCTATTTCACAGGTAGACTATACTTGTGAGAGTAAGACTAAATCTTGAGTGAATCATTGACAGAGAGAATCGAATCAGCACCTATACTGACCAGAAGATCAGTCAAGAGAAAATAAATTAAATCTTGAACTTTATGGTTTTCATTTCTAAAAAAATCTATTGTGTTGGGTTAACCTACAAGTGTAAAAGGTGAAGTACTATAACCATAACATAATAATAAGCATTCTTGGGCAGGGCTGATTTTCCCACTGCTTAAATGATATTAGAAAAATTCTCATGTTCTCTACTTTTTCTGTGGCCCAGCAAGAACTAGAAGTTCTCACTAGTTTAGAAATGAGAGCTGTTACTCTCCCACACACACATATCCCTAAGATATTAGTATATTAATCATACAGAGGAGCAGGACCATCTATAATATAAGAATCCAGATCACATTACATGAAAAAAGGCATTGTGCCAAAGGGAACCCTTGGACAAGAAATAGGAAAGCAAGCCAGCCTGTCACACACGATAGGAAAAGCTTTTAAAATACGCTGTTGCAACTTTCTGATGAATGTCAGGAAATACGCACTTCAGCATCTTATATAACAATCATACGGAGACGAAGCTTTCAGCAACAACCAGTGAATAACTGTTTGTAATGCATCCAGGGAACTTTAGTTATTGGGTGGATTAGAAATGTAATAAATAAAAATATAACTAAATAAAACTATGTTACCTTTAGTCCCATCTTGTATCCTGTTCCAGATTTGGCAGCAAAAAGTAAGGGTAGAAGGAGCCAAAATCTTGGCATGTTCTTTCCTTATCCAGGAGACCACCTATTGAGAACTGCGCTGTTTGCTTCAGTAGAAAGTCTTTCCCCTGTACGGACACCCCACGTAAAATAGCATGGAAACATGCCCATCTCTAGCATTGTACCTTGTTTTTGACTAACTTAGGAAGTCATGTTGTTTTGATGTCTGCTTATTGTTCCACATCATCTCAATAGCACCTCAAACCCTGTATTTATTTTGGGTTAGATTCCTCTTGTGCAGAAATACAGCAGAAAGTTGGTAGGTGGCCAGTTGTGCCACCAAAAATATGTACCACACACTACTCCAGTTCTTTTATAAGGAAAATACTGAGGGTGTCTTTGTCCCGGTCATTCTTGGCTCCATCATCTCTTCCCAAAGGCCTAACCTGATTCCCAGTGTTTTGTTTCCTCCTTCAAGTCACATATTACCCATTAGGATGTGTATTGCAGCATAAGTTACTACATAAAATATTGTGAACAACTTGCAAAACACCCAGAATTAGAATTGGCAACACAATAGAGGTTCTTCTTCCAGCTTATAAGATTCTCTTCCCAGTTGGCAGTCAATACTATATATATTTAGTCAGAAGCCACTACAATGGCATTCCGTAAAATTTACTTCTGGTTAAGTAAAAACACAGTCCTATGAGATAAATACCCATCCGTCCTATATTCTGATGGATTATTTCCAGCTTTGCCTTTCCATCCTTAAGTACAGCATTTTCCATGGGTGAGAATCTGAGCCAGTCTAACTTATTCACTGTTCCAGAGACAGAGCCTGAGAATCTTTTGGTGCAGCAGATTCATGACCTCCCTTCCCCGTTGCCACCCCCTGGTTGGCTGCAGTGCACCCATTTCTTCCTTTCTGTGAGCTTTCTGTGGCAGCCGAGAGGGGGTTCAGGTCAGAATGGGAGGGCTCCACAGTTAGATCACTTCCTCTGGCACTGATGGCCATGGGATTTGACTCTTAAATCTCATAAACCATGGTGCTGACTTTCTGTCAAAAGGCAGTTCTGAAAAATATCAGGACTGACAAAATATAGGTAATAAAATAAGAAGTAGCTCTTTAATAGTGGAAATTCCAATATGGGTTAAAGGAAACCTTGAAATAGCAAATGATACCAAATAATATACTAAGCTATAACTTTATTATGACCACTGTTAAAACTTCTCTGGTGAACATTCAGCAAGGCTTTTAGGAGTGTCAAAACAGACCTGTACTTGAAAGATCATGGATATGGAGGCAGTCAGATTTTAGTCATCGTTAAAAATTCAGCACTGAACAACTTCTGAAATGTGTCCATCATCTTCTGAGATGGGGAGTAAGAAATAAGATATTTTTGTTTGGATTTCTTTTACTTGCCAGAAGTTGGTAGCATTCTATAGTATTTTACATTTTAATGGGTGGTATTTTGTAGTTATATTTCTGTTTGTTTAACAGTAAAACTCAGCTACAAGCCCTCAAGATGAGCCAAAGTCATAATCTAAAACACATTTTTAAAAATAAAAAATAAATAGTATGCTTATCTTTCTTCCATTGGAAATAAAATGGCAAAAATGCTAAAGGTTGACTAGATCATGTAACAGCTTTTTGTTTTGATTGTTTTGTTATAAAAAAATGCAGGATGTAGGTCCAGGTTTTATAGGAAAAGAATTAGATTTTTTTTCTGTTCAATAGATTTTATATTATATATGCTTTCCCTAATTTTTGTCCTGGAACAAGATTTTTATTGTGGGCTATATCTGCATATAGAAAGAATGGTAAATCCATTACCTTGTCACAGACATCTGGATCACTAGAACACTATTTTCTGAAGCATATTCAACACAGTCCTCTTAAAAATGATCCACTTTTTAATGTGTCCATTTATGTATAGAATCTATGCCTTCAGTACAGAATCTCTGTTTTAATCCACCTGTAGTTTACCTATCAATCATGAAGGCATATGAACCAATGAAAAACAGGGGAATCATTTAAAACAGCAGTGGGTAAAATGTAGCACCACCACCCTTCTCTGGTGTTGCCACATTGCTGACATTAGCAATTGTTAGAAAAAAGCAGCAGTTGAAAACCAGCTAAATCTTTTTCTTTTTAACTCTCTTTCTTACTTTGTTGCTGAAATTTGGTGGCAAACTGCCATGGTAATTTGTTTTTTATAGCTGCCGTAGTAGTGGGAGTTGAGTCCAGGAGTAGAACATGTCCCCAGACCAGAACCACAGAAAGTTGCCTACCCTGGTTGAGAAGGACTATGTTAAAGATCCCACTTACTTGAAACATTTAGAGTGAATGTGTATGCACACACTCCTTTGAAGAGGAGAAAGCAACATCCTAGCCATCTTTCTTCCATCCCTGCTTCCTAAGCAGAGGTGAAAAACAGGAGTATTAGCCCCACTGGAAGTGAATCTAGCCATAGCCAAGGAAGGCAAAGTAAAGAAGGGAAGGTTCTGTCTTAAGCAATCTCCATCCTCCTCCTGATCTTTTAGAAACTTTGGTAATTCAGATCTAGCCTTCTGACATAGATCTCTAAAACCTCCCAAATAAAAATGAAAGGTAGCGACCCTAGCTGATGCACACCTACTTTTGCGGAAAATCAGTTTTATGGGTTTTTTTGGAAACAAATGTGCAAAGATTGTTGTATAATCTACATGTATAAAAATGTCTGTACAAAATATGAAGGTGTTCAAATTTTTTTGAAGTATTATTTTAACTATTTTTTTCTGTAGCACTTTATTGTATAAGCTTATGGAGATTTGAACCTGACTCTTCCATATCCATAACCACCATTTGGTCCGCTGTGCCCTAAAAAAAAAAAAAAAGCATTATAAAACTTTCACAGATGAGGTCTGTGCCTGGACCACCTTTATAATGTGTAAAATGAATAAACTCATGATGAGAGTTAATGGACAGATAGTTGAACCAATTTGCTTCATTGCTCAGTTGCTGTCTTGCCTTTATTGACTGAATTTATATCAAATAACTTTTTTTAAACTCCATTTATTTTTTAATCTTGTGCTGACCCATGGTCTGGGCCATTTACAAGTGTAAATTTGGTTTATTTGGTAGAAATATATACTGACTGAAGTAATGAATTATCTTCTGGCTGTGGGCATTCCAATGAGTATCAGCTATCTCCTATAGTTTAAGAGACCACAAAAACATTTTGTATTTTTTTGAAAAACATGTGTAGCTAATTTTGTTTCCTACTGCTAAAATGCAGCTTAAAGGCTATGATTCAGCCAAGTTGCATACTTAATATAATGGAAGGTTTATAAGTACATGCTTAACTCTCTCACTGAAATCACTTGCTGTTTAATGTCCTTAACTTTAGCTACTTTGCATCTCCCTAATATGCCACCAAGGATTACCTTGTTTAGCATCATCTTTAGTGCATTCTATCCATTTAAAAAAAAAATAAAAATTCTTCCCTATTTTCTCTTCCTGGTTTTATTGCTTTCACAAAGAAAGCTAAATTCTTACAAACTTACCAGTATTTCCCCCTTTGCCTTTTATTCTCCTTAATCTAGGGTGTGTATTAATGTTATTTTCTAACCCAGACACTTCCTTATAAAATATCTAGCCCTGTGGCAAATCTTGTTGTATTTCACCCTGGTTTTCCCTAGTGAGCCCTCTTCCTTTTAGTTAAGACGTTTCCTATTTTTCTCTCTAGAATTACCCTTTATGACTACCAGGCCATGTGTAGAACAACCAAAGAAAGCAGTGACAGTGCCCATAGTTTGCTGGATGTAAGTACCCTTTTAATCCATTATAAGCAGCTCTTCATTTCACAGTGAACTCCTATGCATGTTTAATCAAAAGTAAATGCAACTGTATTCAATGGGTTATGTGCTAAAGTAATTGCGTATAGGATTGCTACCTAAGGGCGCAGGCCAACCAGGAGCCTGTAGCCACTTGAAGCTGGAGAGCATTTGATGCAGGTTGCCTCCAGGCTTCTCCCGGCTTGCCACTCAGCTAGCGAGCCTATTTCAGCTGTCCATCTGAGATGTTTTGTAGTGGGAAGAAAGGAGCCAGAGGAGCTGCCAGGATATGTCATATCATGTTGGTGGCAGGCAGTCACGCCTCCTCCTTACCCCTGACAACACACCCTGAACCCCAGTTCCTTCCATGCCAGGTGTTGCAGAGGGGCGGTGCCTTGCACACAGAGACCCAACTAGAAGATCAGAAAATTTTCTGATTTCATAGCTGGGTCTTCAAAAAAAAAAAATCTTCTGACTGTCTGTCTGGAGTTTATAGGATTGCACTTCCCGTCACCTTTAGCATTGTTGCAAACAAACATAGATTCCTCTCCCTTCTTCTAGACTTCTCAGAAGCCCCACTGTATTATGATGAAAGTCTTATGGGAATTGCTTTTCAGCATTATTCTGCCTTACTAGAAAAATGGTTTGGAATAAAGAAATGCAATGTGTTCCTCATTTGCCATTTCGGAATACTCTACAGTAGTGTTTTTTCTATTAGCCCATACCCAGGCTAAAGCTCTGTCAGTGTGTTTGTCTCTGTTATGAGCACCTGCTTTCTGGAGTTCAAAAGTTGCCCATAAACATTTGCTCTATTTTAAATTATGAGAGGAATTTCAATAGCCTACAGGTTAACTGTTCCTACTGTGATTTAATATCAACCATAAAATGAACAATAGATTCATTTTCTAACCATTTAATTTGTAGACTGCATAAAGAGTTCCTCTTCAGAACATACTGTTATAATATTGGTGAGAAACTCTATGTATTTTAAAGTTTACAAGACTGGTGCTATGGTAAATGAATATTTGTGTAAGGCAAATTTATTTCTTTATTTCTCTCTTTTTAAACTAAAATTGTGAACTTGCATATCATGAATATGTTTAGCTCATTTGGAACAAATAATGATCAAGTGTTCTAATCTTAAGTATGATGATTTCTGAAATTTTGAACATAATTTGAACAGAACATAATACATAACATTATGAAGTTTGATGATTTTCCATCTGTACTTTCTTTAATTTGTTGGAAAAACAAAATAATATTTGCATCCTAAAACTTCCTTGAATACATGTGACTAGAAACACATTGCTTATATATGGATGGTCACCTGATCTGAAAGAACTAGAGCCATAAATGTAACAAAAAATTGGAGAAGCTCAGGATCTTGAATGGAAAACCACAGTCCAAGGAAACAGTCTTAGAATAATTGTCCCTATAAATCCATTCAAACTTTGCTACTGAAAGCTTTCTTTTCTTTTTAAAATACTTCTCGTGGGGTTTTGGTGGTTTTCTCTGTCAAAAAAGCAATGTGAAGTAATTTGTTTTCATACTAAAACTAAGTTGTATTACCAATCCTTCATTTTACTGTATTATCTTCTTTTTCTTTTCAGTTCATGGATATATAACAATTAGGGTTTTAAAATCACATTTTGGTGTTTTTTGCAGCAACATCCCCAGTTAGCTCACAGACTTTTTGTATGCCTAGTTTTATATGTCCAGTTGTCACTATTTCTATGCTTTCAGCATCTCATTCCTGTATTAAAGCACTTAACCCTTCACGAGTACACACCAGCTGTAGCAAAGTGTATAAAAATCACATGGCACAGTTTATATGCTGAGTGTAAAAACAGCCCTTGTCTTTCGGACTGGGACTAGCTCGGTGCTTTAAGTTCCTGTTTCCCAAAATGCTCCTTGTGTATTCAGAACTTTCCTTTAGGAAAGAGATCAGATTGTCTTTGTAGATATCAGAAGCTTCAATACAATGTAGACCAGTGTAACTGAAATACATAATCACATGCTCCATGTCCCATTGATTTTAAAAGGCTTTGGAAATAGCTAAGTTTATCAGATTGCATCCCAAGCCTTTGACCCAAGGAATTGGGAAACAGATAACTTTGTAAAGCAGAGCTAAAAGCTGATCATTTGATAGGCAGTAGGCCCAGACTTATTATTCTGTTGGCAGTTTTTGCAAACCTAAGGTAGGACCTAAACTCCTCCTAACATCTCTGTATGGCCTCTGATCTGCCGAGAATTCTGCTACAAGAATAGATGGACATTCCGTCAGTTCATCTCTGCTCCAGTGTCCTGTGCCCTCTGAATCTGCTCCAGAGGGTTGGAAGACCTGCTAGACTGGTTGGGCAGGTGGTCCTGAGAGGCTGCAAAGGAAGGTGGGAGGTGAACAGAAACAGGATCCAAACCATAATTAAGCCTAGCGTAAGAAATTTTCTTGGAAGTTGTATGCACATTAGCCATAAGCAATCACAACTTGGTTTATGCTATTGATTTTAAAATTAAGAAATAAAGAAGCAACTACAACGTTATTCTCTGTGTTTCCATGCCACTATTGTTCTAGTGATCCTCTCAGGGGCCACTGTTGGCATGCTGGATCAGATGGGTCTTTGGTCTGAGCCAGCAGGCCTCTAGCCACATGCAACTAGTTAAAATACTACTGGACATGATTTCTTTAAAAGCTTTTTTTCAACATAGGATTGAAATATTATTATTATAAAATCTACTGCTTACTGAAAAATTAATATTGTGTATTCTGCCTTTTGAATAAACATATTATTTCTTTCCAGCCTTATAAAGCCTTTTTTGCTGCAGTAAAATGGATCGTGAGTGAGCTTGTCTTGTAAGTAAAAATTATTAAGGTTTTAAGATTATTGCTAGCTTTCTGTCTTTCATACTTTTCAAGTATAATTTCAGCAAATCCTATGTATAAGTTTAGATATTTAGAATATACTTAAGGCTTTTTGTTTTTGCACTGCAGTATTTGGCAAAAAGCAAATTGACAGCATAATCCTATAAATGTTTACTCAGAAGTAAATCCCATTGTTTTCAATGGAACTAACTCCCATGTAAGTAGATACGGGATTGCAAGCTAAGTTTCTTATTGTGGTTGCAGTTAAATGTAACATGAATATTTGGCTGTTTCCACAGCTTCTTGGGTGGGCTTTTCTCATACAAGTGTGCTTCTTCAGATGATGTGTTGTTGTGTTGTAGTTTCATAAGGGATTCCAACCCATAGCTTGGCACACGGGACGTTTATACGCAATCTAGCCATGCATTTTACATGAAGTTAAACGTTGTCGTTATCTAATGCTACTTAAAATGAAAATGGAACAGCATTTAACTGATCATTCTGCAATAGAGTTGGATCCCCTAAGCATAAAAGAGCTTTATTGCTCTAATGTTAGAGTCTAGACTGAGTGAATGAGTGGAAGGTGGTAGGGATGACTGAGGAATATCTGATTGATCTAGCTTACTACTGTACTGTTTTTCAGACAGCCAAGGAAGAGACAGAAAGTGGAATTGCTTTTAGGGAGTGTAAGGCTATTTGTGATTATGTGTGTGTTTTGCTGCACATGAAATTCTCTGTAAAAATCAAAGTAGAATCAAACCCCAACTGCTAGCTAAAGTTAGGTCGAACAAAATCTGTACATAATAAAATATTGATCTTTACAGAACCAATTACTATTATTGTTCTACTTCGTTGTAATAAGTGAACCTCTAAATATGAATTCTGTAAATTTGTTATTCCAATAATTTTGAGAAATTTGACTTTGCATGCATGGCTAGAAGCTGACAAACTTCACATTCACTGTTTTCATGAGAATGTTTCGTAGAGGATCATTTTGCACTTAACCAGCGCAATGCAACTAGAAATTATACCTTAGTATGCAACTAGTATCTTGTGCAGGGTTATTTGTTCTTTGAATCCTTCCATGGTATTTTATTTTATTTTATTTTATTTTCTATAGTAATGGCATCTTGGACCATATGAGATTTTAAATTAGAGAATCAAAATATACTCTGTACTGGAGGATTAAGTACAAGTACTGTGCAAAAGTTAGACTGCTGCAGGCTGTCATACCTTAAAAACTATAGGGTTTTTGAGAGGAGTTGGATGGATGAGAGGAGTTCATATAAAAAGTTATAGAAAGGTATAACAGAGATTCCATATATTGCTGATTTCAGCAGAATGTGGCATTGCAAGAGGGAATCAATGGGAAGAAAATTAACAGTACTAGAAAACAATAAGTCATCTTGATGTCGGACTTTGGACAAAATGAGAGGAATCCTGTTAGTGTCAGCTGATGGTATGAACATGCCAGATGTAATAATATGATATATTTTATCTTCTATGGTTTAGGTTTCTGGTGGAATTTAATCTATGCAATTGGTGGCATTCAGATCTGGCAGCAAAGGGTAAGCATAATTTGTGCTCCTGATGGCTTTCAAAACATGTTCTTTGCTTTTATAAAGACAAGGAAGCATTCCGAGATATCCATGGAGCTCCATGTGTGCAGACACTTTCAGTTTTCTGCTATGAGAAGGGAAGCCTGCCATGCACAGAGATATTTTCCAGTACACATGCAGGGTTCAGATGACAGGTGTTGGCTCCAGTCCTGAAACTGGTGGGTCAAGAACAGTAAGATGGTGGAGCCTGCTGCAGGGTAAGTGGTTTGGGGACTGCAGCCAAAGCCCATTACATTTGCTTATGGAAGCCTTGTTTCAAAATTGCCATGAGGTTACAGTGCATAAAGCAAACTGTTTAACACATGTGATAAATAACACGTCCAGTTTTCAGTAAAAGCAAATGAAATACTGTGGAGAAACATGAGTTCTTTCTGTGGTGCCATATTAATGCTACACTGAAAATCGCCCTTCCCGCTTAGTCTTTTTACAACACAAACCTGTCAATGTCTACTCAGAAGTAAGTGCAACTGAGTTCACTACGGCCTGTCCCTAGGTAAGCATGTATAGGATTGCAGCCCCGACCAGCTTCTTGCTGTATCACTGATTATACAATTGTCTCTGTTCCTTTGATATTTAATTTATTCCTCTAAAGCTTTGGTGTTTTATTGAGACAGATACATGTAGCAAAACTGGTTCCCTGTCTCTGCTATTCTGGAGCCCTTTCCTCGTACAGTGGCATGGGCCCTGGAACGTCCTCCTGACATCTCTGCAGCTGATTTGCAGACCAGCATCTCCTCAACTCTCAAAGGATGTAAGGATTGGAAAGAGCACCTTATGGAGCCAGCTGCTCCTATGTGAGCTGGTATCTCTGACATTACCAGCGATACCCTGCTATGCTCATATCAAAAGGATGAGAACTTGCATAAGCATGACATGGAACCCAAAACAATGTCTTGGAGCTGGAACTCAGCTAAGTCCAGTGGCTTCCACTGAGACCCAGCAAAAAACCAGCCATACTGCAAGACACTGGCCTGCTCAGAGCAGGTTGGCTCCTCCTCCAAAAATTCCCCAAATACAGCCCTTGACTTTCTTCCATGAATGGCTAACTTGTGTTTTGGGTGAGGATGATACTAAGATGCGATGACTCTTGTTGGCCGAGTTTCTACTGCCCGATGGATCCCACAAAGAGGTGCTTCACTCTACACCATCATCTTTCATACGCCATCAGTTTGCAAGTCTTTCTTGCACTAACAATCATTTTGGGAACCTGTGGTCCTCCAGATGTTGATGCAGTATCCACTTTCATTGGTAATGCTAGCTGAGGCTGAGAAGAGCTGAAGTCCTGCAACACCTGGAAGGACACAGATTCCCCACACCTATTTTAGAACAGGTGGGCAGATCTTATAATCCCCTGGGCCAGACCAGTACCAAAATAGCTCTGTAATGTCCTCATGTGACCTCTATAAATGACAAAACTTTACACTCTTCCCAACGATCCAGTGAAACACCTTTTCAGTCCATGGTTCTCTTCCTTAAAGCAGCTAGAAATAAATGTGTGTTCCAGCTGTAACAAAGTTCCTTCCTTAAGAGCAAAGGTTTGCCATTACCTCAGTAGATAAAGATACTGCATCTGAAGGATATTCATCCACATTATAGCTGGAAGTGGAGCATGTAATTATATACTTCACCTGCTCCCTTTCTTTAATTACTAGGAGACTGGAAAGTACCCCCTCATTCCAATCACTAGAAAGGTATCATTTTAATGCAGCTTGTGTTTATAATTTAGAAGTGGGTGAGCTGGCAGTCATATGGGGAGTTTGTTAAGGAAAGCAGGTTCAAAAAGCTAAATAGGGACATCTCTTCTTCTCTGTCTATTCCATTTTTTTTCTTTTGGACCAAGTATAGTTTATGGAACACCATGCCCAGTGTAGCCCCCTGGTGCCTTTGCTTTTCCTAGAAATAATTTACAGATCACAATGATGTGCTGGATGTATTTATTTATTATATTTGTATTCCGCTTTTACTTTGGAAAAGTCAAAGTGGCATCTGTTGATCATGCATCTATATTAATCAGGGTCCAGTGGTAGGGCACCAGCTTCTCTCTGACCAATTCCTGGGCAGCAGGTATATGCCATACAAAATAGAGACAATTAGGCAGAAGTGGGAGTAAATGGTGTGAAGTGCACATGAACATGCTAAAAGTGGAGATGGGAGTGTTTTGATTTTTGACATTTTCAACTAAAAAGAGTTTGGCTTGGATCCAGCCAATGACATAGTCACAGTAGATCCATTAATTTCAGTGGGTCTACTCTATGACTAAATCTGGTTTCAAACCTTTATGATCAATTCAGTAATTCATATGAAGGCTAATTGAGGATAGATACGCTAGCAAATATAACTAAGTACAGTTGGTTAGGCACTACTGGCAGGGTGTACCACAGTGTTGTGCTGTACAGCATTCAGCGGAACAAAAAGACACCCTGGTTGGTTGCATTGCTAGTGCCAGAGAAGACCCAGCATTGGAACTGTGCCATCTTTTCCCCTGATTAGCTGCATATCAAAAGGAAAAGTGAGAATGCAGGACCCTTCAGTACTTTTTGCTTGTGCGATTGTAAAATACGTACTCAAGTCAAATTGATTTTTGTATATAAAGATATGACTAGAATCAGAAAAGTGTGTTTTCCCTGACCCTTTGTTACAGGAAGGCTAAAATTAAAACTACATTCTATGGGTAAATCATGCTTATTATAAATCAGTTAATTATGAAAAAAGTGTATGCATTACCTCTATAAATCACAGGGTGGCAGAAGCAGAGTGATGTTTTCATCCTCAGTAAGGCATTTGATATTGTATCTCACAAAGTAGAATTTTGACTGAAGTTATTACCAAATTCCATCAATCTCCTTTATTTGTTTTAGCTCAGAGATTGAAGCAAACCCTAGAGCCTTGTGACACCGAATATCCAGCCTTTGTTTCTGAACGCACAATCAAGGAGACCACAGGCAATATTGATTGCAATGATTGTTTCAAGTAAGTACTGAATGTTCCACCTACCCTAACCTCCTGGATTGGACTGCAAAATTCTATTTCCAGGCAGTTCTAGCTGTTGCAGTTAGTCTAATCATGTGGGAATGGATAAAGTTTAAATCTGATATTTATAATTTTATAGAATATATCCAGAAAAAACATGCTACCTTAGCTTATTGCAGGAGGCTTTCCTGTAGCTGAGTTCACTTGCATAGTCATAAGCCTTAACAGTAGCAAGACAGACTAGTTGGCTCAGTGACTGAGTTCAGGCAATACAATAATCCGCATTGAAGGGTTGAGTATAGGTTGAATGTGGGGTGTTGAACTGTGGATTGTTGTTGAAACCCAGCTGAAATATCAAACCATGATAAACAGCCCACAGTTCATAACTAAACAACAAACATGGGTTTTCTTTATGGGTTGTTCATGATTAACAAGTAATGGCTTTTTAGCACAGCCAGACCCAGACTACACAGTGAGCTACATTTCAGTAACATCCAACCCTTTACCCCTAGACACTGTTGAGCAAGGATTATCTTATTGTCTGAACCCAGTCATTAGGAGGTTGAT
Organism: Varanus komodoensis; assembly: GCF_004798865.1. Lineage (NCBI taxonomy): Eukaryota > Metazoa > Chordata > Lepidosauria > Squamata > Varanidae > Varanus > Varanus komodoensis. The sequence goes on from NW_025336346.1 coordinate 15,149,811, forward strand.
CTGTTATCTCAAGGGGTCTTTTGAATTGATTGATCCTTTTTCCAAGCCCTTTAGCCACAAAATGACACACAATTAGTTAGAAAAAGATACAAGTTGATTAGCTAGTTCCAAATTGCAAACCAGTAGCCAATGCCAATAGCTAATGTTCAGCCAGGGCTCCACAGAATTAACCAAACTGTGCCAAAGCTCTTGTAGGGGCAGCTGGTTGTGTTGAGGATGGCCCAGGGGTGGTACCTGTGTCAGCATAACCTTGCCTTTGATCCTCAGTACGCAGAGTTCCAAGATGGATTATGCTCAGCATGATTGTTGGTACTGTCCCATGTCTGGTCCAGTGTGCACTATACTGAGCACTTACTGATGTGCACTAGCTGACACAACATAATCTGTTTGTCAACTGATGTATAACATGCACTTACTGAGCATTTTCTGTTAGTTTGTTAGTAAAGTTTCTTTAGCTTTCCCTTAAGGATTGGCTTCAATATCAACATTGCTAGTGAAGCATTAGTGTTGCTAAATAAAATTCAGAGTATCTGGGGAATTTAAATTGGTTGAATCCGGATCTGTAATCTCAAATTGTGCCAATATTCACTTCCTCTGTCTCACACGTATGAACACTACTTGACACAACATAATTTAAATTCTCCTTTTGAACTACTTTCTGTTCATTGTTGTTCCAAGAAACAGTATGAACTACAGACACAAGAAGAGAGGACTACTTCAAAGGACCTAGTTGACCACAGCACAGGATTGCTGCTCATTTCTCCCTGGCTCAGGGCACTTGATCAGTTCTTACCAGCGTATGCAGATGGGCTGTATCTCACAACTAAGGCTGCAAAACCTAGGCTAGCTACCTAGAAGTAAGTCCCATTGTATTTAGTGGGACATACTCCCAAGTAAACATGCACAGGATTGCACAACATGCTGCGGAGCCTCATGCTTCCGGTGGAGCTCATACTCGCCCAACACAAGTTGAATGGATGTTTGGCTTACTAGAGTGAGGAAAAAAGGTGAAAAAATTGATAATACAGTTTGCTTGCAGGAAGGAAAGGTTGGAATTGGTGTTGACGCCAGCCAGTCCTGCTCATGTGCTTGTATGTCAGTCACAAGCATTATGTATTTGTTATATATATTTGTTAAATAAGACATGCCTGTCTTATTTGCTTTCTTTCATTCCCCACACACATTTGGTTCTTAAGTTCACCTGGACAGGTTACAATTAAAAGCAACGAAGAATCCATATATATTCTATATACAGCCATATATGCACATGCTGTATATAGAAACAGCAGCGATGTGATAAACCAGTCAAAAGAGATGTTCTGAAAGAGCTGTGCATTCACTGACGGTAGGTGTGATGAGGCCAAGTGGGCCTGCCCCAGCGGGCGATTCCGTGAACAGGGCAATGCCAGCCACCAAAAATACCTGGTAACCTTTGTGTGACACTTGGAATCAGATGTTGGAATGTGTGGAAACCAACATACTGGGAAGCATGCTGAAATTCCACACAGTCATGTTGCTAGACTAGAGTTTAGGACGTAGTGTGTACCTCCAGCTCACGTATATTAACTAGAACTGATTTTTTTCTGACACTAGTGAAGCTTTTTTGCCAGTGGTATATAGATGTAGTGTGTCCAGCACTAAACATAAGGCAGACATTTTAAAAAACCTGGGAAGTGCCAGAGTCTGGTGTCATTTTCTTGCCCATAGAGAAGATTGTTGTAAACCGTCCCGAGACGCCAGATACCCAGCTCTACCTCTCTTTTTCAACCAATCCAGGTGAGCAGTGGCTGTACTGAACCGGTGCCTGGCCAAGGTAATAGGCTGGATGAGGGCCAATAAACTGAAGCTCAATCCAGACAAGACGGAGGTCCTGCTGGTAGGTGGTTCGAACTCCTGGGTAGGTGACTTGGATCTTGTCCTGAATGGGGTTGCACTCCCTCTAAAGGACAGGGTCCGCAGCTTGGGAGTGCTCCTCGACCCGGAGCTGACTTTGGAAGCTCAAGTGTCGGCGGTGGCGAGGAGCGCTTTCCCTCAGCTTCGGCTGATCCATCAGCTGTGTCCCTACCTGGAGGACGACTGCCTAGCGACAGTGACGCATACATTGGTTACTTCCTGGTTGGATTTCTGTAATGTGCTCTACGTGGGACTGCCCTTGAAGACAGTCCGGATACTTCAGATGGTGCAAAATAGAGCAGCCAGGTTGCTGATGAGGACTGGGCATTATTCTCGTATAACCCCAGTCCCCTACCAGCTTCACTGGCTTCCTATTGAAGTCCGGGCTCAATTCAAGGTGTTGGTAATTACTTATAAAGCCCTTAATGGCTTGGGACCCGGATACTTGAAGGAACGCCTGCAGCCATGTTTGCCCTCCTGCCCCTTGAGGTCGGCAACAGGGGCTCTCCTCCAGGAGCCCTCCGTAAGAGATATTAGGAAGCAAAGTACCTGGACGAGGGCCTTCTCTGCGGTGGTGCCCCATCTATGGAGTGCGCTCCCCAGAGAGGTCTGCCTGGCGCTGTCGTTATTTGTTTTTTGGCGCCAGGCCAAGACCTTTTTATTCAAACAGTATTTTAATAATCTTTAATATTTATAGTTTTAATTATGCAGCCAGTGTGTTTCCAAGTTTTAATTGTAAATTGTAATTGTAAATGTTATTCTATTTGTTTTATTTATTTATGTTGTGAGCCGTCCCGAGGCTGTGTAGCAATGGGGACGGCATATAAAAACTTTAAATAAATAAATATAAAAGCTTTAAAAGAAATCAGCAATATGTCTAAATACTAGAGATGGGGTAACTGCTGCATCTAGCCAAAGCTTTCCAAGAGCAGCTTGGCCTCTGAAGGTCGTAGTCTCCAGACCGCTTCATGTTGTGTTTCTCAGGTCATGAGGGGACAAGCCATGTACTCTCATTTGGAGGACTGTGGCTTTAGAATGCCGTATTCTTTGTTGATCTAAGTGAAAGCTACTTGGATCAAAATACGAGACCACCCTTGGAACTACAGTCTCCTTGGAATGTGCTTTCTTTGTTTGAAGCTGTTGGCTATAAATAATTAAACCACATATTACTTTTTAAGTTGTGCTTTTTTCCCCTCGTGTAGGGATAGAAGAGAGTTTTGGTCAATTCACATTTTATTTATTATTTATATTTGTGCTTTACAGTATGCATGTACTGCTTCTCTGCCCACCAGGGCCATTGCAGCAGTATACAAGGCAACATAAAAATAAAAAGCAGACTATTCAGAGCAGGATATTTTACCAATTTGCAATTTCCAGATCAATAGTCAAATTGGAATGCAGTTCTCCTTCAGTATATGTTCTTTTCACAATTTTGTGATCGGTTTCTCTGAAACCAAAAATGCATATATTAGGGAGACCTGCACTCAATGGGGTTGGTGTGGTGATAATGACTAGGAGCATGTAAGCTGCTTTGGGTTTCTTGCAAGAGGAGAAAAGGCAAGCTATGCATATAATAATTAAAAATTAGTGAAAAACATACATTGTGTGAAAACAGCTTGCATAAACTATGCTTCATTGAGGCAGGATGCATACAAACTACTACATATTAGAATGAATGTGCATATTTAAGTTTTGTGTGGTCTTAAAAATATAGGTTGCAAACTGATGCTGAAATAGCATGAAATACACTGAGAACTGGAGAAATGAAAAACAGAAAAAGCAGAACTAACAGACAGATCCATCTCTACTCACATGTGAGCCTTTCCTCGCATTTGTCAAGAAGTAACCCAGCAGCTACAAAGGCATACTCGTAGTCCTCCAGTCAGGTTTTTGTGTGTACAGATCTTTATCAGCTCCATGTTTGAACTTAGAAGCACAGGCAGCTTCCTGGAGCTCCACGAATAGGCACCCAGCTTCTTCATATGACTGTGGCCAATGTATCCCAATGGCTTCTGGCTTACTGGTTTGTCTGGCTCACATTAGCTATAAAATCAAGCCAGAGAAACATTTGCAGGATGATCAAGCTTTCTGCCCAAAATATATAAACACAGAAATATCATGGCCTTAAAAGCAGGAACAGCATAACTGGACTGGCCTCCTCTTTAAAGGAGAATTGGAGAACATTTCAGCAAATATGATCAGGATATATTTTTCACTGTATTTATTGGTCTTTTAAAATCTGGTGCCAAATTAGACAATTCTTGCATAGTTGGTGGGACTGAAAACATTACTTTAAAATACATTGTTAGTACTGTTATTCCCCCCATAGTCTGTATTTCAGCAAAGAGGAGAAGTAATTTAACAGGGCCAACTTTTTCTTAGATGAAACAAAAATTTACAGCTGATACTTTTAAAGGTAATTTCAGGACAGAGGAAATAATCTAATTCAGCAGTACTTGGATGAAATGAGTTGGAAACTGAGTTTACTGAAAATTATAGTATTTAAAAATAATAAACTAAGATAATTTTCATAGAAAATCATTTTGTATTCCATAGTGGAAAGAAAACCTTCCTGTGTTAATAATACTCTGATCTCAAGGCACCCATTATTTTTGTCTGTAAGAAATGGTAAACCAAAGAAATAATTTGAATAAGTGTTAGAGACTCATGGGAACACTCTTCACTGTGTAATTTATTCAATTACTGTCATTAACAATCAGCAAATTGTGACTTAGGGCAGATTTAACTGTTCTATGTCTGAAAGCCCAGTGTGCTCACATGACTTGGCTCCCTCTGAAATTCATATGGGGCCGGGGGAATGGCTTGTATTTTACAAAATCTACTCAGGCTACTCTGTAAACGTGAAATGTGGAGCATGGTTTGATGCTCATTCAGAAAAAGACCTTCCTGTCTGAATTCTGAGACATTCCAGTCACCTCATCAGATTCTCCAGCCTCAGCAAGAGCATGTTTGAACCAGCCTGGGGATTCAGGTGTCACCCCTTCCTAGGTGTGCTTTGCCATAGCCCATGCAGATGTTGCACATCTGAACAGAGCAAACCAGTGAGGAGGCGCGATGCCTCACCCTGCCCGCTGCTCACACATTTCCATTGCCACAGAGGCCGGCTGTCTGCAGAGGCTCTTCATGCGAGGTGAAATGCAAGCACTTGCCTTGTGCGGAAAGCCTCCCGAGGTGCAGGAGGGTGTTCTCTTCGTGACCCCTCACAGGTGCAGGGTGACAGAGGTGCACAAAGAGTGGGGTGGGGCTCAGGTATGGGAGGGCCAAAATGACCCAGTAACCTGATCTGAGAGACTTGGCAGACCTTCACTTCCTTGACACAACATACCTGTGCAAAGTGAGCAGCAGAGGCTAGAAATGCAGCAGCAGAACCGATTCTACCTTACAGGTACTGAATTGACTCTGTATACATGTGTAAAGCTGTCCATGCCTGGGAATGCTGATCACAGAGACAGAGAGGCCCACTAGCTTGCACAGACTCCACGGGGACACTGAATGTAATGTCATCATCTCTCTGCCTACTAGTTCATTGTCTATAGTTAAAGCTTCAGTCTCCATCCAGAAAGTCTCCAAATTCTGCAACTGACCTCATCTCCTGGTGCAGTTGTTAGGAAACAGAAAACCCAGGATCAAATCCTGGAAATAATCACCCAGTCTTGGACATGTTATACATGAGCACTGGTTGTTTTGCTTTCTTTCCACTTGATATAAATAAATTATTTGCACTTTATGTTTTGCAAAGTTCAAATTATTTTCCAAAATATAGGGGCTTTAGAGAATGTTGGAGCCCAGAAGAAAATACAAATTACGTAAGAATGCTATTATGGTTAAGGTTTGGCTGCCCTAATCAATAATTTTTGACATCCAATATCTCACTAATTATGAAATTAATCTTTGATTTAAAAAGCAATTTCGAACAAGGCAGTCTGTGTTTTTGAACAACTAGAATACAAAACTGTCAACTAGAATACAAAACTGAATATCTACATTGCTTTTCACATTTTCCAGCAAGCTATTCTTGATTTGTTCATTTCAAATGTTGCTGTAAAAGCAGGTTAAAGATTATTATACTGTCAGTTGGAGGAGATAATGGCCCCCAAGCAGCTAAAATGAATTGTGAGTAATCCTAAGCACATTTACACAGAAGTAAGTTCAGTTGAAATCAGTGGGACTCTTTTGGTAAAAGGTTACAGCCACAGACCCACTGAAAATAAATGAGAGTTAAGTTGTTTCTTTGGTTTCATTGGGACTCGGTCGCAACTTAGCTGAATCAAGGCTGATGTTTTTGCTAGAATTATATTTTTTTAAATGAGCTCTAGTAAAATTGGGAAGAATCACAGAATAGCAGACTTGAAGAGGGGCAACAAGGTCATCAAGTCCAACTGCCTGTTCAGTGAAGGACTCCAAAATAAAGCACATCCCTAAAAGATGGCTGCCAAGCTACATCTTGAATGCCTCCAAATGTGGGAAGCTCACAACCTCCCTAGATAATTGGTTCAATTGTTGTACTGCTCTGACCATCAGGAAGTTTTTTCTGATATTCAGCCAGAATCTGCCTTTCTATAACTTCGGCCCATTATTCTGTTTCCTGCACTCTGTGATGATTGAGGAAAGATTCCAGCTCTCTTCTTTGAAGTACTTGAGGAATGCTATCATATTTCTCTGGAGTCTTCCTTTCTCAGGGCTAAATATGCCCAGTTCTTTCAGTCTCTCAGGGCTTTGTTACCAATCACCAATCATCTTTGTTGGCTTCCTTGAATCTTTTCAAGTTTGTTTGCAGTACTCAAGATGAGGACTAACCAATGCTAAGTAGAGGGGAACTAATAGTTTGTGTGATTTGGAAGTGAAACATTTATCGATGCAGCCCAAAATAGCATTTGCCTTTTTTGCAGTCACAGCACATAATTGACTCCTATTCAACCTGTGATTTACAACAATTCTAAGATCCTTCACACTTGTAGTATTGCTGAGCCAAGGACACCCATCTTGTAGCTCTGCATTTGGTTTCTTGTGCTTAGGTACAGGACTTGGCATTGTCCCTGTTGACTTTCATTCTGTTGTTTTCAGTCCAGTGCTCTAACCTATCAAGATCACTGTGAATTTTGCTTCTTTCTTCCAGGGTATAGGCAGCAAGGTGTGAGTTTTACTATCTCATGAGCTAAGGGAGCCAGATAATGTTTACAAAGTTTGCAAATGGCTTAGGTCCCAGGTACTTGAAGGACAGCCCCCCCCCCCCCATAACAACCAGCCCTCTTTGTTTGTGGTGGTCTTGAGAAATATTGTCATGTGGCAGGGTTTATTTGGTGGTGGCACCCCAGCTGTAGAATTTGTTTCTAGTGGACTTTACGTGGTAGAGATTATCAAGCTGTCCCTCTATGCTGCTGATATTTCGGTGATTATTCAGGATGTATTTATTTGTTGAAGATTTGAAGGATGATAGACACATGTTCTGTTTCCTTTTTGTGCTGATTGTACTGTATTTTATTATATATTTGTGCTTTTAGAGTTATGATTTTTCTCTGTTTTATATTGATTTTAGCCATCCTTGACTATTTGTGAAGAAAGTCAGGCTACAAATCAAATCAATAAAATAAAATAAACTGCCCCTGAGTATTGGCCCACGATGGGTATTATAAAAGACTGGCAGGCAACTGAGTTGGAAAAGGCTGTTACAGAGCCGCAAACTCACAATGGATCCATGAGGAGCATTCTAATGCCCGTACAATCTTCTTGTGATGATGTAAGTTATAGAGGTGAAGCAGCAAATACACAAGCGATGCCAATTTCACAGAAAAATAAGTTCAACACTCAAAACTCCAAACCAGCTATAATCAGAGCAAATTACACGTTATTTCTTTCCAGATATAATTAGCTGTTTTCCAAGATTGTGGCTGCCATCCTAAACACCAGGGAGTCCTCTTGAATATGGGGAGACATATATATTCATACATTGGGTTAAACATGCATAGTGCATAGTTAAGTTTCAGCACCAAGTGGTTTTAGTTGTTAGCGTGAAGAGTGCATGACCCAGATGGCTTGGGCATACATACTGGGAGATCATTCCACTGGTGGAAGGCTAACACTGGTGGAATGGAATGGAATGGAATGGAATGTGACTCCCCCTTCATCTCTCTCCCAATGCAGCCCACTGCATCCCTTCCTAAATTTGCTTCAGTGGATTGGGAAACCCTCTGGAGCAGATCTGAGGGGGCAATAGAGGACAGGGGCCTTTCTGTAATGGCAGAAAACCAGTGGATTGGATTCATCCCACTGAATGCAGCAACCCCAAGGGTCAAACTAGATTTTATTCTTCCCTCCTCGTAACATCTACTACAGATGGTGTGTGACATGATACAATTTTATTGCATGATTCCCTGTTCCCATCTCACATGACAGATTGGCAGCAGTAGGGAGATGTGCAGTGTGATGACATCACATTGGACATGTGATTAAGAAGAAGCAGAGAGAGCTCAGGAACAGCCCTGCATCTCCTTCAGTTTCTAGTTTGGCTGTATCCCACTGCCATTCAGTAGAGGAAAACACCCAAATGGAAATCCTAGTATCTTAAGAAAGACTACAGCACCCGTTAAACGTAAATGTCTAGATGGATTGCCCTCGGGGTGCATAGAAATGTCAATTAAAATGATACCATCCCTGATGGGTGTGAACAGTGTATAAAGGGAAAAAATACACTAGTGCTTGTTTCCTCAGCTATATAAAATTCTTTTTTATGTATAAATTGTGAGTTGTAGATGTATATAAGCATAGTGTCTAAGATACAGATCTATTAGACAGTTGTGCATGATGAAGACGATTTGGTGGGGCTGGTGAGCCTGCGCACATGTATGTGTGTGTGTGTGTGTGTGTGTCCGTGTCCATCCAGGATGATTGGCAGGGGCTGACTTCCACTAAGATTTCATATGTATTTTTCATGCCTTATTTAGAATGAATTTCTACTGGACAGATTCATTCAACATAGATCAAATAACTTAATTAAGGCTATGTTGTCATCAGACAGTACCAGCCTGGGCACAGTAATGCCATTAACAGAATTCCTTTTAAGCATTAAAAATGTGTTGTAAAAAATAAACCACTTAAAACTGGAAATATAAACTCCAAAAACATATTATTGTTGCTTTGTAGAGGTTTTACAGGTCATTATACTTCATCTTATTTAAATTGTTAAATAAACCTTCAGTTCAGTTCCCTATGGGAGAAGAAAAGAGTATGTTGATTATATTTGGATAAATCAGCTAACCACATACATTATTAAAATTAGTATCCATTGATGCCCTACTTGGCTCCTTACAGGTTTTTAAAGAGTGAATGTTACAAAGTATAATGCCATGATAGTGAATAAAAAGGTAGGAAAACCTACTTAAATGAAAATTCTGTTTCATATCCCTCCCCCATCACTCTCTCTCTCTCTCTCTCTCTCTCTCACACACACACACACACACACAAATGTTGAAGTGCACAGTTTACAACATACACATTTCACAGTGTGAGTGGTAGCTTGTAACATTGGTAAGAAGAATTTTGGAGGATTGTATTCATTTCCAAGCACTAAAAATGGCCAATGTCCACCAGCCAAATTATTTCCAGGAAATCAGAAACAGCGTGCTTCCTTTTCTGAAGCCAATTTAGGTTCACAAGATGGGAGGAAGATGTATAATAATGAGTTTTACTATTCAGGGTACAGTCAGGTCTTTCAGTCTGTGGAGAGGGGTTCATTGATACATGAAGGGCATTAAGTTGGCAAAAGATACGGTTTGGGAGGAAGAAGGGATGAGAAAGTGGGGGAAGGAAATGGAGCTAAAGTAAGGAACGAACGAGACTGAGCAAAGTGGAACTACAGTAAGTGGTTCAAGTCAAGAAAGCTTATCATAGAGATTTTAAATCTTACTTGACTCTATCTAGTTTTATGTAGGAACTTTCCTTATATCAGTGAAACTATTTGCAATTCTAGTCCAGTGCTCTCTGACATGGATTTTCAGTCTCAGGCAGAGGTCTTTGTCATTATGTGCTAATGAATCATGTATAGTTGAGAGAGACCGCGACCTCCTGTGTGCAGAGCAGGTGCTGTACCACTGAAGTCTGACAATAATTCTTCCCCAGTGTAACTGTTAGCACAGTTACATACTTGAATGTTGCAAGCCGACCAGAACTTTGGGCAGAAGAATTGATAGTAGTTAAGAGCGCTATATGTTGAGCTGGAAGCATTTTGCCTGTGTCAAAGGCCTGTCAAAAAAGCCAGGTTTTAATTTGGCATCTAAATCCCGCCTTATTCCGTTGTGATGCTAGGTGGGCCTCATGAGGGAGAACATTTTCAGAGCTTGGAAATGCTTCTTTCTCCATTGGTTTCTATGTGTTGCCTGATTATTACAGATGTGTGATTAGTTTGAAAAATAGTCACTGAAAAGCCACAGCATGAGCGGAAATAAGGACAGAATAATCTGTCAGATTCCACAAATTTTCTCAAAATTATGTTCCTCCCATCTTATTTCTACATCCGAGAATTTAAATCTCTGTTTAAAATCATTGCAAAATTATATATTTGCAAAATATGCACATTTCAAATTACATATTTTGTAGGTGATTTCTCCCAAAATACGGCATTCTTGGGTCACTTTACTATACACATTTTTGTAGGAATTGTTGATGTACAAACTTTGGTCACAAAAGTGTCCATATCTGTACATAACTGTGCTCCAGTTTGTGTACTGTGAATATTGTGAATGTGAACGGAATGAATTTGGCCCCTGCCCAGAGGAAATTAGGAAAATTATTACTATTCAACATTTTTATCTGAGGAGTTTCTGTGGTGTGCTGGAAATGTGTGATGGGAAACAGTTTTCTCTCGAGATTGTAACGTTCTCCAGCGTTAGATATGCTGTGTATTGTGTCAAATGGTATAGCTCTAATTCAGGTAAAAGTATCTGACTGGAATACATTTTCCATCTTCTTTCGAACATGTTTTATTTGGGCTCTGTCAAAGTAGTAATAGAATGCATTCTATTACAGCTTCTCTATTTTCTGAAAGTATTTTATGGTCTCCAATATCAAGCCTGTAACAGAGCATCTCAGTGACAGCAAGACATCTGTTTGTCACTTTTTTTCTCTGAGATTGTTTGATGAGTTGTCAAAGCTGTACAAATCTATATATGTCAGCTCTGATCCTCCTTTTATATGTTTACTTTGGAAAGGTTTCATGTATGCTAGGACTTAAATAAGCTTTACAGATCAAAGAAGGGCAAAGAAACCAGTTTTGAGTGTATTTTTACTTAATGTACAAATAAGAATTTGAAATATGACAGATTCTTTAAAGGGATATTTTGTAACATTATAAAACACATTCTTGTTATTTTTATTGGTTCATGCGGGCTGGCTACAGAATGATTTTTTTAGCAATGTAATCATGTCATTTCATGTCCTTGCAGCCTATCACTTTACAGCATAATATATCTGCATCTAGTCTGAAATGATCATGCAGTGATAGCCAACCTTAAACCTGAATTTCCACAATCATGTTTGCATCGACCATAGTAGGTTAGACGGTCAAATACACTGAAGCATTCATACTCCCATATGAAACTCTATCTTATCTAGTACTGTCCAGCAAGATATTATTTTAGTATGAACAAGAATTATAGTAATTATATCAAGTGCTTTGCAGTCTATATTTCTCTTATAATATAATCCTACTTTCTGGGGAAGGTGGGAGTCAGAACAATAGTTATTTCCCCCTCACCCAAGGTCATAAAGCATCTCAGATCCCGCTTCACAGCCCCTGCAAAAATTTCTATACCACTCAGATCTCCAATTTTGGAGGTCCAATGATGGGAAATTTGAAAAAATAAGGGTGGCTTGAGGGTGTGGCATGGGAAGATTAGGAGATGACAAAGGATCCCCGACATCAAGGGGGGGCATCCACACCAACTCCAGGGCCAGCATAAATAATTTCCCTCCCTTGGCACACAACAGGAGGACAATAGTTTGAAAAAATCAAAACAGAAGCAAACTGCGAAAACACTTCCCCTTGTGTGCTCCTCTTCTTCCGGTAGCAGCCCAGGAAGGGTTTGGGTATGTTGGAGAGTGATACATCTGAGCTCTCAGATTCTGAAGGTAGCAATAACCTGCTTTCCTCTCACCAATCTTACAATCGGGCAGCTGGAACTAGTCAAAGCCTCCAAGGGAGTTCCTAGCTTCAAAAACCTCCTTTGAATCCAGCTTAAAAACTATTTATCCAAGCATAACACCCTAATCCATGTGTTATCTAGTCTAATGATGATTCACCACAGTGTGAATGAGCATGCTTAACGACACCTTTAACCATTAAATTCCATTTGTATGATTTGTTTCACTAGGAAGCAAACAGCCCAATTCTATCAGTGCTTAATTATAAGGAAGTTTTATTGCTTTAGCAAGGACGTATGCTGAATGCTTCTTAGGATTAAAACGGAATGCTTATGCTTTTTAGGATTAAAACCAAGTAATTCTAATAGGTTGTAGCAACTGCTGGACTGCTTTAAAATCTAAAATTGCATTGCATAGATTTTATGTCAACGGGTGTGACTAGAACTGGGTTGCCAGTTTAATATAAAAGTGAAACAGAGAACCTGTTGAAGGGATGGAGAACGACAATATGTCCAGAGTTGTTTCTGTGAAAATCTTTTGGGATGAAGATGTTGCCATGTGTCTGTGTGTGGTGCAGAAATGTTTCAGCAGGACAGGTTTTTTCTCCTATGAAACAGGACTTTATAACCCCACGACATCAGGATCTGGCAATTTTGTCTTCCTTTTAAAATATTATTTATCTAAAACAGCTGCAGTGTATAAGATGGGCCTTTGCCTAGTAGATGTTATCTGATAATGATAGAAGTGCTGGAGGAGAATTGTTCTCCCCACCTTGCTTCTGTTGGACCAACCTTGCCATTCATAGATTTCTAGAATGTACATGTAGGCATAAGCAAGTCTGCATGAAAAGTTTCATAGCTAAATTGTGTTTGTTATACCTAGAACATAATCAGGGTTGAGTTCCAAAATCCACAGCCATTTTTGAGATGGACTCAAGCCCAACTGAATTTTGATCTATTTCATAATTGCTCCTGCCACCCTGACAGAGTCCCCACCCCAGCCCACCCCAAGCAACTTACCCTTGCAGAAGGGGCCAGTAGCTGATGAATTCCCTGGTGAAGCCAGGTGGGGCCTTACACTTGGCCAGAGTGATGTCAATCAGGAAGCATAAACATGGACAGGACCCATGAATTCCAGCGAGATACGAAATAGTGGCCCTGAGCATCTTTGGTGGCATCTGGTCCAGTGAAGCAGAGACCCGCATGGCTTCTCTTGGCTCCAGCTGCCCCTCTTCAAAAGCACTTCTCTCGTTTCTTAGGACTGGCACAGAGAGCTGGCTGAAATTTCCTCCTCGTTTGGTTTATCTGAGCTTCTATGGAAACGGTTTTCCAAAGACCTAAAGCATGTTTTTCTCCTGCCCCCCACCCCAGGACTTTCTGAGAAAGCTTGGAAAAACTGGATGTTTCCTGAAGCAAGCAAATAAGAGCTTCCTCGTGACTCGTTCTTTCTCCATCCGCAATCTGTGATGAACTGTATTTTTTCTTGTTAAATGCTAATAATACGGCATGGCTGAAAAGTCAAGAAATGTGTTTCCATTTGTTAACACACCACAGAAGTTCAACCTAATGATTATAGTTTACATAGGGAGGGAAAGATTTTTAAAAACAAAATGATTTTGATTGTCCTAATATTATCAGTAAAGTTTTAAGAAATAAATAGGAGGAATTGTTTGGATTAAGAAAACTGATTAAAATTTAAATACGTTTAGGTAACTTTAAGAAGTTAGATGTGTGAATCAGTCCTTCTTTGGGCAAGGCTTTATTTCTTTTAGGTGATCAGCAATGTTTGATAGAAAGCAAAATTGAGAATTGTCTGACATCTGCCGTAAAATCCATGCTGCATTTCATAGAATGTGAGGTTTCAGTAATCATAACAATTTTCAACAATGGAAAAAACGGACATACAAAGCCCATCTCAAGTTCATATTCCTGCACAAGTGGTTCACATTCTCAAGGAAATGTCTTATTATATGTGTTGCATGAAACTGTAGATTTATCTGGCTGTGAAAATATATTCTTGTACTTGTTTGCTTTACTGTTTTATTACTATTCCAACTCTCCATCTCTGATTATTATACTTTTTATATCATAGCGGTTTCCTGTGTACAAGACCTTTCGGGAGCAATCCTAACCTCAGCCAGAAAGCACCACCCATGTCGATGTTCTGCCAGTGGAGTGAGAGGAAAAACGAGCATGTCTGAAGCATGTTAGCAGAAGCTGTGAAAAGCCCCCTTGTTTCCCTGACACGGACACAGAAACTGTGGCACTCTGTGCCACTTTGGGGGCTGGCATCCTTCCTTCCTTCCTTCCCATTTACAGCGTTGGAAGGAATGAAGAAAAAGCCTGCAGCCCGAGGGCAGGGCAGCCTTTCAAAGAGGCAAAAAGTGCTTTTCCCCAAGATGCCTCAGGTCTGTGCTTCGTTCCCACCCAAACGCTGTTCTCTCACCAGGAGGCCACATGAACAATGTGGCAATGAAAAATAGTTCCAATCATGGGTCCCTTGGGCAAAGGTTTGCACCATTGGCAGGATGCCTCTTCTGTTTCCTGTCATCTCCGTTTCCTATTAGCGATGAACTCAGATTCCACTGCGAGTGATACAAGTAACGGTTTGCTCCCCTAAGCGATTCTAGAAAAGGAAAGGCAAAACATAGAGCATGCAGGATCTCCTGCAGGAATATCCGCAATGCTCCAGTCCTCCTCCCCAATCAAATAACACAGCTTTACATTTTTGACCAGGGATGGGGAAGACTTCTTGATGGTTTATTCTTTGATCAGCAGTTCCCAAAATCCATATACTTCTGTGCAACATTTTCCAAACATAATTAAATATTGGAGGAAGCTGCATGGACAGACTCGTCCGTCAGGCACTGGTTTGCATGCATTTAGCTCTTGAAGCCCTGTGTCTTCAGCCATGCCTGTGCTGCCGCCGCCTCCTTTTTCAGACACGTTGCTCATGTTAGCAGCTATGTGAAAGCAAGCACAGCAAGGGCCTCCGCACACGGGGAACTGTGTGCCCAGTGAATTCGATCTATGCAAGATAGATTAGAATTTCATTTGATTCATTTTTATGCACAAACGTGCTAAAATGTCTTCCTAAACAGGAGATAAAGAGATGGAGATTTTTCTTTAATATGCGAGAAAGCAAAAGTGACATTTGTCTCCGCCTTCAACCAGTCGATTTTCCAAGGGGCTCCTCATACTTGGAGGAGGTACGCTCTGGCATCAGCACTCCCCACTGGCCCATTCCACACAGCCAGGTGTGCAGCAACGCATCAGCAAATGCTTAAGGCTACTGTGCACTGGTGCTCCACATGAGAATAAAACACATGGACTTATGGACTGCACAGAGTGCCTTGGCACATATTAGCCGTACATGGGTAGGTGTTCTTTTTCAGAGGTTCCGATGAACTCTCAGTCAAGGGGCAGGGTCAACAGTGTTGACGCTGGAAGTGGTGCCGACAGACATGGTTCCCCACCATTTATTTTATGCGTGGAAGGAATGACTGGATGGACCTGGCTGCAAAATTTCATCCCACAAGATCTGACTTGAAGATTTATCTTTTCATGTATCTCAAGTTGAGATATAGTGAACTGTAGATACTGGCATACATGATATTATTTTTGATTGTCTAAAAATGCTCCATCCTCTATTTCATCTACTATTTAAAAACACGCAGCCAAATTTATGACAGCAATATTGATGTTAGACTTGTTCGTGTATTTTTTTTCAGTGGATAGGACAGCAATGTGAGTTAGAAATAAAACCAGCAGCCTGGAAAACACATTATGAACTTTGGAAACCAGAACAACAGATATCTGCATGTTGAACAGTCAAAGTTTGTTCCACTCCATTAGGGTTTGGTTTATGCAACTGACAATTATGTGAGTAACAGATATTTGAGCAAAGGCTGTACATCATTTTCCAGTTATGATATCCTGATGTGTGTGTGCTTTTTTTTTTCTTTTTCATACTTAAACCAACAATAGGAAAAAATTGAAATGTGACAGCTATGAAATGAAATCCCATAGTAACCACTAAAGAATGCAAGCTAAAGTAGACTGCTTGAAAGTTAGATGCCCATCTCAGCCACATGGGACCAGGCCTTGTTTTAACAGGTGCTGAGCACCTATGACTCCGAAGGAAATCAGTGAGCCCTGCAGTTTCTCAGCTCTGTAGCCAGGAGCCAGAAAGCTACCTCGACTACTTGCAAGGCTTACATATCATTTTTTAAGCCTTATTTATTTTTCTTTTTTATTTTTACAACAGCCAAGCCAATCCTCTTCCCCAGCAGTGTGATGCTATGCTCTGGTTGTGAAATACACCTCCCTTTGGTTCATGGAATGGGTCAAGTGGTGGTTTGGCCCCTCGTCCTATGAAAATGGATCTACCTCGTCGAAGGATTCATTTTGCAGTCCTGCAAAGCAGGCCTGACCTACTTAGCTGGAGCTGCTAAGATGGAGGCCTTCCAGATGGAGATCTCCTAGCACTTCCAATGAGGAGGTGGTTATTCCACTCTTCTCTCCTGAATGAATATTCCATGGTAATAAAAAGATGAAAGGGGTGGTGGGGAAAGCAGCGGGTCAGTTAAAAGTGGAAGTTGTCCAACAAGTCCTGTGATGAGGCATGAGTCAGGATATGATAAAAGCCTCCCCTGGAAGCATCCCAGGTGGTTCTGCAAAAGAAGATTGGAGAAGAAGACTTCTAAAGGGAAAGGCTGAATGAGTTTGCATTTTAAAATTAGGGGTTGTTAGATCAGAGTAAAGGCTCATGTGGCCAAGGGAATAATCGAATATAACAATGAGCAAGTACCAGACGATTTCCAACATACATGAAGTTGTGCGAGAAAAAACATTCTGGGTCTATGCTATTATTATGAATGGCTTCCGTGATCAATACAGGCCAGCTCTTCAGTGGCCTCCTATGCTCACCGCATGTCCTGATTTGCAGAGGACAGCCAGCCATGCATTCAAAGGGCTGTCGGAAGACAGTCCATGGCTAGCAGGCCTTCCGTCTATGAAGGGCTCTCCAGGCCAGTTCTGGTTTCAGCATGAAGAACCCTAAGAAGGGCAAGGCAGGAGGGGATCTGAAGGCTCTGAGGTTGCCTCTCAACACTTGGCCCTTGGGCAGCAGGTTGTGCTGGCACAGGGGTCATGCGATTGCAGGCAAGAGGGCCACATGGTGCTATATAACCCATTTCAATTTAAATTATATTAAGGATTCCAGAATTTGCATCTATACATATAAATTAGTGTGTGTGGTTTGTCTACAGATCTGTGTCCTCTTGTCCTCTTTATGGGGGTGCATTTTCTCTTTGCTGGTAATATATAAGTGGCCACCAACAATCAGGCTACATTTTGCATAATAAGAGGCCAAGACAGTTTGGAAGGTTTAGCATTATTAAAAACAAAATTACCCAAATGTTTTCAGAAATTGAGATCAATCAGCTCCATACTGAGTGGCTGTTACCATACTGTATTATTATCATTATTAATATTATTTTCATTTCTTTACCACCCTATAGATGAAGTTCTCTGCTTGGTTTACAGCAAGGTATAAAACAAAACAATAAATACAATACAAATAAGATAAAACAACCATGTTAAGAGTTAAAATAGCTTTAAAATACAGTAAAGTGCAATAAAAAGACCCAGCAAGAATTACCAGGATAATCCTATCAGGCCCCTGGATGGCTAAGGAGATTTTTTTAAACCATAGTAATTCATTCCCCAATTGCATTCACATTAGGTTATTGCAACATTTATTCCATGCAATCAAGCTAGGGTGGAATCCTGTGGCTTCCTCACGTTGGATTTTTTTGCAGTCTGAATACTGCAGTCCTCTGGCATTGGTGCTCAGACTCTGCAGGACAAGCCCACGTCCCACCTTCTCTCCACAGGTGCAAAAAGGATCATGCCAGCAGCACCCCCTCAAGGTACAGCTGGGCCTTTGAACGGGGAAAAGGGTGTGTCGGAAGCCAGGAAAGGAAGAAGCTGGGGCTGTGGAGCTGCACTGATTCCTCCCCCTCCTTATTCTGCGGCTAAATCTGGGTGGCCGCCACCACGCCTCATGCCTTCCACTGAATGCTCGCAAGCCTTGGCATTCAGGAGTGCGCAAGCCTCTGCTGCAGGGGTTGTAGGACTGTGCCATTACTGCTGTGTTGTAATTATGGTAATCGTCTTTATTTTGAGAGCCACTTTAATCCCAGTGTATTGTGGAAAATGGAGTACAGAAGTGAATTATGACTGCCTGGATCTGCCTTTGAGTTCAGATCATCCGGAACAGAGCAGCCCACTTCTTATCTGATTTGAGATGTTCTGATCGAATCCCCCAACGTTGCAAGGTTACCAGCATGCGACTACCAGCAGCAAAGCGCTCGCCGTAGGGTGGTATCCGGTGGCATCCCAGCACCAGTGTTGACGATGATGCCTTCATACAAGCCAGAGCTTGTGCAACCAAACTCACGCGACAGAGAACATTCCTGGATGAGAAATTTGTTGATTCACATCCAAGAATGAATTCGAATGAGTGGTGATGGTTGGGAAGTATTTTTAAATATAACTTCAAAAGGTAGGGACTTCAGCATTTTGTCATTTTCTGTGAGTGAAGAACCCTTTAAGGATCCGGCAGGCTGTTGCCATGAATCGGGCTCTTCCTCAACCATGAGTGGCGGATGATGCCTTGACAGTGACGTTGCCGTGAAAGACAGAGGCTCACATTTTTATTTCTGTTGCTTCACTTCCAAAGAGTTCTCACACAAGACATTTGTAGTAAATATTCAACTGATCATTAAACCAGTTGCACAGTTCAATAAGCTAGTCCTAGTCTTTCATTGAGATTTAGCTCCCATAATACTAGTGACATAAAAGGTATTCTAGCCCAGCAGGTTGCTCAGGACATTGTCTTCCTTTAAATCTGATACACTGTGAAATCTGAGAATGAAAGAATATTTTGAAAACAAAATACATTTATATTATTTCTTTTTTTTTTTCAAAAAAAAAAGACCTTTTCAGTTGTTGGAATGGTATCTGGCGGAGTTTTCATTTTTCTCCTATATTTCATAAACCTGCATATTGATTTTAGAAGCAACCAAAACACAAACTGAACAAATTATCTCCCATCCTTAGCTGTTGTACCTTGAAAGAGCTGTTTGGAAGGCAGGATTTCATCCGTGGCATTTTTCAGTAGAAATGCGTCAACTGGTGTGAGAAGCTATGCCTGAGGAGATGCTTCCCTTGATGCTGCTCTCAAAGGCACAAGAATCTGGCCCTGTGGCCCCAAAACTGCCCTCTGTCCCCATGCATGGCGTATGTTGAGTTTTGTTGGCTGCTTTAATTAGGTCTCGTTCTACTGAAATTGTTTTAGATGTTTATTACATTTCTGTATATGAGAATTTTAAACCATTTTAAATTTGCATACTGAAGTTTCATATTTTGTTTTATTGTATCTGTACAATATCTTGTATTTTTAATGTATTGCTTGTTTAGATTTTTGAGAAATTATTGCGAACCACCCAGAAAGCTTTGGCTATTGGGAGCGATAGAAATATAATAACGATTATAACAATAACAGCAGGCACTGTTGTCCAGTCATGTCCAGAAGTGATATTAGATCTGCCAGTGCCAGTTTGGGGACATCACTAATCCTACCCAAGAGGATATTCAGAGTTTGCCTGATTTTTTTTCAAAACTGGGTCACAAAGCATACCATGTGGCATATCTCAGTAGTCAAGATTATAAATGCTGGAAGCCAACTGCTGAGTATGAACCCACTGCATGTTTCTGAATAATGTATATTCAGAGGAAAGGGGACCTGATGCTCTGTGAAGCAGAAGGGAGGCATCCATTTCTCTGGCGAACTGCACAGCAGACCGTCCCAGCTGAACGCTGCCCTTGCCATGTCTTTCATCCCCCCTGACAGCGGCAGCCTAACCTTTTGCCACCGACCCAGCGTGCAGCCGCCTTTGGGGCTTCCACACAAATTCCCGATGCGTGTCAAGGTTCAGCTGCAGAACGGGGAACAAGTCGATCCTCAGTTAAATTGCGCACACATAAAAACCTAGTGATAAGAGAGTCTTGAGAAAATCCAAAATGTCTACACAGTGTTTGTACCGTTGCATATTCATGGATGACATGTGGTCTGTGTGTGGCCTGCTCATTCTTAGAGGAAACCGCCGTCACAGTCAAAGCAGAAGGTGCAGAAAGTTTCGCTGTGTTGATAATGACCTACCAGGCCACGAGTGGGGATCAGATTCATTCTGGTCTGTGCTCTAGCCGTGATGGCTGGGATCATCACTACGCAGATCGTGTCGAATCCATTCTGTCTGTGTTTGTGGAGTATCAAGCGCCTTTACTTCTGCCCCCTCCTCTTTGAGGAAATAGGGTTTTTAAAAATGGCATTTCATTCTACTTCACTCTCCTTAGTGCTAATTCTTCTTAGTGCTAATACATACTGTACATGGACAAATGCACTAGCCTGTGTTGGGTAATGCAGATCAGTGGGTGAACTAAAGTGGAACAGTATGTTTGGACAACTGTGCATTGTTATTAATTTATACTGTTAATTTATATTATTTTAACAAAGTTTATTGATGTTTGTGAGCCACCCCGAGGCTTCGGCGAATGGGGCAGCATAGAAATTTCCTAAATAAATAAATAAATAAAATAAAAAATTTAATTTGCATGCATGGAAATCCATCCCAAAAGTGAAAAGCTGGTCTGTGGAATCCAGACTCACATGACTTGGAAAATATGGTCCACTGGGGAATCCATGGGTCTGATTCATACATAGGTGACCCCATTTGAATCTGTTCCAGATTCCTCTGACATTCTTAGTTGGAACTGAGGAAGATTAGATGTCCTTTGGGGCATTTGGAGCTTGAATATGAGTTCTAGCAAAAGAGTAGGAGACTTACACTGCAATCCTATAAATGTCTACTCTGAAGTAAGTCCCATGGTATTTATTTATTTATTTATTTATTTAGAAAGCTGCTACGCCGCCCCATTGCCGAAGCCTCGGGGCGGCTCACAACAATAAATAACATAATAACAATATGAAAACAATATAATTGGAGACGTTCTGGCCAAAGATGTAAAATCAATAAATAATATTAACAATTAAAATGACATTTAAATAAAAAGGTCTTCGCCTGGCGCTGCAAAACAAATAACGACGGTGCCAGGCGGACCTCTCTGGGAAGCACATTCCATAGATTGGGTGCCACTGCAGAGAAAGCCCTCCTCCGGGTACTTACCCTCCTAATGTCCTTCATGGAGGGTTCCCGGAGAAGGGCCTCTCCCGCCGATCTCAAGGGGCGGGCGGGCACGTATGGATGTAAGCGCTCCTTTAGGTAACCAGGACCCAAGCTGTTAAGGGCTTTATAGGTGATAACCAACACCTTGAATTGGGCCCGGACTTCAATGGGGAACCAGTGAAGCTGACAGAGAACTGGAGTCATGTGAACATAACGCCCAGTCCCCGTCAGCAGCCTGGCAGCTCTATTTTGAACCAATTGAAGTATCCGGACCCTCTTCAAGGGCAGCCCCACGTAGAGCGCATTACAGAAGTCAAGTCGGGAAGTCACCAGCGCGTGTGTCACTGTCGCCAGGCAGTCGTTCTCCAGGTAGGGATGCAGCTGATGGATCAGCTGAAACTGAAAGAAAGTGCTCCTCGCCACTGCCGTCACCTGAGCTTCCAGCGAAAGCTCTGGGTCGAGGAGCACTCCCAAGCTGTGGATCTTGTCCCTAAGAGGGAGTGCAACCCCATTCAGGACTAGGTTAAGGTCCCCTTCCCCAAAGCCCGATCCGGCAACCAACAGGACCTCCGTCTTGTCTGGATTGGGCCTTATTCCCATGGAAATGCACATAATGTAGCCTTAATTATTGAAGCAAAAGATAGAAGAAGAGGAGTTGATCCATCATTTTAAATATAACAGCGCTCATTATTTTTTTCTAAAATTATGCACGTTGGAGAAAGACTCAAATGGAAAAGTCTAGGATTTGGGATCGAGTAACTATGTACTTGTGTTTTTTGCATTTATTCCTGTAAATAGCCCACATAACTAGGTATTTATTTCTTTTTACACTATCTTCAGGAAACATTTTCTGTTATAGTGTGGAAGCTGTTCAGTCAACTAATGGGCATTGGCACTGGATATGATTTACTGTTACATGAATTAACCTTTAACCTGAATCCAATTTTTGATGTAGCAGAGAGGAGAAATGTTTTCTTTTTCTTTTTTCTAAACAAGTAGAAGCCTTTAATTTAGGCTGTCTGATGTTGACACTCCATCTGCATTTTTAAGTGTAATGACCCACATTGCTTTTCCTGGCCTAATGCAGATCAGAATTATCCCTCAGTTTTTGTTCATCTCTGAATATGGAAGTATATTGGCTTGAAATGCATACCAAAATGTGTATACAATGCATAGAAGAATACCTGTTCTGTGAATACATGTGTGAAATTTGGTTGCAGATCGGGGTGGGATTGCTGGGGGAGGGGGGACTTGAGAATGAACATGTGCGTAACTCAACATGGATCAGAAATAGATTGGTTCCTCCCTCCTAGTCACACATTGAATACTGGGCATCCATCTAAGGAAATAAGTGAACTGGCAGGCCATTCAGTAGGACAATTTTTAGGGTTATATAACTGCTAGTTCCTCTACCTGCTAATCCTGATATGTATGGAGAGCTCACTGACACTGGTTTCTCTCTAAGCTCTTCAGAGATTCTTTTACTTTAAGGCTGCAGTTCACCACACATTTAATTCATGGTGAGCTTCCTTGGCGACAGTGTCCGTGTATCTATTGCATTTGAACAACAAAGAGTGTGGCCAAAAGCTTCTAGCTCGATTCTTCTCCCACTTGATTCTTCTTGATTCTTCTTCTCCCACTTCTTGGTTCACCATATAAGGCAAAATTCTAGGAATAGGTTCAACATATCCCAGTATACGGCCCTTAGCAATCCATCTCTAGCATGGGTGACCTGGGACCATTTGTCACCCCTGCCTTTGCCCCGTGTTTGAATACCCCTGGGAGCATTTCCTGATGTGAGGCTGGCCACATGTACATCACCCCCCCCCCATTTCCTCTTCCCCTCCCCCACCAAAACCACTTTCTTCTCAAAGCAAGAGCAAGTGGGGCCAACAACAATCATACCAACTTTCTGGAGTGTCCCCTTTCAGGCATCTTGTGAGCTGATTTTGCATGTACAAACCCTATCAATGCGCTGCAGTCGGTATGACCGGGTGTTTCAGTTCCTGACATGGATAAAGTGGTATTGCATTTTATTCCAGTTGGGAGCTGGTATATTTATAACACTCTAAGATATCATCATACATAAAATGTAGCTGTTATTTTCTGTTAAAGAGCTTTCCTGCTTTCCTTTTTATTGGCCCCTTGTCTCCCACACACACCAAACACGCGGAAGCCGCAGATGGCTCCGTTTCGGTGGTTTTCAGCCTCGCTACATGGTCCAGCTGCTGGTAGGCTTCCTTGGAAAGTTCAGCCCTTGTATGTGATACTGTAACTGCACGTTGTGTTTCTCATCCTAGAGCTAACAGATTACAGATCTCAGAAAGTGTAATTTTAATGGGGTTCAGTCAAGTTTCAAGAATACCGAGGCGATCTTCTAATTGCAGACTTCCCTGCTGTTTCTTTCCCAGAGTCAGTTCAAAGGCTCCTGCCTCCCTTGCATATCCTCCCCCCTCCTCTAGTCTTCTGTGATTTTTGGAAAAAGCAGAGCATTTTCTTAGTAAGACAATATGTATTTTAAGTAGAGACGTCTGAGTGGAAATATGCTTTTGTCCACAACTACACATGGTCAAGGCCTCATTTAACTTCATCCTCCCCTGCCAGACCACCAAACTGAAAACAACTATTCTAGATTCAGCCACATTGGACGTCACAGTGTGTTATACTGAGCTGATGTAAAGATTTGCCCAGAAGCAGACTGCAGGACCTCTGGGTGGGGAGCAGGAGGACACTGGGATGCCCCTCTAGGAAAGAGCTCAGAGCCTGCTTCTCCCCTCCAGCAGACGAGCACCAACCATGTAGAGGAACCTCCGTTATCGGACCAACGTCTCAGTTACCAGTGTTGATGGATGATAGGCCATTTTTATCCTGCATGTACTATGACTGTGCAACAAATTTAAAAGCTTCATACAACCAAATATGCATGCAGTTGAAAAATGGTTTCCCTCTGTACGCTGGTAATAATAGCCACAATTAACTCATTTCCAAAACATGGAAATTGCCTAAGGTTGTGGCCAAGCAGATAAAAGAGTGTGATGTCTTGGATACCTTTCAAGGGTACAAGCCTGTGCCCTCTCACCTGGGAGGTAGCCCCCATTGAATATAGTAGGATTTACTTCTGGGTAATCATGTATATGCAAGAGTACATAGTAAAGGCAGCACCCAGTTTAGATACGTTTAAGTTCTGTTGATTTCAGAAACCTCATTCCACACGCAGAAAGATATTGCTGGTGAAATGAGGCATCCACGTCCTCTTCCTCCTCTGAGGAGAGCTGGAAGACACATGAGAGGGCACAGGGAGGGTGAGGACAGGTTGTGGAAGTCCAGCTCTCTCAGTACTATCCTTGAGTGTGGCATGAGGATTCTGGATCCAGGCAAGGAGTTTGTATGCAGTGGTGCCTTGCCTACCAATGGAATGAATGCCGCTGGTAGGACAGGTTCTGGAGAAAACATCCTGCTCCCAAAATTTGCTCTTGAGGGTTAGGCAGACTCTCTGGATCCAATTTAGGGGACTTGGAGGAAGAAAAGAAAGGAGAAGTGTGAGTGGAAGTCAACTTGTCCAATGTTGACAGAACCAATGCTTACAGCTCTGTCATAGAGATCAAAGGCACTTATGGAGAACAAAGGATAC
This sequence comes from Varanus komodoensis, assembly GCF_004798865.1. Lineage (NCBI taxonomy): Eukaryota > Metazoa > Chordata > Lepidosauria > Squamata > Varanidae > Varanus > Varanus komodoensis. Next base: position 15,174,740 of record NW_025336346.1, read on the forward strand.
TTCTCCTATTTTCTTACATGTTGAAGAAATATCACTTGATAGGTAGACAATGATTCAGATCAAGTCAATACAATCCACTTGTGAAGCGTGTTTCTGCAGACAAGGCTGCTACATCAGGTGTGCAAAAAATCCTACATGGAGAAGAAGACAGCTGAGATCCAGAAACCTTGTAATGAATGGAGAATTTTCCAATACGCACATGTACACCAAACTTGTAATGGAGCACACCTGCCTGCCACTTTTCTGTTTCTTTCATGCTTCTTTGGATTCAAGCTGATATTTCAACTAATTACCAACTGTACGTCCACAGGTCCTTTGTTATCCAGCAAATTCAGAACAGCAATCTCTTCATGGTGGTAGTAAGTAATGAATGTGACTGTGAGTCAGTGTCACCGATTACTATGGAACCAATAGAAATCAGGTATATCCTTTACTTCGACTGGCTGGGACTGAAATGCACCTCACACTTGGGGGACAGTTGAAATAAGTGGAATTTATGTTTGGCAAGACTAACTTAAAACAACACTGTAAAAATAAAAAATTATTAACTGCCTAGATTTGAATATACCTATTAGACATAAGGTTCAGCAAAGGTGGATCAAATATCCATGTAGCTGTCCATTTGAGAATGGTGGCTGTATGTCTCAAATATTCAAAGACCCATTAGGTCTTCCATCCATTGCATTATAGGAGGTGAGTGTTTGGCCTTCCCATGTTGGAATGTTAATCCTGTAACTCACAAGGAACTCACAATAATATGAACTTGGTCATTGAGTCTACTCTAGGAGGAACTAATCAGGATCCACCTCCATGGTCTTCTAATTTATTATAAGTAAAAAATCAAAATGAAACAAAACAAATCAAAAGCAAAACACAATTGGTACAAAACTCAAAGTCCTGAATGTTCATTGTGGATTCAATGCATTATATAACTTGGGGACCATTTCAGAAATCAAAAGTATTTGCTAGTTTTATTTTACCCTATCCCTGCAAAAGTAATAACACTATATAGGAGATACTGTTGCTATGCTGGATTTGATAGTCTCTCTTAACAGTAGAAGGCTGGAAGGGTGAGCACTGATACCTTCTGTGATACAACTTGCTTCCTAAATTTGTCCGGTGTTGTTTTTGAGAAATCTAAATGGGATGTGCCAACTCAAATGATAGTGAGCCGCAACTGGAGGACGGGGTGGATTTGGGGGCAGGGTTTAGTCACTCTGACTTTATCAATATCCTTAACTGCTGTGAACATAACGAATCCCTAAAATGTGAACGCTTAAAATCTCACAAGATAAGGAGACGTCCGGAGTCTTGCCATGGATTCCATCCTGAGGTAAGTGATTGTTTAAAAGTCTGCTAATGGTGAAAGTAGCCACGTTTCTTTCCGTGACTCCAGCCCCACATGTCCAGCGGTCTCTCTGATACATTTGGTGTGATGTTGTGCCGTTATTCATTGACGATGTTACCGTTGATCCTGTTGGAAGGCACACAACCTCGGCTTTATTTTTGGAGGGTTCTGCACTGGCGCCAGCCTCCTCTTTAAGCAAGGCTGGGCATGCATGCGGAGCATCTGCTGCTGCCGCCCCGAGGGGGGGCGCATTGCCTCTCTGCTGAAGAGCTCAGATGGGAAGCCCGAGGAACTGCTGGACACCAGCATACCAAGAAGTCTGGCAAATGTGGTGTGTGTTGCAGCCCTTCTGTTGACAGCAAGGGTAGGACACCTGTGGGCCTTGAGACCTTGCTGGGCCGCGGCTCCCATTGCTCCTGCCTGTGTGCAGTGGCGGGAGGTGGAGTCCCGTAACATCCGCAAGGCCACACCTGATGTAAGCTCTTGCCTTGGCCTTGGCCTTGGCCTTTAATCAAACAGATGTTGCAGTGTTGTTCTTAATTGCTTCTGATGGGCAATGTGAGCCCATCATCATATCCACACCAATAATGGCAGTCTATTGATGAAATAGTCAAAGAACCACTGGCAGGCACTGCTCACATTCCATTTGATCTCAGTGGCTGCATGTCATGCTTCCGCCCCAGTCAGTAAGTTTTTCTTCACCCAAATTCTATTAGCTGTTGATAAATTATGTAGTAATAATTAAGAAAGCATTTTAAGTGTAAGACTTGCTGCTGCTGCTGTTGTTTTATACCACCCTATAGCTCATTTGGATTCTCTGGGTGCTTTACAGATTTAAAAACATACATAAAAACAACAACATGATCATACTGAACAATCAAAAAGCAATACAACAGCAAATCAACAATGTCCTTTCCCCCTTTTCTCTCATTTTATCACAACAATACCCTGGTAGCCCTGTGCCTCTAAACATGGAAGTTTCCATGCATCCTTACCCAGAACAAGGTGTGGTGGCGGCAATCTCTACCACCGCCATGCATCACACTGGGATGGTGGGGAAAGGTAGCTGGGATGCTAGCAGAGATTAGCATAAGTCCTTGACCCCAGCATCCTCCCTTGCCACTATACCTGTTTCCCCCCCTCTGCTGAGTCCCACTTGTGGCCTCAGGGAGAGGAGGACAACCAGTGTGGTTCTTTTTGCTGGCTGCAGGGTGGGGGGCAGGGCCATTGAGGTCTAAGATAGCAGGACCCTGGAACTGGGTTGATCCATGATCCCATGGTCTCCCAGATGATGTCAAGAAACCGTAGGATTACAGCCTGTGTCACCTAAGGGAATATCGCTGAGGTGTGAGGAGATGCCAAAGCCAGTACTCTGGTGGCTGCAACCTTCACCAGCCTGGGTTCCCTCCAGATGTTTCTGATCAACACCCATCAGCCCCAGTCAAATGCAAGGAAACTAAAACATCTGGAGAACAGTAGCTAAGCTACTGTACATGATCGACAGGTATGTCTATCTTGATGGGATGCAAGTTGTATAGGTTGCAATACATCACACCAGAGCTCTCCCCGTGTGTGTGTGTGTGTGTTGAAAAAGCTTGACCTGGATTATTGTGACAGAGTGTGTTGCTTTCTTCGACTTTTCTTTTTAATTGTAGGAGAATGCCAGAGAATGTGGCGGTGTTTTAGGCCTGAGTGCTCAGCCGACTCTTCTTGCACTTCCTCTGCTTTTGGCCATTTTCTTAAGGTGACGCTGACTGATAAACCATCACTTGGCATGCTAAATCCATGGATAAACTGTGAACTGAGAAATGGTGCAACTAGAAGACATGAAATATAGTCAGAACATCAGCATTTCGTGATTTTAAACAGTGGGATAATCTAAACTCTCCAAATCATGTAAAAATAAAGACATTTATATTTTCTGTTTTGCACATCATGCAAATATGGATTTGCTATACAGTAAGTCCCAGTTCATCAAGAACAGGACCTCCGTAGGTAGATACAGATGGTCATTACTTTCTGCTTTGTCTCATGGAAAACAGTTTACAACTGTACTTTTTAAATAAAGTATATTAAAATCACAGGGTTTTTTGGTATATGTTTTATTTAACTGGCCCTGAAGCAGACTCAGTGAAATGAATCTAGTCTGTTTATTGGTGTCAATGGAGACTTCCACCTTACTTTTTTTCCACCTGCACCCCCATGTGCGAGGCTGTCGGGAGGGGGGGATTGTGAATGGAGGGTTGTCTGATCTGAATTACATGAAAGTAAATGGAAGGCGAGTCTCTGCTACACAGTTAGTGTAACAAAGCTTGGCTATTTGCTCTACTCTAGTGCCACTGATAAGGACTTTTGCAGGCAGGGCTACCTATAAGCTCCCTATAAGTTTTTGCTTTTGTAACCCTCTTAGGAAAGTGTAATGCTGCCATGCATCTGGTTCTCCAGGCTATAAAGCAGGAACACAGGTTCAGGAACATTTAGTTTTTTACTGGGAAAACAGGGCCCTAGATAAAGAAGTTTCAAATAGGGGCAACGGTAGTGCATGCTTATGTTCATTAGGAAAAACACTGAAGGACGCCTGTGCTAACCACACACAACATATGGGAACATTCAAGGGACCTGCCTCCTGGGTTCAGAGGGGGCCCCCACAGTTCTCCCTTAGCCCTGCATGCACTCCACACCGCCATCTTTTAGTAGAGTGTCAAGCAAAGTTCAGTTGCAAGAGGGGCTTTAAAAAGGGGATACAAGGGAATTTTGTTTCAGATCACACTGGGGAAAAGATGTGTACATGACAAAGAAGTAAATCATTCTTGATAACGTTATGTATGAAAAGGCTTGTGTTCCTTTCAGCCCGATTTGGAATTCACCAAGGACAATAGATGCATTTCATAATGCATCTCAACAAAATACGATTAGGGGATTATTTGCATTCATTTGTAGGATTATTATATGCATACACATTTATTTCTGAGCACTGCATGAAGACAAGGGTTATCATTTCCCATAAGCCACTGGGATGTAAGCAGCCTACCTGTGCATTGGATTACAACTTGGATCCTTTAAAATAGTCAATGTCCATAAGACGGCGGGATAAAGCTTTCCAAGCCATGGGAGGAGAACAGGAGGGAGCACTAAAAGAAACCTGCCTAAAGCAATCATTGCTTTACCTTCATGGCTGCACTTCCAGTCTCATAGAAGCAGGCTGGGCTGAGGGGCAATTTCCAGGTGAAAGTGCCTGGTTAGGTACCCAGCTCCTGGCTCCACTGCAGAAGCCCCTCTCAGGGAAGCTTTTGGGCCGAGAGGTCATGTGACTCTGGCATGTCCTGTCCTTTGGCCTACAGAGAAAGAATTTACTCTGAGTGACCTGCTCTGTGTTGTCCTTATGAATATTGGAATACCATGGGACACACAGACTAAAATTCGGACCTTGAAAGATCCAGTCTAGTTGGGATGAGGGTTAAAATGTAACACCTGTGATAAGGAAAGCAAACAAGCCATATACACTAAAGAGGTTTCGGTTCCTCACAGCATGAACAAACCTGAACCCTCACAGAGCCCAGGCTTGCTAATTATGACTGGCTACTATTAATGAAGTAACATTTGGTGCACATGTAGATTTTTTTAAATATACAAGTAAAATTCCCAAGCAGAGGAAGCCTGCAAACATTGAGATGAAAGCAGGAAATATTTTTCTGCAAATGGCTGTGAGGCACAGGCAGCAGTTAATTTCCTGAAAAAGCTATGATTAAAAAAAAAATCTCATAATAACTGATGGCTCATGTTGAAATATAGGAGACTATTTTCAAGGAATTAATAACAGAAATTAATATACCAAGTAAAGTGCAATATTACAGAAGGGGAACAATGGAACAGCTCAGTTCTCCCCTAATGAAGCAGACAGCTTGGGAAACATGCAGATCGCGTGTCCAAACACTTCCTGTTTAGCTACGGGTACAAAGATAAAAGCAAGAAACAAGGATAATCTGCCTGCGGATCAAGTTTCCTTTCTAGGACATTTTCAAGAAACAGATGAACTGGCTAATGCTAGAGAAGAGATAGGCTAATCAGGGAGAAGCCTATTCTAGGGAAAGGGCTTCTCTTTCATTCCCTTCCAAACCTTGTGATTCCACGTTTCTATATGACTGATTTCAGCCGAAGTTTAGGCTGTTCAGAGAAGCACAGACTTAATTTCAGTTGCAATTCATCAACATGCGGAACGTCACATACTTGAGAACTTAATGACTGTACTGTGAAATAATGGAGTGGTGCAATTAGTTCTGTTTAGTTGCTGGGCTTAATGTTAGCTGGATAAATGTAGATTATTGCGCTCTGGAATGTGATTAGTCAGCTCTGCTGTCTTTGGGGTGCCCCGCTGCTCCCCGCAGGTCGCCTGCTCCAAAGCCCGGCCAGGACAGCGCCGCTGGAATAGCTGCAAAATGGAAGAAGCAGCAGCAGCAGCTCTTGCCTGCCCCCGGGGGAGCCTTTCTGGGGATTTAACGCATTCACAGCAGGGCTTCCAGAGAGCTGATGCTGGGCAACATTTGACAGTTCTAAACTCCTTTGAGAATCTCAGCTGAAGAATGACCGGGGTTACACTGCACACGTAGAAAGAGGAGAGTGTGTTGAGCCCATTCACATGGCACCAGTCACCCTGGCTCAGTTTAGTGCTGGGGCCTGTTGCTGCGTGCAGGGCAACATTTTTACATGGGCTCTTTTAGCAGGGTGGGTGCCACTAGCCATGCTAACACCCCCACTGGCCAGGGAAGCCATGGGAAGCCAGGGCAGCCATGCCCCTCTCCCAGCTTGCATTTTTCAAAAGGCTGGCCAGTACAAGCGCCGTGGGTAAAGTGGGTGGCTCTTTGCGACATGTGAACCAGGTCGCAGAAAAGATCAGATGCTGCGGACAATTCAATATCCATGAAGGACTGAAGTCTTAAAGAGAGATGGGATGTCAGACCCACAGGCCAATCCAGCTTTTTGGAGTTCCACAGGACACCCCTCATTCCCCATCACCACCCCTTTTGCCTGACAGCTGCCCATCTGGTGGTTTCCCAGCTAAGCGCCCACGAGATTTCTAGGGATGAGTTACTGGCACTCAGAGTGTTAAGCCACAATATGATGGTATTTTCGGTACGGCCTTGTCTCTTTTGCTCTCAGGCCCACTGCCGCTGGAAGGCAGCCCCCAAGAACTTCTCAAAATTAAGATTTAGCTCTTGAGCTGAAAGTGGCTCGGTGCCCCATCTGAAAGAGAGCTTCAAACAGGATTGCCTAAAGTGGGTTGCAAAGCATCTTGACTGGCAGAGTAGCAAGAACGTGGCCCCTGCGCTGCAAGATGCATGTGAAGGAAAGCAGGAAAGACTTCTGCGCACCCGTCTTTTCCACCATGTTTCTCTGCTCTGCCCTTGCCTGCTTCCCGTCAGTCTCAGCTCAGACTGTGAAGCTCACTTTGCAAGCACCATGCTCCTTTTGACTCCAATAAGCCACAGTGGCAGGCACCACTCTGCATATGCAAGCAGCAACTGCAGCTTGACTTGCAGGTTAACCCGCATCCTGCTTTCCATTATCGTTTTACCTTCACATAATGCAGTCCTGCAGTCCTGACTGCATTATGGTAACACTTCACTTGCATGGTAACACTTCACTTGCATGACATGATAAGCTGAGCTCATTTCTTACATATGCAACATGGCAGCCAGCACACCCCACAACCCAGCATGGCTTAAATAAGCCTCGGCTGGTTCTCTGATTATGCAAGCTCCCCCTCCCCCATTTTTTGCATTGGCCATGGCTGGATCATTCCATCACACCCAACAGAAGCATTGGCCTTCATCAGACTGGACCTTGCATAGGCTGCTCTTTGTTCAGGGCCGGGAACATTCCCTGATTCATGCAGAAAGGCTAATAGTGAATAATTTCTCTACTAATAGCAGCTCTGAGAAGGAAGGACTCCCTGAAGAAGAGCCTGATGCTGGGAACAAAAGATGGCAAAAGAAGGAGGGGACGGCAGAGGATGAGGTGGCTAGATGGAGTCACTGAAGCAGTCGGTGTGAGCTTGAGTGGACTCTGGGGGATGGTGGAGGACAGGAAGGCCTGGAGGAATGCTGTCCATGAGGTCGTGACAGGTCTGACACAACTTCGCAACTAACAACAGCAATAGCAGCTCACACTCAGCTTTGTAGCCTCATATAGCCAAATCTCTACTGCCCATTCAGAAGATATTGGAAGGCTTGGGAGAACCCAAGTATTTGCAGAAGTATAAACGAAAGTTTGGGGAGTGGAACCATGACGCATGAGAACCCCAATAGCCCAATGAGGATGCTTTGTGCGTGCAAAAAGCTGGCTGCTGGGGAAAGAAAGCAAAATCATGGGGTGGGATGGAAGGGAGGGCTGGAATGGAGTACCCTGAAAAGGGCATGCCTGCCTGACCCAGAGCGTAGAACAGGACCATTCTGCACTGAAATATTTTGCTCCGGGTCCATCGTGTGCACACTCTAAGGCTGAAAAAGAAAAGAGCATAGAAGTGAAGCACGCCACCATTTTGACTTCTGAAGACAAGTGCACATTTGCTGCCAGATGTCTAGGAAAGGGTGACTTGCCATGCTGACTGAATGCTGCCAGAGGGGTGCGAGCATTAGGCATTCCAGCCGACGGCGGCTGAGCATGCGCAAGCCCTCCAGAAGGTGTCAGAGAACCTGGCTGCTTTAGGTCTTCCAGCCATGGCCAAAGGAAGCGTGGGGGGAAAGCAGGGAAGAACCCCAAGGGAGAGCAGTTCCAGCGCAACACACTCTCTGCTATGCTGCACGTAACTCTGCCTTTTCTCTGGGAAAGAACATTCAGAAATAAGTCTAGTCCCCGTCTGAAGCGCTACCTGCTCAGGCGCTCACTCGATGGATGCATAAAACATGATGGTGCAGGCAGCCGCCATGATGGGAGGGACTGGTGAATTCTGGGCACAGACCAGCTCCAGCATTGGCAACAGGTCCATACAATATAGTAATAGCTGGGAAAAGGGGGATGTTTGGGGTCTGTTTCTCTGGGCAGTCAGGTGGGCATTTCTCTTCTACCCAGACGCCCTCATCGCTCACACCCGAGGCGTGAGTTGAGGCCGAGCAGGAATGGCCCGCTTTCTAAGGGAGCACATCATGCGTGAAGGCCGCAATGCCGTGCAAAGCGAGGCACGCACCCCTGGGGCCAAGCTCCACCGACAGCAACGCACTGCCCTTCTGAGTGGCCCCTGGCAGCACTGCATTGCATTGCCAGCATCCGGACTGCAGGCTGTCCGTCTCCCCAAGCGAATGTGGCTGCAGGTGTGGCTGTGCACTGACTATGGCCAACGCATTGAGCCGGGAAGAGAAATGCCATCCCGGAGGCGTGCTGGGGGCCGGGGTGAGGCCAGTGGCGGGGCCAGAGTGAGTGCTGCCTGCATGCGCATAGTAGCACACGCTGCTCTGGCTGCCACTTGCGACGCCTTTGCGGAAGGAAGCATTTTAACACAAGACCTCAGGAGCAACCATCCTGCACACAGGGACTGGCAGGTGGGGGAGAGCCGAAAGGTTACCTGGGCCTGAGGGTTGACATGCGCGCTGTATAGGGAAGGGGGACTTCGGCAGCTTCAGGGAGCTGCAGAATAAAGCAGGCAGTGAGAAAGTCAAGGAGGCCTTTTGAACAGCGGCTGCCAGTGCTGTTGATCTGGACTGCTCAGGAGCTCAAGGGCACCCCAGAGTCTGTCTGCGGCAGCAAAGCTGGCTTACGGCTGGAAAGGCTTCTGCTGGTGCTGCAAAGAGGTCTTTGACAAGCTCCGACGCCCCGGAGCTCACAGCTGTGCCAGCTCCTCATTGTTGGAGCCGGTGTCACCGAGGGCTGTCAATCAGCTCCCTTTCACTGCCCATGTGAACTCTGCCAATGCTGTGCTCCCCAAACAGGTGGCTGCCTGCAGCGGGAGGCTTCAGAGAAAGCCAGCACTGTTTCACTGTGGAAGCCTGCACATCGTCCCCCACCCCCCTCCGCATTCAGAACTGAAACCCTGCAGGACATTGGCACTGTACCCTCTCTTGGGTTGGAGATCAAGATAGAGAGCGGCACAAGAACGCTCCGATGAACCTCTGTTTGCAGCTCATTTCATTACAGGCTCTGCAAGACACTCCTTAGGAATTCACTAAGATTCATTTGCTATGCAACTTGATCCTGGGCAGTTTTGCTCAGAAGTAAGTGCCACTGAGCGCAAATTGGGCGCTGCTCCCAGGCAAATGTCCCTAAATCCTGTTAAGGCTCAGTCCCATTTGTGTTTAGACCAGGGAAAAAAATCTTGCCCTTCCCAGCATTCTCCAGGCAGCCGTGCGGGAAATTTTAGGCCTTGTTCCTATCTAAACATACACAGGATTGGATCGCTAGCCTAGAAGAAGACACCCTGTTCTTTCTGATGCAGAGTTTCATAGGGCTATGCATCTTTCGTACTCACCCAAGGCTGTGATTGTGTTGCTATGGATCCCTGTTTCACCCAACCCTTGTGCATTTTGAGCACTTATTAAACAAGCACTGAAAAGCCTCTTTGATCGGGTTAAAGCCTAAAGCTGCACTAAGATGCATTTGCTACACAGGGTCTGATTAATGCCCTGAAGCACTTGTCCACATTAGCGAAACATCACGTGAAAAGAATCTAACTGCGAGCATCACATGAAGATGCTAAAGCGTTTTGTGTGCTTTAGCAATGTGTGTGTTCACTTCATTAGCCAAAAGGGGTGGAGGAGATGCTGAGGCAAACTGGGCAAGTCCCAGGACTGATCTGAGAAAGTTTGAATGCCAGGAGTGAAATGCAGGGCAGAGCAAACTCTTGGAAGAAGACAGGCTGGGAATGGACATCAGTCAGAATCTGTAGATTCAAGATGGGCAAAGGTTCGGGTGTGGTTTAGGGAGCTGCTTCAAGACCCCCCAAGCATGGCCATGTGTAATTTTTAACTGAATAGCTGCCCCTATTTGAATAGCTGCCAGAGGGTTGTCCTCTTTTCAGAATGCCCTGAGTCTGAAGGCCTGGCTGGTTCAAGTCTGGGATAAAGATTAGGCGCTGTCCAAAGGAACAGCTGGGCCTTGAAGCTGTCCTGCCACCACACCTGCAAAACCGGCCCAGCACGGGCAGAAGCTTCTACGCTGATTTTGCAATCTCATGCAAATTGCTTTAAGGATAATTCAAATTATGTGAATTTAAATCATGTTAACGTTGTACTTTGATTTAAATTATATTGCACACGTACATATAAATGATCACATGCAAACCTTATGCAAATTGTTCCCTTTTCTCCTTTTTTGGTGATTTCATGTTCAATCGCGCTACCTACATTTTCTTCTCTGGTTTTTCTTTTCTGTTCTTGTTTGTTGTTTGGTTGGTTTTGTTTAATGTCAGGAAACCCTCTTGCGATCAGTCTTTTACCTACAGTTGACCGAGGCCCATGGAGATTGGTCTGGAGCGGCAGGCAACCTGATGTCCCCTCAGATATCTGGGACTACAGGACCGTCTTCCCTTGCTAGCAGGCACCATTGTTAGGGAGCTGTCCCCCAGTCCTGGTGGCCTGGTGGGGGACACAAGGGTGTCTGTCCCTGAGGTACCAATAGCAACCCGCCCCCCCCGCTGCCCTGCCTGCCCAGGGGACTGTGTAAGCGACAGCAGCTGGGCATATGAGGAAGCCCATGTGTGCTGAACGCAACTGGTGTGAAGAGGAGCAAAGCAGTAGCTTCCTGTGGCAAGAAAACCAGTTCTCGGCAGCATGAATACCAGCTTGCCATGAGCCCAAGTAAAAGTGACTTACGTATGTCACATGTTAGCCTGAACTGTGCAACTGGCAGCTCATACACATGAGGATAGAGACAAAAGCTTGTGTGCGCGTGTGCCTGTGAGAGACAGGGCTGGTGGTGGACCAAGCTACTCCATCATGTGTAGCTGAGGAACATCTTTTGCTTACTCTCGAGTAAGAACAGAGCAAGCATTAAAAGCCTCCTCCCCACTCTTTGCTTCCAGAGCTGCTTGTTCTCCCATCTCGGCTGATGTCAACGCAGACCTTTTCAAGCCCCGCGCCGGCAGGACTTGACATTTTCGAAGCAGCCGGGGAAGGTTTAACGCCTTCCTCTGGTGACTGGCGGTTGTGATCTGAGTCAGGGGCACGTGCAAAATGAGGAAACTGCCAGCAACACGTCGTGAGCATTCGCACGCAGTTTAACACCAAGAAAAAGGATGCGTTTGTGTCTCCATGTTGGCAAACGGGGTCTGTGGGGTAGGACGGGCTCTGTCTCGCCCATCGACTGAGGGCAGTAGGAAAGTGCCCCAGCCCCGTGCCGGCTGGCTCGCTGCACTTGCCACCCTTGCTTAACACTGGGAGAAAACCTAACGGCAATCACAGTTATGCCCGTCTCCTTCAGCCTCTGCCTTGCTGCCTCGCCGCGTTTTTTTGCAAGCACACACAGCTTGCTGTGAAGACATGGCTGCCACCGCTTGGCTCGGTGGTCTTCTGAAAGAGACTGTATTGGAAGAGCATTTCCTGCTATTGTTCTTAGGCTTTTAAAAGCCTTAAGGCGAAACTTTTATAGGAACACCCAAGAATTCTGTGTCCTGGCGAAGGAGTAACAAATAGCTATCTGTTGTTCTTCGTAAGTCCCCCAAATGGTTTTATCCATTTATGGCTTCTGATCCAAGGAAGCACTTCAATGCATGTCCTTTCGGTTTAGTGGAAGGGGCGCCCAGATGAGATCCATAAAGACCAGCCCTGCCCTCCTCCTCCCAACTCCCCTCCTCTGCATTAAAAGCCGATGCTAGCAGGGTAATCACAATATCTTCCGAAAGTGCTGAATTTGGGGGAAATGAAAAAGACATTGCTCCAGTCTGGCTGGAGTGGACTCTTTTTTAATTTAATTTAATTTAATTTCTTTTTTTATAGACATATGGCAGTTATTACATCTTTGTGTCTGTCTGTCTTTGAAAGGAAAGGCTTATACTGAACATATTTAGCACTAATCACTTATGGTCCCCTGAACAGTAAACAATGATCTTAAATAGCCTTATGAATGATGTAAATGATCTGCCGTTCATGCACCTTGCTCCCAGCTCAGCCTCTGCGGCCTCTGGGCAATTCTGTTTCGGATTAGAACCAAGCATGAATCTCCAGGACTGTGTCTCAGTTGAGAGGGAAGGTCTGATAGTCATAGCTGTGAAGTTAGAAATCTGTCCTGTTTGGTCCTTTCCAAACGCAGCACCCCCTCTCTTTGTATGGATCTGGCAGATTTAAGATTAGTATAGACAGGATACCCTGAGGAAACATTGATGGCCTCCAGAAGGAAAAGGATCGGCAGTGTGTGTGTGTGTGTGTGTGTGTGTGTGTGTGTGTGTGACAGAGAGAGAGAGAGAATGAGAGAGAGACCACCGGGATTCTAATGCAGCTCACCAAATGCAGCTCTGTGTGTGTGTGTGGGGGGGGGGGCAATCTACCTTAAAACACAGCAGAGAGGAAACAGAGGATTTTATCTTCTTTATTTTATGTAAAGCGTTTTGAGCCTGCTTTTCAGCCAAACTGGCTCCCAGGACAGCTTGTGTACAATACAAGCTTATGTACAAAAGCAAGGCAGTCCCTTCCCACAGGGCTGCAATCTAAAAGAAAGAAAAAAGAAAAGGGGGCTGGGGAGGGAAAGGTCTGGGGAAAAGTGAGTTTGGGCATCACAGCTCAGAACTACTGACCTAAATGCCTTTGGTTTTGTTCACCACCTCACCATAAAGCTTACTGCTATTGGACATGAAGATACAGCTTTTGTTATTCTATAAAGGATGTTTTTTTAGTTCTCACAATTGAGGTGACAGAGATTCCGTAATTAGTCCTATTTGCTCATATCAAGCAGAATATCACATTGCTTTCTGGTTTTAATTACACCTTTTAGCCCTAATAACTACGGATACACTCTGGTGCAATAATCCACAGCATCCCACAGGTAACATTTTTCAGAGAGCTCTCGGGTGGCAACATAAATCTCTTCCAATCTCCCTGATTCATTTTCAGCTGAAAATTCTCATGCCCCTTGTGTGGTTGCACCTTTTATGATTAGAACAAAAGCAAGATGGAGCAGACAGCCCAGAATTCCTCAAATGTGGGTGGACTGCAGACCCCGCCAGCAGAGGCAGTGCTCCGAGACAAGAGCAAAGGTTGTCCCAACTTATAACATTTAGGATGTGTATCAGAAGAACTGCCTTACTGTTGGAAACTGGAAATATTCCAGGTATGCCAAGGATTCCCTGTGGTGGTGGGGAATTAGATTACTGCTAACATTCCTTTCGAGCCTTTGTGATATTTTATTGTTTGTTTGTTTATTCATCCGTTCTGTTGACCAGTTTCCCCATAACAGCAGTTCTCTGGGCAATACACAAAATAAAACAGAAGCAAAGTTGCAATTCCAATAAAATAAGGACCAATAAAGCCACAAACAAAACGACAGCAATAAAAGCAGGGTTCAAAAGCTGAAATAAGCAGAGCGGTCTTCCCTGTCCCCAGGAGGCCTCAGGCACTGGTTTGCCCGAGACATCACAAGCCTTACCAGTGCAAGATACTGAAAAATCTAGAGAGGGTTCAGAGGAGGGCAGCAAAGATGATCCAGGGTCTGGAAAATAAGGCCTACAATGAGAGGCTGGAGAGCTGGGCAGGTTCATCCTCGAGAAGAGAAGACGACAAGGGGACATGATCGCACTCTCGAAGCACCTCAGAGGCTGCCCCAGAGAGGAAGGAAGAGGCCTCTTCTCACTCATCCCTGAGTGTAGGACATGGAACAGCAAACTTGAGCTGCAGCTCACCAGATTCAGGACAGGCACCAGGAAAAACTTCCTCACTCTCAGAGCAACATGACAGTGGAACCAAGTCGTGGGCTCTTCCACCCTAGAGACATTCAAGGTGAAACTGGACAGCCATCTGAGTAGGACGGTGTGACCTGGCATCCTGCACCAGTGGGGGGTCAGACCTGATGGCTTCCATAGTCCCTCCCAACCCTACTATTCTATGAATCTATGAAGTGGGGTGGGAAGGCTACAAACCTTTCTGGGGGGCCATCGGCAGCCAAATCCTCTGAGTACGAACCTCTCTGTTATTATCCCAGCCTTCCTCGCTTGCCTCTCCCCCATCGGTCTGCACCCCAGCTCCGCTGAGAGACTTCTCCGCCAGCCACCAAATTCCCCCCCTTGCTCTGTGAAGCCACTGGGGTCATGGCAGCAGGCATGGCCGTGGTGAGACAGGGCGGCAGGGCACTGGGGGGCGCACACCAGCAGCGAAGGCAGGGAGTGCAGAGGCGGCCAACCAGAGCCCCATCTGCCGCCAGCTCAGCCGTTGCCGGGTGAACAGGACAGCAGAAAATGACAGCTGGAGTGCTGCCACCTTCACTGGCTGAAACAGGGAATACACAGAAAAACATTATAACTGGCCTCACACATAACAACAAACAAGGTTGAAAAGTGGAAGCTTTCGAGCAGACCGTTGGTGCTCCGTGGTGATTCATGCTAACCCAACAGACCATGCTTCACCGCGTGTCCTGCATCCACAGCGAACAAACCATTCCTGCCATGGCTGGACATTACATGTGAGCACAGCCAAGGAGAACAGCCTACATTAAAGGACGAATAACCACAGATATCCACCTTCCCCATTAGTAACAGTGCACGGTTATCGCGCTTTATCAGTTTCCTTGTGAGCTGCTGTGGTTTCTTCACTGGAAGCAGAAGGTAGCACAGAAATACTTACATCAGTGATGCTCAAGCCCACATGCCAAGGTGGGTCTCTGAGGTTCCCCAGAAGTCCCTGGTCTTTCTTCTGGATCACAGATGGGTTGACGATGTTCTGTCTTTTGCCTACTTCCCTCCCTCCCTCTGGCCATTTCAGACCCCCTGCAGAGGCATTTTTACTGGCTATGAGAGCTGTACACTACAATGTGGAGGTTTTGACTCCATCCCTTTTGTTTTCCACCTCATTCACCACTGGGGCTGAAAGAGGTCCGAACAAATTGCAAACTGAACAAAGAGGCTTGCATAAGCAACTTTCTGGGGCTGGCCTGCAAGGAGCTTGCAGGTGTCAGACAGTTGCGTTCATACAGTGCAATCGCAGCATGGACCACGTTTTTCTGCAGCTATTAGAATGCATACAGCAACGGCTTATTTAAACCACAGCCATGGACACACAGTCCTTGTTGACTCTTTCTGCAATCAGTAACTTCCTCTGACTGAAGGGTACCAAGTACAGAGATGTAACTTACAGATGCAGCTGCTGGAGTTCCGTTGACCATGTATACACCTATTTAGCAGAAGAATGAAAGCAAAGCTTTAAAAAGCATCAGAAAATAAAATGTTGAACTGTTTTAGACTTCTTAGAAAGGGAAGATCATCCACAAGTTAAAAATCACAGGGGGCATATACATGCACACAGACACTGCCTTGTTCTCTCTGGAGAGTAATTCTGTTTCCACTGTATGCCATTTCAGGGCTGCAGGTGACAACTTACCTACCTGAATGTTCCTATACATCAATAACAGTATTTTTCTCCCAAACCTACAAAAAATCCTTCTTGTAAAGCATTGGATCCAAGCAAATAATAAATCCACAGAAATCAAGGAGACATTAGCTATGACTTAGATCTGTGTCTAACTTAAGTCCAATTGATTTCAACAGGTTTGCTGTAATTATAAGTCCAGATCCAATTGTTTATAACAGAGGGAGGTTCTGGGTTCATCATCTTCTTGACATGCGTGTTTCGGGGTGATTTGTGGGATAGTTTTCCATCTTGTGAACACTCCCCCACAGCCCGGGTGGTACAGCCTGGGTGGTACAGCCTGGGCAGAGGCTTTCCATCTCAGAACTAGGATTGTACATGGAGAGAGATTAGATGATGAAAATGGATATTCAGAATTCTGAAGCCATTCCCAGATATTTCCTAACTTTTGGGGAGATAACTGGGTTAGGGCAAGAGTGAGTTCAACCTAAATAGAAAACAACTTAAATAAATCAGATCAAACAGCCTTCATGCCAAGTCACTTCAAGCACAAATAATGTATGAGCATTAATGTGGGAATGGAGCCAAGAAAGCAGGTTGGAAAATAAACCCGATGAAGGAGATAACACTCAAGATATACAGTGAAGGACTGATTAACATAGGTGGGAACAGCACAGACAAGCAGCAGCATAAATCTAACACAGGCAGCTGCTCAGCTCAGACTGACACATATTTCAAAATATGTAAGACAACATACAGAGGTATTATGCAGACTTTGGTGGAAGCTGCCCAACTGGAGAATTCCTTCTGAAAATGGCCACCAGCCAAGGCACCAAGAAATGTGGCACTTGGTTTACCTTTACTCTGAGAAAGTCTTTCAAAAGTATGAGACAAAAAAGGGAAGGGGTGAAGAAATCAAGCAATATCAGCTGACACGAAAAACAAACACGAAGCTGCAATCCTAGCCCTTCTCTTCATCAGGACAAGCCACTTTCGGATGAGAACTGGCATCCTTGCAACTACCATGTCTGTGATGGTAGCTGTACTATGGGGTCTCCCAATGCCTCTGCATTGAATCATAGAACTTGACGATCCTTTCTAGAAACACCGTGACTGAATCCCTAGTGGGCTTCCTAGATCAGTGGATCTTTGGGCATGTAAAAGGTAGGCGGTTACATTTCAGACATAGGAAGCCCCACATAGGAAGTTACTCAACTGGTGCTGACTCCTGTCTAATCTCTCAACACATTTTAAAACATCTACTAATAACATCTTAGATTGCCAGCAGAGACAAGCTAAACAAGCACAAATATCACTGGAAAATATAATTGCCAAAAACTGTATTTAAAAAATTAGCTTGAAACCGTTGCTCAGGCTACATTGGGCCAGCTGCCTGCCCAATTCTGTTTCAACCACGTTTAGCACGAGAAAATTATATGCTGCAAATTTATCACGCTCAGTTTCCAGGCCCAACTGTTTCTATATGTTCCTGGGCTTAGATGGTCATATCCTATTAGGGAAGAGTTTATCAGTCTCAGGGGCATTAACCAAAAACTGTTGTTGTTTTTGGAAGACAAGGGAAAAATGATGAATTGATGATGTTTGAAGCAAGGAGGGAGTAATTCCATGAAAGGATTGTAACCAGTCATTAGTGTTTTTACAAGGGTCAAAAATCTTGAATTTCTCTTGTAGGAACTTTAGCATTATGCATACAGGAAAGGGCAGCTATTTAAAAGCAGACCTGCACCATTAGGGATTCTCCAGGCCAAGCCAAATGGATTGCTGCATGGTACAGATTGGTCATGCAGAAGACCCGAAAAAGCATATAGTACAACCTTCTGATTTAGCTCCTTCCAGACACTGAATAAAATAAAGCAATACAAAGGCGGACTAAATAATGCTGAACAGACCCATACCTAGGGAGTGGGCTGCCAACAGCTTGGTGAGTTCCATGGAGTAAAGAAACTTATTCCAGAAATCGGAGGCATCTGTGCACGGCAGTGGCTATTTCTGCCACCCTGCATCTTGCCCCCTGCGCTCTCTAGACAGCCACCGCAATGAAGCTCCATGAAGGGGGAGGGAAGGAGGCTGGCGTGCCATTTGGATATGGTGGACACTGTCACCCCAGGCTCCATCCCTCCCCACCCCCTGGCATGCTCCTTTTCGTCCTCTCCACAGCCAATGTTGGACTTTTTGTCCAATTCCACAGCAGTTGGTTCAATTTTTGTACAAAATGACACGCCAAAAATATGCAGCTTCATGATACTTCCACAGATCTCACCAAAACACGTGTTTCTGAGTGCCATTTTGTGCAAAAAAAGGGAGGGGGGCTTTTATATGTGCAAAACACTGTCTGAACACACTCGGCTTAGTTCTGTTTGTGCAAATAGCACAAGCCACAGTAAAGTCATGTGCTTAACAAAGCCAAATGATGAAAATGCTACTGGCACTTGGAAAAAAGGGTGTAAATTGCAGTCTGCATGCTGGAGCAACTGGCATCAGCATGTGGGCAGAGAATCAGAACTGGGGAGGGGCAAACCAAGGCAATCCTACAGATTTTGACCCTCAGAGAGATTCCTCACACATTCAACCCAAAAATTGTTGGCCGCAACTGCCCCTCCTAAAGGGCCAAATTAAATTTCCAATGAGCTTTAGGGGATCACATTCTACTGATCTGTAGGGCCAATGGAAAACAAAACAGGGCAGATGCACAACCTCCACTGCATCCCACGATATGATATCTTAAAGTTCTTTTTTCCATTATCAAAGCCGGAACAGAAGCACTTCTACTTTTTGGAATGGGGGGAAAGCTGAACATAAGCCAGGAACCATCGGAAGGGCAAAAGGGGGTGAGACCATCTGGACTCCCCCTCCCTGCCAGAGGAGCAGGTGCAGCCCCAGGCTTGAGGCTCCCCAGCAGTATATTTGTATCATTTCCTTTTTGTCCTGCAAGATGTTCAGATCCTGGCTCTCATTCAGTGTGGATGCTTTCCTAAAAGGATCCATTTCCTGCGGTTTAAGTGTCTGCGATCTTCGAGAATAATCAGTTTCTCAGGAAACGCTCATTGTTAATCAACAGACAAATTTGCCAAAAACAGGCCATTCTACTTATAGGCAAGGCCATCAGTCTCAAAACAATGGACTTGACTCAGAGGATGAATGAAGCTCTTGGCCCCTTTCAAACTTTTCAACAGCAGAGCAGAGGAGCTTCCCCACTCCAGAAGGTTGAAAAGTATCCCAGGTCCACAGCATTCAAACCTGCAGCCACCCCATTCCCCCGGGGCAGGGGTAGGAGACCTTTAGTCCAGAGGGCCAAAACTGCCCCATCCTTGGTTCGAACTCAGTCCTCCAGGGTTCCTCCAAGCCATGCCCACTTCCCTGGCATTATCCCCTTTCCCTCAACCAGTGGCCATTTGGTGGTTTTCCAGTTTTTGTGCAATTTCCCCCCGTTTTAAGGTTGCAATGCTTCTCCTTATGGCTTAGTTACTGGCAGTTGGGCCTTGAATTACAATAGATTAGCAATTTGGCCACCCCCTTTTGTCTTTGGCCCCACCCACCACTGGCAGTTTCTCCGAGATGGAGTCTGGCTTTCAGGCTGAAAAGAGCTCCTCAATCTTGCCATAAAGCATGCCAAGGATAGTTCTTCCGCATTAGCAGAATCGTTGCCAACCATCCCTACCCCCATCCTTAAAAACCAGCACCCTGCCTTTCTAACTATTATCTGAAATTGGAAAACAGGGTGGAGAAATATGTAATCATGCTGATCCAGCTCCAGTTAGACATTTCCTGAGCCTAAACCAACTTCCCTAGCTTCATGCAAGATCATAAGTATGTCGTGCAACTTTGGTGGGCCTTTGACATTTGAGCTCTAATCTTCACTTCACTTGACCTCTGGTCTACATCACTGAGCATGAACATTCATCTTCAAGAATAATGCCTGGAGGCTTTCAGCACTTGACTAATTCTGCACACTTCAAAAGCATGAGAAGAGGGCCATCTCTGGCTGTGAAGGATATGTCTCCCATTCCCAAATCTGTCCGTATCATCAGTTGGAAATGGTCAGCAATTCTTGCACAGAGCATACCAACTCTTCCAGCACCTGAAAACTGAAACGGACCTCAGGGTACGCCTTCCGACAAATCTGGAACAACATGCCAAAGCTGCCAGATAATTTGAGCTGGCCACGTTGTGTCTTACTCTTTCCACTTGTTTTCACATTCCACGGTCTCTGTTCTGAATGTAGAATTTGTGTTTCTCCAGCGATTATCACTGCTAGCCAATAAATTAAAGCCTGAAATACACATCATCAGGTAGCCTCCTTTCCTGAAATCTAGACTCTCTTCCCTTACTTTTGTTTTAACTGTAGAATCGCCCTTCACCAAGTGCCCCTGTGGGGATGTGAAATGTGTTTGCACAAGAAAATTTCTGGAAGATTAGAAACTAGGCCCCGATGGAAATGTCTAAACTGGTACCATCTGTATGTGAAATTTCTGCAGGAGAGGGGTGATGAAACCACAGCCCTCAAGGCAAATGTTTCTGAGTTCTTGTAAGTCTTTTACAACTACCGAAATGGCAAGTATACTTCACGGGCACTCCCTGCTTTATTGTTTCTCATCTTTACATGGAGGTTCTTAATGGATTCTTGGATTGTTACTATTCTTAGTATTACAATATGCATCTACTTCATTAGCACAATTGGGATAGACTTTAAATGAGTATATAAAAAACCCTACCTTCTTTCTTTCACGAGCTTTGTAGGAGGTCCAGATTAAATCATCAGGAAAGCTTTTAAAGTGTTTATACATGTTCAGTATTGTAAGCAAACGGAAGCCATTGAGCCTCCAGAGTCTAAGGTTGCTTCCATCAAAATATGGGTGGAGCTGGATTGTCAATAGAGATTTATCTAGCAGTTCCACAAGCCCAGTTGCCCAGCAGGAGCTGATCTCCCACAGGGCAAGCTGCTGGCGACTCCCTTTGCAGGCATATTCACGCAGCCCCATTCCCTAGGAGGGAAGGAGGACATGCAGGAAAACAAAAGAAAAATGTGCTGGTAGCACTGATGTGCCTATGGATAACTTCAGAAACCACAGCAAGCATTGTAAATGAATGAAAGGCCCTGAAAAGCGTTGCCTTGCTGGAACATAACCAGCTGCGTGCACGCGTGCGCACGTGCGCGTGTGTTTATATATTTAAAATATTTATACACCACTTCTTTGAAACAAATCCCAACACAGCTTTCAAAAGAATAAAACCCATCCAAAACTTCCCTCACTGGCACTTATTATGAGGATAGTACAAAGATGACGCAAACCAAAGCTAACATTTCTTTTCAATCTGTCAGTGTTGAGGCCTAATGGACTTCCAAGGGGAGATCTTTCCACTGGAGAAAAGGCCTGCTAGATGGAAAGCCACAGGCCATGCACAGACAAGAGGGCCTGGGAGGTTGTTATAGGGAGAGAAGTTCCTTGTGGTACCCTGAGTTGTCTAGGACTCTGTATCCTAATGCCAACACCTTAAACCAAGCTTAGTAGCAGACTGGCAGCCAGTGTAGGCCCCTTAGCACAGGTGTAATATGTGCAAAGAAAGCCACCCCTGGAAACTGGAAACCTCACCACATGTGGTGGCTGCAGATGGAACTAGCCTTAAGGGCAGCCCCACATGGAGCCCACTGCTGCAAGTCAAGATTGAGGCTACCCAATTACAGTTTTGGCCTACAAGTCCCACCAGCCCTCACCATCGGTTATGCTGGCTCGGGCTGGTGTAGACCAAGCTCTTTGGGGGAGGGACATAAGCTGTCACGCCTGCACTGCAGTGGGAATCCAAACTGGGTTTCCAGTCACCTATTTTTGAGGGATGCCCATGTTTGTGGCAGATCTATTCCTGTGTCCAGGCCAGGATATCAGATGGTCCTGGGTTAGTTAACTGGGACTTATACTAAACTGGTAGGCCAATGGGAGTTCTGGAAGGAAGAATACGAGGCTGCCTGTGGCAGTATGCAAGGAAGGAATTGCAATAAACCTACGTACTAAGCATAGCAGCGCCTTGACTCTAAGTGCTCAGGCCCCGGAACACAAGACTGACAGCATTTCCCTTTCCGATTTTGGGGGTCCCAGTCCCTTCCTTTGTTATTCCTTCACTTCTTTGAAATCGGTTGCACATTCTGCCATCTGGTACTGTTCCGCTGCAGGAAGGTGTGGCTGGACAGGGATAAAGTTGTTGCATCCCAGGCACTGAGAGACAAGCCCCCTCCCAGTAGGCCGAGCACAGGGAAGGACTTGGCTAGCCAAGGAAAGGAGGTTTTCATCAGTGAGCATGTGCTCAAATGCAATCGGGAGCATGGTTGCTCACAAGTAAGCCCCACTGGGTGCAGAAAAGTGTGCTCAGGATTGCAGCCTAAGTGCTTTGCTGGATGGCAGCCTAATTGCGGATGTGGAGAGATAAGTTCCTCAGCTTGTAAATGTTTATTTCCATGTTTTCCTCTAAGATTAAATCATTGCGGGCAGGGGGGTTGCTTTTGGGTTTGTGTGTGTGTGGGGTTCATTTTGATTTTTGTATAATCTTATGAATGCAGCATAGTGCTTTTAAACTAATTTTGTTATCTAAACGTTTGTTTCTTTTTTAAAGTAAAGGTATTACAATTTTTTTTTATTTTTACTGGAACAAATATATTTCCTAAAATATTATCATATTGGCCACAAGGAATTATATCTGCTTGGTGCACCTTGTTGAAGGAAAAATTAAGGGCATTCTTTGCATTTCACATTTACCAACCCAGTAACTTTGCCCAAACAAAATACGAACAGCATCAAAGAGGGACACAATTATAAAACAGGGACTGTAAGTGATACCGGTTACTGGACAGCCAATAATAGTTTTTTTAAAAATCCTTTTGGAATGCTGTGCCCAAACTGTGACCTGTAAAGGTCTTATTTCTTGGCCTCTTTTCAGTCTGAAACACCACAAAGCACACGCTCTGCTCCAAATACTCTATAGGGCCTTTTGACCACTAAGTGGCAATAATGTAAACAATACATTATGTGTACCCATGTGGAGGATTACCTAGTAGGACGTCTACCACACCCAATGCTTTGCTAACCAACAGTGACAGGGGCAAGCGGGGGACCCACCACGTTTTGCCAGTTCTTGAGCCAGGGCCGTGTTTCTTACTCTGTTTCTCTCCCATTAAAACCAGTAGTGCATCAGCCCCAGAGCTGGTGTGGTCAAAGGCTGTGTTTGGGAGCATATCATGGGAACAGAAGGGCTTGGGATCCTTGAGCTCCAAAACCTCCCCAATCTGCCCTGACACGCTCTTCTTTCTCCACCTAGGTGGCAGGATATCACCGACTTCAAGCACTTACTAAGATCTCATTCAACAAACACAGCAGAGTCCTCTTGGTAGAGCACTTGGCTGACTACAAAAGTCAGACAACGTTTCAGCAATTACTTCAGAGAGAAGGAGGTGGCAGGGCTGGAGAAAGGCAGAAAATATTTGGGAGTCAGAATCTTGCTAGAAAAAGCAAGGAAACAACAGAGTGCCCTCTTCTCTAACCAAAGTTAGTCAGAGGTGCCAGAACCGCAGCTGGTCCTGTACATGTTCATCTTTAGGCAGCAAAGCGTGCTGGGCCATCTATGTTTGTGCTACTTTGATGTAGGCTGGGTTGTGTCTGGTTTTTCTTCCCTATGAATGTCTAGAAATCCCATTTTAGTACTATCAGGAAAAATATTTTGGACTTGCAAATGCTTGAACATGTGGAATGAGTTACCTCCTACAGTCATGTGGACTACTGTATTACTAAGTGCATTAGCTTTCTTGTACCTAATGAACCATGTCATTAATTACAGGCTTTCCAAACAACAACAACAACAACAAGAAATTACTGCCAGGCAAGTCTAATATTGACAATAAATGGAAGGTTAAAAAAACTACAAAGTAGCCCCTTCATTCTAAACCAGTTTTGTTGAATGCTTACCCACATCCTTCTCAAACTTAATTTGAAACAGACAGGATGATTTTAGACATCAAGTATGACAGTTGCGTATGTGTCCTGATAACGTTCGCTTGAGCCCTGTAAACACGCAGTGGATCTTAGCAAAGCACTAAGCTTTTGAAAGATTAAGCTCATGTCACGTCCCTGCACTTCTGCTGCTTTTCTGGAACTTACAAAGCAGGACCTTTTGAGTGTGTGGATGAGTGCTTGCTTGCTAACGCTCATCAGTCCTGACGCTCTGCTGCTCCTGTACAGCTGTCATCTTAGCAGTCCGTCACAGACAAACCACAACTAGGCCTGTCCCACTCCGCAAGCCCTAACCCGGTGGAGCAGTCGCCCGATGAATTGCCCTTGGCTTTGGTAAAGCATGGTCAGGCCAGAAGGGGGAAAGTGCAGCCTGCAGTGCCTGGCAGACGCTCTCTGGATGCTGCAAGCCCGATGCTTGGCGTAAGGATGAGCCCTCTGAGAATTACTTCCTCCTCCATGGCATCTGTATGTGTGTGAGAAAGCTAGAGAAGGAGGCTCTGTTGTTCATGGTGAGCTTGGGAGTGGAATGCTGAGAGAGAGAGAGAGAGAGAGAGAGAGAGAGAGAGAGAGAGAGAGGGAGGGAGGGAGGGAGGGAGGGAGGGAGCAGAGAAATAAAACAGCTTGGAGTTCTGCCAAGGAAGGAATACCATAACCTTTAGGGCTGGGGTAGAGACCGTCAGGCCTCGGAGATTCTTCTGAGGGCTCCACTCTTTCCCATAGCCGCATTCTTTTTCCCCAGACCACCAATCATTTGATGGTTTCCTGGGTGTTGTGCAGTTTTCCACTATTCTGAAAAGCTGAATTGTCTTTCCAAAGAGTTACTGGCTAAAATAAGTATAAGCTAAAATACGCTGGTGGTTTTCTCCATCCTTTTGCCTTTGGCCCCAAGCTCCGCTGGAATGTGGTCCCTGAGAGCATCACCAGAATGGAATTTGGACCTCAGCTAGGTTCAAGGCTCAAGAGGTCCAAGGGGCTGGGGGGGGGGGTTAGAAGTCTGAGGGGGGTTGAGGGGCTAGAGGGACCAGGGGGGCCAGTGGTGCAATGTCGCCACTCTTCCATCCTCTGCCTTCCAACAGCCTTTTGGTCAGGCAGGCCCTGCTCAGCACTGCAGAGAGTTCTTGACGTGCCGAATTCTCGACTTCTTCTCCCTCTACCTTTTCTGATGGCCCCCTAAGCTACTGTTTTAGAAGAGGAGGGTAAAGACATGATCTGAGAAGCACTGGGGGAAATCCAGCAGCAGCACTTGCGGATTTCATCCCTCCCATCATTTGAGGACTCTCTACCATACCATTGGAGTGAATAATATCTGTAATAAATGCCTGATCATACTCTAAAGAGTCTCATGAATCATCTTGAAGCAAAATGAAGTGTTGATTGCAAATTTGGACAACTTCAAAATAGGAGGAAACACAAATTTTTGGAGTCCTCGTTGAGCAGGGGATCAGACCGGGTCATCTTATTAGCCTCTTCCAACTCTGCTATTCTATGATTCTATGAATGGTTACTAGTCCTGGTTACTCCAAGAAAATTGGCCGCTGTGTGAACAGCTTGATGGTCTAGATAGACCTTGATTGGATTCAGCATGGCTCTTCTTATGTTCTGATGTCCTCAAAGCAGTACAGCTTTTAAAAATACATATTTGATTACTGCAAAGTTGATGTGAGATTGCAAGCTCCACACTAGTAATTAAGAGCAAGAGGACAGAAAATTCTGCACTTAACCCCTACCTCTCCTCCATAGTAATCTGCAAACAATGAATCCTACAATGAGAATATATTGTGCAAATCATGTACGTTTCTTATTTGTATCTAAGATATGTGGTGAACATTTATTTTTAATTTTTGCAATATTGACAAGACATTTTTAATATTAATCTATTAATTTTTAATAGAATATATGGTCAAGTATAAGGTAAAAGCGTTCCCTGCACTTTGGTGTTGAGTCATGCTGGCCACATGACCACGGAGACTGTCTGCGGACAAACGTGGCTCCCTCGGCTAGGAAACGGAGATGAGCACCGCCCCCTAGAGTCAGGCATGACTGGACTTGATGTCAAGGGGAAACCTTTACCTTTTTAAGGTAGAAAGACGGCACTGTACTACAACAGGGAGACATCAGAATTGGAAACATTTCATAACGCTATTTTTTATAATGCATTTTAATGCCTCCACCCCAGTTAATTGTTGGGCAACTTAGTGAGACTTGACACAGCTACCCTTCTAGAATTCATGTGCCCATTTTGGGAATAAATGTATCTTAGTCTGGTTCTTGTCTGTTCTATCTGCATGAGATGCTTATTTTCTTCAGAAATGGAATGTGGTTTTCATTAATAGTGCTCAGAGGGCCCATCCTTGAGCAAGACTGAAATATACCTTGCCTCTCTTTGGATAAAATACGTTATATTTCAGGATATCCATCCACCCATGGTCTGTAAGAGGAAGGATGTTGCTTGTAGGAGATCCATTCCTGACTATCTAGGGGAGCAGATTCCTCTATTCCCACACTACAACTCACTCATTCAACAGAATCGCCTGACTCTCTAGAGTATCTTCGGGGGGTTAGAGGGACTGCTATGCGAACTGAACAACTGGCAACTCCACTTGCACCAGTGCAGTTGATCCGAGCTAAATCCCGTCGTGGCTCTTCGGAAGGAGTGCCACAGAATGATTTGGGCCATTATATGTAGGATAGGTTAGGATGCCCCCTAGTTTTTGCTGATCCTGGCGTGCAGCTTCATCGCAGCAAGCCATTTCCTTTGGGATGATTTCCTGACTGAAAGGAAACTATATGAAACATTGTCCACCTCCTTTCTTCTAAACTGCTCCCCTTCCATCGTTCTTCACACCACAGCATTACATCTCCAGACCCAGAGTCAGGGAGACATTAAAAATATGGATACCAAGCAAGTGGTTTTCCAAATTAAAGTATATGCACAAAAACTCTACATACTTCCTCCCTTACATTTGTAACTTTTTAGTGGTTGAAATGATGGAGATAATAGAACTGATAAGTATCGACTCTGAATTTATTGCAGTGGAAAAAAAACCCAGCCAAAACGATAAAATATTGCGGCTATCAGGAAACCAGAAAATGCCCTTGTTCACCATGAATCCCAAATATTTTCATTTCATTTCTTATTATGTTCAGGTCTATTTACCCAAAGTGCAAAATGAAAGAAATGTTGGGTGAAAGAGAATATTTCAAGTAGGCTTCTAAGTCAATGGCCGGAATCCAGCAGAGGGTTAGGCATGCCTAAACACATTGTTTTCAGTGAGCTTAAGCATGCTTAACTCTCTGCTGGATTCTGGCCAATGTGTTAAAAGATACAAAATGGTGGATCAAAACCAGACATTTCTTTCCTCTACTGATCATATAATAGGAGGCTGCATTTCTTTAAATGAATTACAACTCTATTTAAATCTGAATTTCACACGGCCTTGCTCCTTTATTTAGAGGAATTTCTATTAATGCTAGTCACTGGGTCTTCCACAGAGTCTGTGGCAGCTCCTACTGAGTCTCTCAAAGCTGGTGAAATGGGAGAATAGCCTTCAGCTGTACCACAAAGAAATGGGGGAAAGGGCAGGTTGATTGTGGAGACATGACAGCAGTGTTGAGTAGAAGCTGCATTTTCAAGACAAAGCTTGGACATTTAGAAGTGGGATCTGCCCCCCACCCCCCCCCACCTCTAGAACCAGGACAAAAAGGACCAAGAGCTAATTGAGTATGCCAGTCCCAGTTCTTGCCGCATGTTTCCTCCACTGGCAGCGACAGGGCTGCAGAAACAGGTTCTGTGTCCAATGTCCTCCTCTTCTGTCCAATGGACAGAAAACCAAACCTGGGAGTGCCAACCAGGCATTATAAGCAGTCCAATTATACTGTAGGCAAGATGTTGCCATAGCTGTGAAGTGCAGCTTCCTGGAAAGCAGTGTGAGAGTTGACAAATGGGACACTTGGTAAGTATTTAGGGGTCCAGAGTCCGGGGTAGAAGATGGAGCAGAGAAGGGTGATCTAAGAATGTTTTCCCTACTCCTTTTCTGGGATGCGGAGGGAACAGTATTCATTATGGTTGTGTTTTCAAGCCATTTTCGTTGGCTTGCTTTTTTAAAGGGTGTTCCCGAGGACAAAAGATTAAAAGGACATTCCTGCATTCACTTCCATTGTGACCCTCTGAAATTATCAAGTTATCTTCTTGTATATTATCTAATGGAGATAGGGATAGACAGATAGATAGGGGATAAGTAACAGTTTAAAAGCATTTTGGTAATTAAAGAAAGAAAAGACTGTGTATGTGACAGAGGGCAAGCAAGAAAAAGAACATTTATTTTGGAAATTATTCTGGAATCCCAAGATGCAAAATATGAAATACTTTCTTCAGTGCCTAGTATATTATTGCACTTGATTTGAAATTCAAAATGTGCTCATGATCCATCCATGAAATCTGGGATAGAATTAGAAATTCCATTCTCAGAATGACACATCACCGATATTGCCAGCAACAGTTTTAATCCTTCAATCTACCATCATTCTCGCCACCCAAATACAAAACCAACTTCACCATGTGATAGAGAGGAGCTAAACCAACGTGTTAAATGACAAAACCTTGATAATTGGAAAAACTGAGGATTTAAATAGCATGCAGAAGCTGTGAAGAGTAGGGCTGTTCTCACCAGGAAAGAGGAGAATTTACAGTAAACTAATTGATGTTTTGCAGTATGTGAAGAGGACAGATAGCATTGATCTAGACAAACTTTCCCACTGGCAAAAGTATGAAAACAAAATGACATAATGCACAACTTAGGAAATTAGGAGCAGATAGAAATTTAATGCAAAACCACTGTATCCCATCCAAAGGGAAGTTCACATATTGAAAGTATTACAAAGAGTCACCACTGAAGCTGGCAAAATCAATTTACTCAAGGGATAGTAAAAGTGGTGTAGACAGAGGGCACAATCCATAATGCACTACTGCTGGGTGTCTGTCATTCATTTGAGAGGAGCAGGTTATGGGCTGAAGAAGATGATGATGACGATGACGGCAACAATGATGTGCCAGTTCCTGAGTCATGCGGGGCTTTATAGATTAAACACAGCACTTTGAATTTGGCCCTGCAACAAACTGGAAGCCAGTAAAGACAAGTCAGAACTGGGCTTACATTGCCTAGCACTAGGAACTTCTCATAAACCATCTTCAAAGGCAGACCCATCTACAAAGCATTGCAGCAATCAAATTTAGAGGTTATCAAAGCTCAGACCACTGAGATACTAAGTTATCCCCATCCAGATTGGGTTGAATTTGGTCCATCATGCAAAGCTGGAAGAAGGCCCTTTGTGCCATGAGCTCTGATTGAACCTCCAATGACGATGATGGATCCAGGAATACCACAAGCTGCCCACCTGCTCCTTTGGGTGAGTTTGACCCCATCTGGAGCCAGTTTCGCTTCCTCCATCCATACAGAAGAATCACTCACTAGCAGAGCCTTAGTCTTCTCTGGATTGAGCCTCAGTTTATTGGCTATCATCCAGTTCATTACTAAAGCCAGACATGTGGTCTGGCCCATCTGGAACAACCTTCCAGGGAGAAGTAGAATCATTACAAAGCTGTGCAATCATTCATCTGGAAATGTGGCAAGAAGAAACAAGGCAAGAAGATTTCAGGTTTATAGGTTTTGGTTTTATGCTAGAGAACCAAGATACATCAATCAGAGTATTGTGTGTGGGGGGAATACATTTAGAATACACTTAGAATTAAAGAGCAACAAAAATGATAGAGCTAACAGTTCATCCATATGAAAATCCATTTCTGCATACCGCAGGATTTCTTTTTTTTAATTTTCAGAGTATAATTTGGACAGAAAAGTTGCTGCTATCATTAAATAATTGGGGATCAAAAATACTTTCCAGCCTACTTGAAATCATCTTGAGATCTACCAGTAGATCTTAATATATTACTGACTTATGCCAGTAATAGGTGTTTTGGTGATCATATTCACAATTAAGAGAAAACAATATCTTGAAGTATAAGTTAAGAGCAAAAAGTTAACATGTTTCTGTGGCTTGAGGTTGTTATTTTCAGATTTCTAAAAGTGATGTACAGCAAAGAGATAAGAAATACTTACATATCTTTTAACTGCCTAGTTTAATGTTTGAATCACAATGCTGAAGCTGTAATCTCCAAACCACTGACAGTTGTACAGGTTACAGTTCTTCAAATAAATGTTGGAAGGGGTGCATCTGAATTATCCAATTTGTGACTGTTACAAATTTTTTTGCTCCCGAATGTTAAATATAAAGCATAGATTGCTGGAAGCTGAATGACTGTATGTGTTGGCCATACAAAGAAACTGAGGCCTCATTCAAAACCCCAATTCCCTTCCTTTGTTTCAATTCCAAATATAAACTTGTACAGCTATAAGTATTTGCCAGTCAGCCAAATAGGATCAGTATCTGCAAAAAACATCTTCTGCCAGTTTATCCTTACTATCATTAGAAAATAATAAAAGGCTAGAACAAGACTGGTAACACACTTGACTTGAGATAATCCAGTCCCTTTGTAAATGCAGCGCACAAATTCATCTTGTTGTTTTGCTAGGACATTAAAGCATCTGGTGTAAAATAAACAAGCACCATGTCCAGTTTTGTGCCTTAGAAATACATTTTTCATATCCTGTGATGGCGAAGCAGAAAACCATCACTCCTGTTTAGAAATAGATGTGCACTCAGATGCACATATGGAAGCTCACTACTGCAGAAAAGTTGTCCCATTCATTTCTATGGAAGGACATACCTCATGGATCAGCCTCTGCTTTTGAACAGCATCTTTCTCTTTCTTCTTATAATTTAATTTGCAACTTTGCAAAGGACTAGGGAAGAAAAGCAAGGCTAATGGTAGCTTTTAGTTTCTTTCTGAAGCACACACTAGTTGCAAAGGATAAGAAAGAACAGAACAGAAAGAAAAGTAGGTATCTGACTGGAAGGCCGTAAGTGTTCCTGAACTGCAGGGGAGACACAATCTTGTCTTTGGACCAGGTCTCTATGATTAATGCCTGAGTACTTTCCCAGGAATCATGCAAGGCTGACACATGGCTCTCCCATGCACGAGGTCTAAGGGATATACTTTAGCATTCCCTCTTTAGTAAAGTAAAAGAGGAGGTGGCATGTGTGGGAGATCAGCGCCATAGACTTGGAAGCCATGACTTCGGGCAGGAGTGCACAAATAACTGCATAGCATAGGAACATGTTGGTACCACTCATCAAACTTCAAGAGAACAAGCTTCAGACTACCTACTGAAGAGGATTCCCTTTCCCCCTAATAAGGCTATTCCGAATTAAGGCTTCAAATGTAATAGAGTGCATCAAAAGAGTTCTATTAAAAGCATAGCTCACTGTTCTCTTTAAAATGAATTGTGTGATTGCTTGCTTTAGTCCAGAGACCATTTTAGCACCACAATCACTATTGTGCACTTTATTAACGCATTTATTCAAATGATTTGTATCCCATCCTTTTGTTGGGCTGGCAGCGCTCAAGGCAGCCTAGGATAGTTTTAAGGACAATAACTTTCATCAGAAATTAATTTTCCAACAGAAATCGACAAAACAATCAGGTTATGACAAACCCAGTCATAAGGCAATAAATAGTTTGCCTGTTTATTCTCTGAAAATGCATTAAGTACTATGCATGTTAAAGGGCGGGGGGGGGGGGAGCCTACAACCAGTATGCCTCAGCCAGGCCTTTGTTGACTAAATGTTCATAGGCTTGTGCCCCAAAACTGCATCCTTTCTTGAAGGCGTGAATCAGCTTTCCTCACACACACTTCACATTTGGTTGGCTGTGGGGAGATTGTCCCTCATTCTGCTCTGGAAGGAAGGCAGAAGGCAGAAGAGGTGCTTGAGTGTGGCGACTGCATGGCCTCTACAAGCAAGAGTGGCCGGATTCTCTGGGATCCATTGCTCCCACCGGCCTGGTTGGGTTCAGCACATCAGCCATCCTGGCCCAAGGTCCTGCCAACAGCTGCTGGTTATATTTTGCTCATGCCTCCAACGACAGTGTATCCACTCCAGGTCTTAGTCTGCCATCAACACACATGGGGGACTCCAGCCTCTATGGATGTTTGGTGACTGATATTTTCAAAGAAAAAAAAATTGAGATTGTCCTCCAGATCTAAAATCACCTCCTGCATTTGTTTGAGAAAGAGCCAATGCGAAATCATAAGTGTCCAATCTTTTGACCCAAAGGTTTGCACCGTGGCATTGCTGGGAAGCTCAGAAGCCATGCTTTACACTCGGAGGCAGATAAAATCAATGATTTGATACTGGCTTGGGTGTGATCATGTGTCAAATTGTACTGCAGCACATACACAGTCTGAGAGTCAAAGTACACAACACTTGTGGCTGCTGCTGCAGCTGCTTCAGAAGAAGGAATCCAGTTTCTGCTGGGACTTCCCACATGGGGAGGTGAGATTTCATGCTTCTTTACCTGGCTCCAGTCTGTACAGTCTGTGCAGCTACAAGGCTTCACCTCCGAATCTCTGCCTCCAGGGAGAAAGAGAAAAACCAGAGCTGGGGTGAGGGAGAGAAAGAGACTCTGGGGGAAAGATCTTGTAAGAACTTTCAGTCAAAATAAAACCTAAAACTAAAGCGGCACTACAAAAAGGCTGAAAAAACAAATCCTTATGAGCAATACCTGTGAACTTCTTTTAGCTAAAGGACTGCAATCCATTGTATTCGATCCTATCCATTAGTGCATACATTTTATGGTCTTAAGTGCTGTTGTTGTTTTGTTTTTAAAAAGGATTTACCACATAATTTTTGTTCTTTTCTTACTATTACTACTTTTTGAGATTTGCCATTATGGGAAAACAGGAATCTTGCTTTCCATGGCAACATCTTACCATTTCTATAAATACAAAGCTGGAGTGGCTTAATATAGTTTCAAAGGCATCTTGACATGCGATTAAATAGAGCGAGCTATAGTTTTCTTGTATTAATGTATGATTATATTTTAAGTAGTAGCATTATGTTGCCTCTTTTTTCAAGCTTCTTTTGGTCACTCTTTCAATGAATGGTTACGAGACTAAATGACAAACCTTAAGTATGCTAAAGAATCTCTGTTTTGTGATTCTTTTCATATATGCTTTCGCAAATATGTTTCTTTCAGAGCCACTCAACCTGAAAACCCATTGTTCCTTTGACTATTGGAGGTTTTGACCAATTATTAATAGACCAAAGGGTGAAATTGTTCATTGCATGAGAATCTGTTGGTAAATAAAAATCTTTCAAAGCTCATAAAATATTGGGCAGAAGATAAGAACACAAGAAAAGCCGTTCTGGATCTGGCCAATGATCTTTCCAGTCCAGTACTCCATGGACATGCTGGCAAAGCAGTTGTCCAAAGCAGGTGAGTAAAAGACTTCCACCTGCTTTGGCTCCTGAGCAACTGGTTTGGGCAGGCAAGCCACCTCTGGGAAAGGAGGAAGCACATAGCCAGCAAGGCCAGCAGCCATTAATGGCCTCCTCCTCCATGAATTTGTCCAGTTGCCCTTTAAGACCATTCAAATTGGCAGTGATCCATAGTTTAACTATACATTGTGTGAAGAAATACTTCCTTTTATTTCTCCTAAACCATCAATCAGCTTCATGGGATGCCCCCAGTTCTAGTATTATATGAGAGAGAGAGAGAGAGAGAGAGAGAGAGAGAGAGAGAGAGAGAGAGAGAGAGAGAGAGCGCGATGTCCCCCTCTCCACTTTTTCCCCTACCATGCATAATTTAAACGCCTCTAGCATGTCTCCGCTTACATGCCTTTTTTCTAAGCTGAGCAGTCTCAGTCGTTGCAACCATTCCTCATAAGGGAATGGCTCCCACTCCTTGGTCATTTTAGTTGCCTCTCTTTGTATCCTTTTCAATCCAATAATGTCCTTTTTTCAGTGTGGCAACTAGAACTGTGCACAATATTCTATGTGCAGTCAAACCAAAGATTTGTGTAAAGGGAATAAAATCTTGGCAGTTCTATTTTCTATTCTGTTACTAACTATGCCTAGCATGAAGTTTGCCTTTTTCACAGCAGCTGCACATTGGATTGCCATTTTCATTAGGCTGTCCTCTGCAACCCCAAGATTCCTTTCTCGGTCAGTCACTGCTAGCGCAGGTCCCAGCAGCCTCTCTTTGAAGCTGGAATTTTTTTGTCCAACTTTATATTATTACTTTATACTTGCTTATACTGGACTGCATTTGCCATCTTGAGGCCCATTCTCCGAATTTGGGAAGATCCCTTTGGAGCTGCACACAATACTTTTTGGTTTTTTATCAACCGAAATAGTTTGGGGTCATCAGCAGATCTGGCCACTTTACTTCTTTCTCCTAATTCTAGATAATTTGTGAACATGTTGAAAAGTATTGGTGTGGGACCCCTCTGGTTACATCTCCCCACTTGGATAAATGTCAGTTTATTCCCATTCTGTGCTTTCTTTTCTTTAATTAGTTGCTGCTCCATATGCTGACCTCCCCCACTTTATTCTCTGAATGCAACGTTTGCCTCTGGTGAGGTACTTTGTCAACAGCCTTTTGGAAGTCCAAGTAAACGACAGCTCCTGGTCAGCCTGTCCATGTTCTTACTACATTCTCAAAGAAGTAGTGAGACAGAGCTTAGCTTAGCTTTGCAGAAGCCATGTTGCCTCTTTTTCAGCAGGGCTTGGCCCTCTTTGGCTTGATATGGATTCTATTTTTAATAATGTTTTCAAGCAACTTACTGAGAACAGATGTTAAGCTACACAGCCTGTAATTTCCCAGATTCCTCTGAGATCCCTTTTCTCAAAAATTGGTGTTGCATTGGCCATTTTCCAGTCCTCTGATACAGGGGCTGTTTTAGGGACAGATTGCATATTTTGGTAGGAAGGTCAGCAGTTTCATGTTTGAGCTCTTTAAGAACTCTAGGACAGACAGCATCTGGGCCTGGTGATTGATTAACTTCCCTTTTGTCAGTAAGTTTGAGCATTTCATCTTTTCTCACTACTATCTGTCTTAATTTCTCAGACTCACTTCCTGAATACATAAGTTCAGGAACAGGTATCTGATCTGTCTCCTCAGCTGTGACGACAGACTATTCATTCAGCTTCTCTCCAATGTTCTTATTCTCCTTTAGTGCAATCTCCTTATTCTCTTATTCAGTTTCTCCTTCAATCCCAAATGGTCCAACTACCTCTCTAGCTTGATTCTTTCTTCTAATACATATATTTCAACAATGTTGGCCTGGATGTTGTTAGCAATATGCTGCTCAAAATGTTTCTTTGCGTCTCTTATTGTCTGCCTGCATCTCTTCCTTGTGCAAGTTTGTTTTTATTTTCCTAGTTTGGCCAAGACTTCCATTGCTTGAGGGAAGACTTCTTCTCTCTAATTCCTTGATTCGCTTATTAACCATGCTGGTGACCCCTTCGACTCCATGCTACCTTTCCTAACTTGCAGTATGCCTGCTATCAGGGCCTCTGTTAATGTGGTTTTGAGTAATCTCAGACATTCTGAAAGGGTTAAGCCCTCTTGACTGATCTCTTCAACTTCTTAGCAGCTCTTTCATTTTAGAGAAGTTTCCTCTTTTGAAGTAAAATAAGACTGTGACCTCTTGGACCTTCTTGGCAATGCTCCACCTAACTGTTGAACAGGGTGATAGCACTGTGCTCACTGCTTCCAGTCAGTTCAGCACCATGTCTTGGGCAACCCAGCCTAGGATTAAATCAAAACCTGTCTCCCCTCTGGTTGGTTCCATGACATAGGCCGGGAGGGATGCTCCTTGGTGTTGAATTTCAGGCACAGTGACTGATGGGATACAGGCCAAAAGTGGAAAGACTGAGCTGGCAGAGTGGAAACCACCATAACATAGAAATCACTTGATCATCTGTTGGGTAGATCATGGTCAAATACTACGAACTGTGGTAGCTACTCAGGGTTGCTTGCTGTGTGTGTGAACCCAGCCCTAGAGTGCTAGAACCCCAAACAGAGTGGATGTTTGTTGTTTTATTTGCACCCCACAATTCCTTGCTTGTCCAAGCAACAGAGAGCAGGATTTAAGGCCCAGAACAGCTCTGTCAGGTGGATTAGGATGAGAGATATGGCTTTATTTGGGGTTTCAAGTGTGAGATTATAATGGGTTCTGCCACCTAATCATTGGATTCCACCCAGGGAATGGAAGGTCTATTGCTCCATGCCCTGGCATGTGAGAATCCCTCCTTTACAGGCAGCCCTGGGCATTCAGTCTCATCCAACCTTGCCTGCTGTCCTCCGTGCCTCGGACCAACCGTCTGCCTCAGATCTGCCAGGTTTTGCCCCTCACCTCCAGCTCTTGTGCACAAGGCCAGCCAGAAAAGCACTGACAACTGTAGCTTATCCAAACCCACCAGATGTGGGCTGGGAATGATGGAAGCTGCAATCTAACCCATCTGGAAGGCACTAGGTTGGGGAAACCTGCTAAATACCTCCTGTGAGCTTTTTCTCAGAGCTTTATTTATTAGCTGATATCGATGTGAGAATGAAATGGATTCACAGTGAGGGGTTGGTCTATATCAGTATTTCATGGCTGGTTTTAGTTGGAGACTTCTGATTATGGAGCTATAGCCTTGGCAGGAGATATTCCTATCCGTGTAAGGCAAAATATCTTATTCCAGTTGGTTTTCACATGATCCTTTGATGCAGACTAAATCATCTGCAGGCATACCAAAGGATGAAGCGAAGGGAGATCTGTCCTTGAGCTGGAGCCATGTGGAAGCTGTTCTGAGCTCCTGGAAGAGGGAAAAGATCTGTGTAATAAATGAATATGCTAATGTGATGGCTTTGGTGCATGGGGTAGGTTGTTCTGCGTATCCTTATTGAGAGCCTCTCTTGGCCCATCTGGTTGCAAGGAGCCGTTGTACTTAAATGGTTTGTTGGCGCCTCGCTAACACAAGAGAAATAATTTGCATACATTCAGGGGCAGAACGCTTTCTCCACAATCAGCTTCCAGCATGATAAATGTTGTCACTTATTTATTGCATATGATTGGACAGATCAATATCACAACGACGACTGCTGCTACATTGGATGTATATCCTATCTCTTTTTCCTTTCATAAGGAACCAAAGGCAGCTCACAGGGCACCATTTTATTCTCACAACAGCAACCTTGTAAAGTAGGTTGTGCTGATAGTCTGTGACTGGCTCAAAGTAGCCAGTCAGCTTCATGGCCAAGTGGGGACTAGAAACCAGATCTCTGGGATCCCCCGTCTCTAACCATCACACCACACGCATGGCTGTTGTTCGTGCCCTTCTACAATTTTTAATTGCAATACACTTTAACATTACAGTTTGTAAAAAAGGAAGGGCATTGGCTGCATGGTTGCCTTGCTTGTCACTACTGGTACCAGAATCTCTCTCTCTGAATGTGCACGCATGGGTACCCACATACACACAGTCTTGAATCCTCCCTTGATATCATTTATCAGCTTAAAATATATGGCACCCAATTAAATTTTTCAGTGAGCTCTTTACAATAGCAATGAAAATATTGCCATGCACAAAAGAGTTAAATGAGGTATGATTCTGTGTTAGGGAGATCCCATTTTCACATATGCCAGATTTTAACGCTTGGGATAGTCCAGTTCCCATACAAAAACACTATGGCCGTGTGGCATGTGGGTGTAGCATTCCGGCCAGCTATGAGTAAAAGCATTTGGTAAAATCATTTGTGCGAGGCAAGCTGCTACCCACCCCTTCACCACCTGTCCTCTCGTCTTGCAAACTTTTCAGACATTATAGGCGTTACTCACGACCCCGGCATTGCTTTGCTACAGTGCTAGGATGGGGAGGTGTGCTATGGCATACCTGTCATACACCTGCCCCTGACCTTTCTGGGGCAGGTGCAGCAAGCTCACAGAGCAGTGCCCTACTCCTTCCAGAGATGCCCCTCGAATAAGCTCCCAGGACTGCTTGAGGTCGTCACAACAATGTCAGCAGCTACTGTAAGATGCAAGTGCCATGCAGTATCCCAGCTTCCAGACATGCCAGAATGTCCTTTCCCGAACTGGGCCGGGAGGTGGGCAGACACACATCACTTTAGCTCACATCAACTTACCCAAACTGGGCATCACATCATTTGGTCAAGGTGGACAACCTGAAGCCCTCCAGATGTTTTGGCTTAGTTATAGACCAAACTATCTGGAGAACCACAAGTTGCCC
Source organism: Varanus komodoensis (assembly GCF_004798865.1). Taxonomy (NCBI): domain Eukaryota; kingdom Metazoa; phylum Chordata; class Lepidosauria; order Squamata; family Varanidae; genus Varanus; species Varanus komodoensis. Next base: position 15,212,791 of record NW_025336346.1, read on the forward strand.
ACCCCTGCCCTATGTCCTGAGGTGGGCCAGAGTACTGGCGGTTGCATCCTGTTCAGAACATGCCACATCTGTGCACTGTGCCCCTTGGTGAGAGCTGTGACCATCACCATCTTCACCTTCATCATCCAGGTGAAGAGGGCCCCAGGTGTGCAGGGCCCTTGGGCATGGCACCCTCAGTGAGCCTGTGACCTGAAAGTGGCAGGACAGAGAAACGGGATATTTCCTCACAGTGATGTTCTTTAATGCTCTGTGTAAACTGCACATGTTAGGGCAATGGGTCCTTTCCTGGTCCTGAGGCGATGGCAAATACACAACCTGCCACCATCAGGAGCTGGCCATGTTTTGCTGTGCTTCAGACCCCACGGACTACTCTTAGGCTGCACTTATGCATCATGTTCCCAATTGCTCGCCTGATATGCACCCTGAGTGGCTTCCTCAGAGCCATCGATCATGCAGAGGGCACGCGCTCCAACACTCGGTGGAGTAACTCCAGTGTTTGCCTATGGTTTAGCTAAATTTAAGTCTGTACTCTGCGTACAAGAGAGGGGATGTGTGTACTGGAAAGCTCTGCATATTCAAACCAGCCCTCCGTGCTATATCTTATGAAAACTTCTTAACCTGGCAAGAGAAATCTTACTTTTGAATAAAGTTAAGAACATCAAACCACAAAAGTGAGGCCATGCAGGCTTAAGGTTAACAATCCAGATAGTTAGCACACCACAATGGGTTTTTTTTCCACAAGGGTATGAGCTGGGGATGATTTGTCAGGCGTTCTGTGGCTTTTCTTGGGATTTGTGTAGTTACTTGGAATATGAATAAAATCTTTGCCTCTCTTCCTCTCTCTCTATCTGAAAAAAAGTTTTATTAGGAGTGTTTGCCATCTTTTAGTTCAACCTTGAAGCTATTGGCTAAAAGTCAAAGCCCTACAGCTAAGAAAAAGGTCCATATAATGTGCTTGAGGGACAGAACTAACAAGAACATTTCCAACTTTAAACTTTGGTCTTTACTTATATTATTTCTGTACCTTCCATTTAGTCAGTTCAAGCCTAACCAAGGCTGGCTGTATATACAGCTGAGTCCAGTCAAAGAAAGATCCCCAAAACATTCAACTCTGCTGAAGGGTTAATTGTCTAATGCAGTTCTCCATTCTGTTCTAGGGGGATGGGGCAGAACAATCCATTATTTGAATTCCCCATTCTGCGATCAAAAAATTACGTCATCTTCAGAGCTGGGGATCTGTGCTCAGATCTACCCACCCTGCAGCTGCCATAGAAAGAGCCATGCTGGTTGCTCTTCTAAGGTTGCAAAAATGATTGTGGAAAAGGAGTTTAATGGGCATCCAAGGGTGCAGGGAAAGGAGGAGGCTGGTGCCACCAAGGAACAAGGTATGCTGGTGGCATTCCAGCCTCCTTTCTTCCACCTCTGATGTCCCAGAGTTCGGCAGCTTCAGCCTGCTCATTTGTTGTTTGAAGAGCAGGAGAACTAGGACGGTAACCTTGGCCTCTTTGCTCCTTCTGTTTGGCATAGGATGCCCATAATCCCCAGGGGCTTTCTGACTTTCTGATGATGAGTGCCAAGTAGCATGGACGGATGGAAACATTGGCTTGGAAGGGGTAGGTCTGGGTCTTTGGAGCCATTCTTTCTACGTTTTAGGTCTTATCAGGAATGGCTCTTCATCCACTCCACAAGGCAACAACAGCAGAGCAGAGGAGGCAGGGCTTGCGGGGCTGAAGGACATTTGATGAGCAGGGATGATGACATGCCTCCCCCTCACCAGAGTTTCCAGGATGGATTTCCTCAACAACAGTGCATTTGCTTTAAAAAGCTATGGCTGATGTAAAGTGAAGCATTTTGGAGGGGCTGCTTTGAATTTTCAGCCAGGATCCATTAGCTGTACAGATCTTGCTCCTGATGGACACAAAAGAACTGCTAGAACATGGAACATAAGACAGGTCGTGCTGAGTCAGACCAATCATCCATCCAGTCTAGCACTTGATGCCCTCTGGCGAAACAGCTGCCCACAGGACCCCTCGAGCAGGCTGCGTGCAAGGTCTCCTCCCGCCCAGCTTCCCAGCGACTGGTGCGTGCAGGCGTGCCGCCCCTGGAAAAGGAGGCAGCACCTGGCTGGCTTTGTTGACCTTGGCACAAGGTGTTTCTCTCCAGTCCTATGAAATCTCCCCCCAGGAAAACAAACTGGTGGTCTTGCATTGTCTGGGGACAGAGTACAGTCCTCCCTTGCCATTTTCATGCCATCTTACTTCTCTCCAGCTGAAGCCCAACGTGCTCACTGTCTTATGTCTGTGAACTCATTCCAAGAAACTGAATGTGACCCTGCTGTTCCTTTGGGTGGAGCCTTGTGTGGGATTATGCACACACAGATCAATAAATCTGCCTGAAGATTTGGGCACTGCCGTGAGGTGTACCTCCACATGTACCACAACACAACTGGTTAGAAATACAAACATCTGTTATAGTCTATTATCTGATTCTAAATAGACTTTAATGGTGTAGTTAATGGTCTTACTCATATTTATGTGCGCTAGCAACTAAGGAACATAGCTGGTCAGTAAAATAAAGTATATAGTCATGACATACATTTTAGCATTCTTTTTATTAAGACATCAAAGGACAAACAGACATTACTTAAAATGTGTCTTGCAGCTTCACCTCTATACATTTTTACTTCAGAGTAAGTGCAGGGCTCCCAACCTGGACTGGGATCCTAGTCATGGGTGGGGCACTTTTAAGATCTGCACTGGGAATCCTGAGCTTACTATAGAATAAAGTAGTAGAAGTATCGTTTCCAAATCATGTGAGGTACTGGTTTGACCTCACATGGCACTAGTTAGGCCCCCACTGCATCTAGTTCTGGGTCTAATTCTTCAGGTAGGATGTGGACAAGCTGGAGGGGCTCAGAGGAGAGCGACAAGGATGACTGGGGTCTGGAAGCAAAGCCCTATGAGGAGAGCTTGACAGAACTGGGCATCTTGAGTCTGCGGAAGAGAAAACTGAGGGAAGATCTGATAGCTCTCCACAAGTACTTGAAAGGCCATCACAGAGAGGAGGGCCAGGATCTGTTCTCAATCATACCAGCATGCAGGACATGGAATAATGGACTCAGATTACAGGAAGCCCAATTCGGGCTGGACATCAGGAAAAAATCAGGGAGTTGGACTTGGTGGTCTTATAGACCCTTTCCAATACTAGTGTTCTATGATTTTGTGAAGATGTTGCTGCTATACATGCATCTGTTGTCACCCTTAAATTCATTTTTCCCATCTCCTGTTTGCCACTGCAAGATTTTTTGAGCTAGGGTTTGGGAATCAACCTGAACATATCAGACAAGAATAGGGTGGCTGTTGTTTTGGGAAAATAATGAAATATTCTCAACCAGACATTAGAATTCCCTAGTGTCAAATCTATATTTTGATGCACTTTTCATTGCAGTATACAATCTGTCCAAGACAGAATGGACTCCTAAAAGATCTGCATCATAGCAGTTTCATAGCTGTGTGCAGCTGTTATTATATGTGTAATGACTGATTACTTACTCTGAAGGAAACCTGCCAATCACAGTAAAAATATTTTAAGAGTTGCACCAAGCGCACTATTTATTGAAGTGTATGCAGAATTGTGAAGGTAGGGAAGTACTGCAAATTGTATATTAAATCTTGATGCTTAAATAGCTATGAATCAGTTGGAGCCTCAGTTGCAGTTCACAGACTAATAAAGAACACTGCAAAAGACAGTGGCGACCCATACTGTGGATGGTAGTGGTGGCTCCTCTTTTCCCTCTGCATACGCATTTTGGTTTTCCATCAGACTTGCTTGCTTTGATTGCCATGAATTGAAGTTTTGCTGATGGACTCGCTTCCATTTTTTGTCTCCTGTTCTTCAGACGGCTGATTGTGTTTTCAGGTGGACATGGGCCAAGGCAAGTTGCAACCTTGCAATTTGCTGATATGCCACAAATACCTTCAGACAACAAAAGGTGGTATGCAACAAATACTCTCCGTCTGAAGAAAGAAAGGCTGCACCAAGTGAATTAAGTCCATTGTTGAAACACAGTATATTGACATAAGCTATTTGGTCTATTACATTGTGTTTTAAATTTATGTAGCACTTTGGTTTCTTCTGCACATGCAGGACATATTATCTGTCCAGTCCTGATGCACAATTACCCTCTTTTTTGCTCCTATTTCATGTTACTTTCATAATTAATTGTAGGCAAAGTCATGAGTTGATCTGAAGAGGCAATGTCTTGAATGTCTTTCTCCCTAGATACACTGTGGAAATAAGATCACATTTTCCTGCCATTCCCGCCAGGAATGGACATAAAATCTGAACAACACATGCACATGTAACATCTAACATACCTAAGTGTGTGAAGTACAGCCATGTGAAGGGCCCCTATTTGTGTACAAAGGGTATCCCTTAATTGTCCTAAGATTCCCCTTGTGTGCAAGAATTCTGTGCATATGCTTTGGTACACAACCCAATGTGGTGTGGCTCGCATGCGCCTGGCGGGGATAGGGCTGACATGCCAAGCCCTCACATCTTTTTCAGTGTACAGGTGACTTCAGGTGAACTTTATCAAACTGTGAGCAAACAAAGCTACCAGACCTTGGTTGTACTTCTGTATATTGGATGGAATCGTGTTTTTACTGTGCATTTTGAAAGAGGCTGTAACCCCCTGTTTAAACTAGGTTCAAATTTCTAGTTGTTTCATGAGACAATTCCAATTCTCAGAAAGGAAAGAAAATCTTTACCACAAGATAATTACCATCTTCATGCTTGTGTCAAGATACCCTAGAATATCTACCTTTGTTGCTTCCTGTGAAAATGTAGGTTTTTATCAGATTTAAATGATTCTATAAACAGAATGTACAGACATTTCTGTGAAAATTCTAGAAAATGGTAACCTTTGTTTGGCATACTCCCTCATATATTCTGTGTAGTAAATGTAGCACACAGGTGACATATAATTTGAAGTTGATCCAGTAGGAATATATTGTTCTTCATTTTCATGAGCAGCCTGATACTCTCAAGTAGATTTTGCTTCACTTTTTGCTTGCATTATTGTGAACTTTTATTTGATTCCCTAGGCTTTGTATTCCTTTTTGCCTTCCTCGTGTGCCAAGCTTTCCATTTTTTAGAAGGGAGCTGTATGGCCTTTTAGAATTTGATTCTGCTCATTAACCATGCTGGCATCCTCTTTGGACTTGTGTGTCTCTTCCCTAATCTGTGGTGTGCATTTTATCAGAGCATCTATTATAGTGGTTTTAAAAAACCACCAAGCTTCCTATGAAAATCCTGTGGTAAAGCAATAATCTGGAGATCAAAACCCACAATTCAGCACACTCAACAAGAATGCTGTATGAGGTGGATCATGAGTTGAATGATGGTGTGCTAAATTGCAGTTTATCTTTGTGATGGAAAGCTCCGGCTTCCACACAAGTACCCTTGAATTCAAAATGTCAGGGAAGTCAGTCTCGATGAAAAATGAGTAACTCATCAGATTTCTAAAGTTTCTGTGAATTGGCTCTAAAGGTGAACTTTTTTGGCTTCTTGAAGCAGGCTGATTTATTGCTGAAAAACTAAGCGTCAAACAGATTATATTATTTCTTGTATTGTTATAAGTAGATGTACTTTATCCTGCAGTTATATTTGCACAGCTATTTCCTCTGTGGTAGGTTGACTGCATGGCATTTCAGCTGCCTCCTGGTGTTGTGAATTGTTCCTGGCTGCAGGGGGTAGTCATGGTCCCACAGCAGAACAGTGGGGTGTGTATGTTTGGGGGATACCTTTAAAAAACAGAAGCTCTCCTCTCTTAAGTTCCACCGGCTGCCCATCCAGGAAAGTAGAAGCAGGGCAGGTGCCAAGCTCCTTTTGGACGGCATGAAACCCAGCAGCACCCACAGCATCATTGACTAGCATCTGGGCAGGGAGGCTGGAGAGAGGGAAGCCTTTAAAAATCACATCTCCTGCTCCTTTCTCCTCACCTTGCCCTTGAGTCAAATATGGTGGCAGAGCTCATGCAAAGTCCTATCAGTAAGCCCCAAATTGGGCAACGGGGAGAACAGGAAAGATCCTCAGGAGTTTTGCTTCAGCAGAATGCAGAGCATTACCTTTCGGAGTTGCCAGAGAGCTTTGGATAGCAGGGCAGTATAGACCTGAAATAAATAATAATAAGGTACTGTGAAAGTTGGACCATAAGGAAGGCTGAGTGCCGAAGAATTGAGGCCTTTGAATTGTGGTGCTGGAGGAGACCCCTGCAAATCCCTTGGACTGCAAGGCGATCAAACCAGTCAGTCCTAGAGGAGATCAACCCTGACTGCTCTTTAGAAGGCCAGATACTGAAGATGAAATTCAAATACTTGGCCACCTAATGAGAAGGAAGGACTCCTTGAAGAAGAGCCTGATGCTGGGAACAATAGATGGCAAAAGAAGGAGGGGACGGCAGAGGATGAGGTGGATAGATGGAGTCACTGAAGCAGTTGGAGTGAGCTTGAGTGGACTCTGGGGGATGGTGGAGGACAGGAAGCCTGGAGGAATGTTGTCCATGGGGTCGCGATGGGTCGGACACGACTTTGCGACTAACAGCAACAACAATGATATTAGGAAAAAAACAAATAAACAAAGATCATTCTTAAAATAATAATAATAGGAATAATCCAATGGGGTGAACTTTTCCCCACCCCTATAAGCATGGTTCAGTAGCAGCTGAATATCATAACTGGTATTTCCAAGACAAAATCAATTGGGGAAAAAAATGGATGACTGTAGTTGCAGAAGGGATGCTATGGCAACAGGAAGGGTAAATAACAGCTGCAGGCCAGGACTGAAAGAATAAGTAGCAATGGCCTTTGTTACTTTCAGCAGAAACCTGCTACTTAAATTTCTGCATAAATATTAAAGAGTGAGAGAACTGTGTACAAGATAGGATCATAGGAAATGTTAGCAATAACAGTTACATGAATAGCTGTGTTCTCAAGTGAAGGCACTCTTCCAATTTTCTGTGTCACTTCTAAGAACCAATAGATTCCAGTGTGATTCCCATGCAAACAAAGCTTTACGTGGGAAGCTGCTTCCACTTGCCAACTGAAAGCACTGGAGAGAGATTGTCTTTGTCAAGCCACTTCTCTCTCCCGTGTGTACCTCCACCACCAACCACTTTGCTTCCATCCAGACTGTCAGAATACCCATTCTGGGACAGGGCTAAACTATAAATGACATGCAGGTGGCACTGCCCATACGTTTCCCATAATTGCTCACAAAAGCTGTGATGTGAATAACTCACATGAGGGGAGTAGGTAACTTGGCAGAAATAAATGGGTGGGTCTATCCTGTAGCTGATGAAGAATTTCTGATGTGTTGCCTTTCCAACTACGGTAGTGCATAAGGCGAATCCCACCTAAAGTTTAAGGACACAAAGGCCGGGGAAGATGGACATTACGTAGGATTCTAGGAAACAACCAGGAAAATGGAAATGCATCAGAACCCCATTTGCAAGGGAAGGGTGGGGCTTTAGCAGGACATGAGCATTCTGAGGTAGAGTAAGTCAAGCATATTAATCAACAGAATGGACAATAGTACTGAGGTCCTTTCTGAATACTCCATTGCAGAAAGAGAAAGACAGAGAGAGTTGTAGATCCACCCCCTCTCTGAGTTCACCGTAGCTTTCTTCCTAGAGAGGAGATCCATTTTTTCTTTCCTTAATGTATTCACTACTTGGAAAGATAAGGTGAGATTTTTCACATGAAGCAGCCATTAGTAAAGGAAGAATATGAAATTCAATCTTCTTGAGATACCCAACAACTCTATTTCATGTATTTAAAAGCAAGTTAGTCTTTGTCTTTCATACTCAACTTTATGGATAGAAAAGGTTCTCTTACAAAACATGCCTAGATAAATAAGCAGGATTTGTTACTCCTGTATAGTTCCCTATAAATCTAGACCACCAGAAACAACTTGTAATGACTTAAATGTTATTCCAAACAAGAAATTCCAAAGGGACACGATCAAGATATAATAATGAGGCAATGTCAGAAGGATTTATGATCATTATTCATGTGGTTGAAGCAGATGCTCCAGCTACTGCAATAATCTTTCTGGATTTGGGCAGGAATCTGTGGCGATAATGAGCAAAATTGTGTTGCATCATAATAAAGCAAAAGACAAAATACAGTAATGAGTAGGCTGCCAGGAAAAATACTGACATTCTTGAAAGGGTCAAGTGAGATTTTAAAAAAAATTGTTGGATGCTCTAGACAAACCTGTAGATCTGGCAAACAGCTGGTTTCTTTATTATTATACAGAGTCATTATAATGGAGTTCTGTTACCATATGCTTTTTATCATGGTATAAGAGACTCAGCACAATTATGTCACAAAGATTAAAGAAGCAGCTGCTGCTACCTACTTTACTAAATGAATCATAGAAAATGGTAGAAACTCTGAATGATACTATGCAATGTCTTGAATCATGATAACCTCTGTGGATGCACCTTTAGCAAGAACTACTGCCGTCTTCAGATTGAAAGCAAACACACACACATGTGCTGGAGTGCTCTTTACAATTCCCCAACTCCCTCTCTAAGCTACAAGCACAGCTTCTGAGAAAGAGCACTAAACCAAGCAAATTTCTTTTGAGTGGCTTTGAAATCTTTTTATTTTGATGTAATAAGCACTGTTTATTATAAAGTCTGACTCTCTTTCAGCTTGGAAGTGTACAAAGGATTGAGACACACTGTAAACCAGCACAGGAAAGCCATGAGGGGGTCACAAATGTGAAAACATCCCATTTTGGCCTGTCAGTGGAATCAATTCGCTCCATGTAGGTTAAGATGTATTAAGATCACATAGAGTCTTACGCATATTGAAGATACTCATTTTCTTCATAGCTTTTGAACATGTCTCTTAATATTCTAGAAAGAAATAATTGGTATGCTGTAATGAGATATTGGTTATCATATGAGTCTCAGATCATTTTGTTGAGTTATTTGCAAGAAATGGTTAGTGAAACTGGTTTAGAACTGATGTGCTGATTTTCTTAACAGCTGCTAAGATATGCATAGTTTCTTATTTAAAAGAAAAGAAGAAGAAAAGCCTATCAGAGTGGTTTCACAGAATTTGTTCTATAAGGGCATAATCTTATTACCCCTGTGGCAGAAACATAGAAAGTTTTAGTGAGTCAGAAGGGGTCTCCTGGGCCATCTAGTCTGACCCCTGGCACCATCTGGCTCTACTCATGACATGCAGATCACCTCTGAATCCAGAGGCTTATGTGCATCCTATGCCAAATGTGAGGCATGGTGGTGGCGAACTTTGCCATGCCTTGTGCCAAGTATTTTCTCCTGATGGCAGTTTTGGTCATCTAGATTTAGTGCTGGGGAGCTGTAAGGAGGCCGGGAAGCTGACTGGAACTGGTACAAGTCTGCAGCTTTAGCCTCCTCCTCTTCCTGCCCTGAGGTGCAGTTCTTTCTGCACTGGGTGAGGTGGGGGCTCAGCCTTTGGCCTCCCAACTGGAAGGCCATAGGACCTAAACAGCTGGAGCACCAAAGACTCTTATGGCCTCCCAGATGATGCCAAGGGGCCATAGGATTTCCCTCAGTGACTGCACTCAGTTGGATCACAGATAAATTTACTGAGAGATAATGTTTCTCAAATGCAACTTGAGCAGATTTAACTAATTAATTTACCAACGCTAACTTACATGACTAAGATTTCTTGGATGATCCATAGGCAAGGAAAAGTAAGTTTTGGGGCTTGAAAGACACCTAATAAGCATCCATACTGACACTTTCCCCCACAAATTGAAAATAAACCAAGCACTTCTTAGAGCACAAAGATTAAGAAAATTAGCTTCTGTTGATATTACATGTTTATTTCCCATGATGCTTTTCCAGATATAGTAATCATCTTACTATAGTCTCCCCAATAGTTCATGGTAGGATGAGTGCTGCCTCCACTCCCTCTGAAATATTTGATAGTTTCAGTCAATTATTATGCAAAACTTACAAACAAGCCAACTTTGCTTTAGGCAACAGAGCGTATCTTCTTGCAGTGGATAGAAACAGAAGGTGGTGTAGGATCAGTTCTGTGAGTTACGACCGCATGAAAGAGAGTTGATATGTAACTGCGAGGGACGGCTGCAGCTCTCCCAGTTCCACCCCACCTCAGAGAACCTTTTCCACAGCTCTGCCTCCCGGCTCGCCAGTCTTTCTGAGCATCGGGTATGTGGCACTGTGCCTCCTTTTCTTCTGATGCCTCATCCTTGGATCTCTGATTCTCACTTACTCCTTGTCCTCACTTAGAGCCTGCTTTCCCACTGTGGTGCTGGGAAAGGCTCCTGGATTCCCATTGCCAGACAGCGAACTCTGAAAGGGGGTGACATTTCGTGCTGTGCTGTGCCCAGAAGTACCCAAAGTGGAGGCAGGCAGGATCAGTCCCATTGCTGTTTCCTGCTCTATGGGAGACTCTACGTAAACACAGACAGGGCTGGATGAATGAAGGGAAGAGGATGGGAAGGGAAAGTTTTGAGCTGAGGGCAACTCCACAAGGTTGGAGGAAGGCGAGAGGAGCTGATCTCAGGTGGTGTGGACTGTGGAGAGCAATAGATGGGGTGAGGAAGACCTGTGGGACCCCATGGGGGGAGAAACCTGGGAAGCGGGCTGTAGAAGTTCTGTTGTGTGTTCTCCCTCCCATTACCTCCCTGTCAATGTACACAAACTCCACAACTCTGCCTGCACTTCGCCCTTTTGCTGCGTGTCTGTCAGCGGTCAATGGGAAAAAGACAAGGCAGTGGGGAAAAGGCCCACCCCGAAGCAGAGCTGCTTAAACCTTAGGCCACTGTAATCCCTCCATTTCCCTCACTCTTCCTAGTGCTGCCATCCTAGCCAAAGAACACCTCTTTTTGAAATAAGTTCTATCAGTTGTTGCAGCTGTGAAATATGAAACATATATCTACTTGCACTTTCTGCTTTCTTTTTATCTCCACAAACCACAGTGCTAGTAATTGAGTGCAGTAGGGCCATAACACGTGGAAAGATAATTGTTTGAGGAGGAGGAGGAGGGGGGAAAAGCAGCTGAGCTGGAAAATGATTGATGCTAGCTCTCCTAATCTGTTCCCTGTGGTGCTTGGCAAATGGGCACTGGATCAGAAAGCGCAGAGGGGTGTGCAGCCTGAAGAAGCTAGCTTGAAAACCGCCATAGCTGCTACAAATCCAAGGCCATCTATGGCCGTCAAGGGCAACCATTTAGGCTGTGTCAGTCAGCCAGCGGATGTGTGCATCAGCACATCTGTGTGGAAATCCCCATAAAACTCGGAGGGAGGTTTTGCTTTGATCCTTGCAGCACCTGCTGATGGTGCTTGTTGGAGGAATCCATGTCAGGAGAAGGGGGGGGGACTCACCTGCAGGTTTAACATGCTCACATCAATATTTAGAAAATTGGGTGGGCAGAGGGAGGGATGGGTGGCTATAAGGCAAAGATGGCTGCAAGAACTCAGGAATGGAGGACTGGAGTGGGACAGCAGAGCTGAGGATCATAAGTTGGCCAATAAAGACATTCTTGTCAGGAGTATTTGTGCGGAGATAAACCTCCTTAGAACTGCCACAAATCTAAACATCCTCCCTCCCTCCCTCCCTCCCTCTTTCTTTCTTTCTTTCTTTCTTTCTTTCTTTCTTTCTTTCTTTCTTTCTCCCCTCACCCCCCACATCCTCCCAGTTTAATTTGCTTTGGTACAGTATCTCCTGTCTCATCAAGTTTACTCATATGGTATTCCAACCCTCCTGCTTGTCCACTGAGGCCTTCAGCCAGCAGAAATATGCCACATCTGCTGCAGCCTTGCTTTCTTGGCTTGCACAAACACGAGCCCCTGAGATGACTCTGTGATGTTGTTTTAAGCACCTGACATATTCCATCTATCTTCTTTATTTTTAATTATTTCTAGTCTCTAGGGTGACCTAATCAAACAGGCTTCTGTCTGATGTCAGGGAATTCTTTTTTTTTTCCCTTCGGTGCAGTATAATCTGTCCTCATACCTATATAATTCTCCTCTTTTCTTCCCCCTATGCTATCAAAGTATTTTCTTTAAGAAGCCCATCAACTAAAACAAAGTCTGCATTCTTGAATTCTAAGTCACACATAAAGTTTAAAGATGCTGTTTGTTCAGCGTTGACAGAAGCAGTCGGCTGTCCTAATTTACCTTCTCCGTATGTTTTTATTAGAGCTGTGAGAGCATGCAAAAAACCAAGTGGGAGGACAAGCTCTTCAGTCTCTTTCTTTGCTTGAAAAATGAAATGAAATAAAATGAAATGAAAGCCCTTCCTGCTCTTCAAGTTCATAAACTCCTCTCCGATCAGTTTTACTGGGGAAGAGATGTACCAAGTTTCCTGTGACATTTCTGGGACCGCAAAGGGGAAAGTTCTGCCTCCCGAGAGCCACAGGAGTATCAGTGTTTGGAAGCGAAAACAAAGCTGAGGTAAACGCAAAGCTGCTGACAGGAGCGTTAACCTCATCAGTCACTCGAGTATGGTGAGCCTGGCAGGGGGCAGGAGAAGGGGGCTGGCCAGCAGCAGGCCTTGCTCCTGCCCTTGTTTAGTCAGCAGCCGCACGCTTGGCATGACTTCATCCAGCGTGCACGCACATCGGTGTGTCAGGGAAAGAGGGCGTGTGTGTGGTGCTCGCTTGAGGTTAGCTGACAGGGAACTCTGAAGCAGGCAGCTGCCTCGGCATCGCCGGTGTCTGGGAGGTTTGCTCCCTCACAGAACGTTCTGGCTCCAAGTTGGTTAGATGGCCACTTTCCACGGCTGTATATTCTAGCCCCAGAGTATCCAGCCTTTCAGGAAGTAAATAACACAAAAGAGCTTAAAAGGGGGTGTCGTGGCACCCTACGTAGGGGTAGACAAGAATTTCATCTGTTTCTTAAACATCAGAACTTGTCCTGTTCACACTCCCAAATATGAATGTGCATGCATTTTTCAGGCAAAGCTCTGGTCCTGCTGGGGTGTCATTGTGTTAGCCACTAGTTTGATTAGAAGCATGCACGTTTTAAAAGTGTGCATTTCATGCTTTGCCCCATGGGCTGCAATAAAAGAAGTATCACTTCTGGTGCAACACTAGTTGCCCTTTACTCAGCGTTGGTTAGGCTTTATCTGGAGTCCTGCATCCAGTTCTGGGTACCATAATTTCAGAAAGATCCAGACAAGCTGGATCCAGACAAGATCCAGACAAGGGTTCAGAAGAGGGCAGCAAGGATGATCCAGGGACTGGAAACCAAGCCCTATGAGGAAAGACCAAAAGAACTGGGTGTGTTTAGCCCTGAGAAGAGAAGACTGAGGGAGATATGATAGCATTCTCAAGTATTTGAAAGGCTGTCACAAAGGGAAGGCCAAGATTGCTTCTTGGTCATGCCAAAGTGCAGGACACAGAATAACAGGCTCAAGCTACGGGAAGCCAGATTCCAGCTAGATTTCAGGAAAAATTTCCTGACTCTTAGAGCAGTATGACAATGGAACTGATTCCCTAGGGAGGTTGTGGGCTGTCCCACACTCAAGGCATTCAAGATGCAACCGGACAGCCATCTTAGAGGGATGGTTTAATTTGGTGTTTTGCATGGGGAGTTGGGCCCAATTGCCTTCTGGTCCCTTCCAATTCTACGATTCTGTGATACTATGAGAAAATACACATTTAACAGCAACAAGAAGGTTGCATTCAAGTAAGGAAATGAGATAGACTGAGCTTCAAGGTGGAACTTTGGGATGAGGGTTGGTAGAGGGGATGGGAGAAGCCTTGCTGATGTTTGCTGCATTTTTTAATGGCCTGATGGACATTTCCATGATGAGATGGGGAAGTTGCTTCATCATGATGATATTAAAACTAATAGAATAATAGAATAGTAGAGTTGGAAGGGGCCATGAAGGCCATCGAGTCCAATCACCTGCTGTTGCAGGTCACCATGTTATACCATCCCACTCAGATGGTTGTCAAGTTGCTTCTTGAATGTCTCCAGTGTGGGAGAGCCCACCACCTCTCTAGGCAGCTGGTTCCACTGTTGTATTGCTCTGACAGTGAGAAAGCTTTTCCTGATGTCCAGCCTGAATCTGGGTTGTCACAACTTGAATTGATTATTCCGTGTCCTACACTCTGGCATCAGCAAGAAGAGATCTTGACCTTCCTTTTTGTGACAGCCTTTGAGGTACTTATAGTACAAACATTTTCAGAGATGCAATCCTATGCATATTTAGGCAGAAAAGGTCTTACAGCTCCCAGCGTGTCCCAGATATGCAGTCAAAACATGCATAGGTTTCCTACCTAAGTGTCAAGATATAGCATGAAGGGGAGGGGGGATGTCAGCTTTTACCACTGATATCACAGGCAATATCACATAGATGTATCTGACCCTAGAGAACATCACTTTCAGCTTGTCAGTTGCAGTAGCAAGGAACGTACTCACTTGGAGGAGGGAAGGAAAAAAAAACACCAAATGTTTTTGAGTACAATCCAGAAAAACCCACACAGCTTGTAAATTTCACTAGCTCCAGAGGAGAAATTCGTGCCTGAGGATGTTGTCTGAGTTTGCATACAAAGATTGTATAGAAGAAGAGGGCCAAAATTTGATAATCTGTACAAAGCTCTGAGATGGCATCATGCCTGGGCCAATGCATCCTCTCTTAGGGAGGGATGATAATTTTGTTTGTTCTTGATACCAATTTATCAAAATTTACAGGCATCTTCATAGTCAGAAGAGTAAAAATTTGAAATGCTAAAACTGAGTGCGAAAGAAACTGAAACTGATATATAGATGTACATCCAGACACAGAGCATTGGGTGCTTAGCACTTAAAACTCTGGTTTGGAGAAACCAAAACTCTGGCTTGACCTTTTAAAGTCTGCATTTGCATTAACGTGGTGCCAATTGTTTTCATCTATTTCTTTTCCATGAATTGTTGGGGGAGGTTCAAAAAGAAATTGCATTTGTGAGAAATGCAATCTCAGAGAAATTTCCGGGCTTCAGTGCTTGCTTCACTCCAAGGAGGTACCTGAGAATGGTGGTGGGTTGCGCTCCTTATTTTGCCATTTTTATCCCATTTATCCGGCAGCCTTCCAGCTCTGCTCTTTCTGGAAAGCCCCCAACATGACTTAAACAGGACTTCCTTCCCTGAAGCATTCTAGAGTTGGTGCCAGCAAGGTGGTTGGTGTTCTTCTGCTTGTCCTTCAGCTTCTTCAGACTTCTAATAACAAAACCAAAAATGTAGTGCTCATTTTCAGGCACATAGCAATGTGGGAGAGCAGAGCCAAAGGAGCTCTCCACAGATGCAGCGCTGTGGCACTAGACCAGTTGCTCTAGAGATCCAGACAAGCCCTGATCTTCCACCTTCGCAAGTCCCACAGTGGGATAGTGGCTTGTGGACCTCTCAGGAGCATCCAAACACACCCTGTTCTTGGTCACCATCAAACCAGGGCATCCTGATTTAGGAGTGAACACACCCCAAACTACACATCTGATTTTCAAGGGAGCTCAACCTCATCCAAAACAGACTAAAATTTAGTTCTCAGGTCTTTCTATTGACTAGGAGTCTTGTTTGGTTTAACTTTTGATTTGTTCACTTTCATCCATTCTCTTAATAACAGCATGCTTAAATTCAGAGCATCAACCATTTTGCTTGGATTGCAATGGAAAGGAGAGAGAGGATTGAGTGTTATCTGCCTATTGGTAGTTTTCAAACTCCAAAATACTGGACAACCTTCTCCGGCAGTTTCATGTAGATTTTAAATAGCACATTTTAATCATTTCAGGAATCTGTTATTTTTTATAACTGAATTTCAAACTCTCCACCTGGGAATATTGAATGCTTAATTCTCTCTTTTGAGTTGATGCATAATTGAAAATGGCCAGCTACAAAATCATCAAATGCCTTTCCATAGCTGACCTCTTCAAGTAGGTGCATAAGAGATGTCTAAGTGAAGGGCCGTAATAAGCCATCAATGATGAAGCTATCATCTCTTCTAGAACATCAATTAGTGGCAATTAAGAGAGAACTAAAGCACAATCTCAGGACATTTTCAGCCTCCAGCACTCAAAGAGGTTAACATGAAAAACAAAAATGTCGCAAAAATGTGTTATTCATTACAGGTTGATTGCAATTCATCTGAGCTGGCACTGTAAGCTTAAGCAGGGATGGTCCAAGGAGCAATACTGCCTGCCAACCATTCATTCTCCCAGCTTTCAGTCAAAGGATATTTGTATTCGATGTGTACAGCAGAACCGTACTTCCCTAATAATTTTGTTTGCCACCCCTTTGCTCCCCCAAACTAGTAATTCCAGGGTGACCCCCAAGTCACCCCCAAGAGAGCCAGTGCAGTGTAGTGGTTAAGAGCCTGGGACTGGGACTCAGACGATCTGGGTTCTAGTCCTCACTCAGCCATGGGGTCAACTGGGTGACTTTGGGCCAGTCACAGACTCTCAGCCCAACCTACCTCACAGGGTTGTTGTTGTGGGGATAAGATGGAGGAGGAGAATGATGTAAGCTGCCTTGAGCCCTTTGTAGGAAAAAGGCAGGATATAAATCAATAGATAGATAGATAGATAGATAGATAGATAGATAGATAGATAGATAGATACATACATACATACATACATAAGTCTGGCAATCAGCTTTCCATTTCCATTTTCCTCGGTTTGCACACGGTGCCACAAGAACGCCAGAGCCCTGCTGGATCAGACCAAAGTGCCATCTAATCCAGCATTCTGCTCACGCAATGGCCAACCAGCTGCCCACAGCAGGACCAGGCTACCAGTGACTTTTTCTCTGCCATTCAAGATATGGCCCTTCTTCCTCAACAGCTGTTTCTTGCACATGTTTTTGTAGCATTTCGCAAAGTGATTAAAAAAACAAACAAACAGAAAATGGCCAAAATAACTACACTGTAATCTTGATTCAATACCATATTGGATCTGGAAGAATCTAAGGTGCAGAATCATTAAAGACTCTCAAAATGTAATACTTAAGACCCAATATATTTAACATTCTAAATATATTGTATAGGTCTGACTTAAAATAGTCTGAATTGAAGAATCTTAAATATTTTATTAGACCTCATTCACAAGATAACTCTGATGGATATAGGCAATAGATTTCAGAAGTGTACTGCTATGAAAACTGTCAAGGAGGCATCTCTAGTAAAAGATGGAATCAAAACTGGCCCTTGCTTTGTGATGTAACTGTACTTCAAGGTAGTTCTGTAATTTCATTTCAGAAAAGGCAAGAGTCCAAAATGAGGATTCCTGCACTGGAGAGATTCAGAACACTTCTGAATCCATGGGGCCTTAGATCTGAAGCGGTCTGAGATAAAGCTGGCTTTTTTGGAAGCTTCAGTTAGGTGGTGTTTTATTTACTAGTCTGAAATGTTTTTGTAAGCTCCCTCAAGCTCTCCATGCCTTAAAGATGGTCAGACAGAGAGGAGGGGATTGGCAAGGAGGGGGATAGTTCTGTGACTTGTTGTTCTAGCTCCTATGTTATTTTATCAAAAATTAAGCTTAAAAGGTAAAAGGTTTCCCTTTGACATTAAGCCCAGTCATGTCTGACTCTAGGGGGCGGTGCTCATCTCCATTTCCTAGCCAAGGGAGCCAGCGTTTGTCTGCAGACAGTCTCCGTGGTCATGCATCTGGCATGACTAAACACCGAAGTGCACAGAACTCTGTTACCTGCCCACCGAAGGGGTACCTTTTTATCTACTTGCATTTGCATGCTTTCGAACTGCAAGGTTGGCAGGAGCTGGGACGGTGCAACGGGAACTCACCCCGTTGTGCAGATTTGAAGCGGTCACCCTTTGATCAACCAGCCCAGCAGCACAGCAGTTTAAACCACTGCACCACCTGCATCCCTAGCCTACTCAAGGTTGGAAGTCTTATTCCCTGCTAAATCAGAGCATTACCGTATCAGTGCAATGTCAGTCTAAGACACCAGGCTGAGGCAAACCTTTATCCATTCTAACATGGTGGATTCTAAGTAGACATAGACCTACTTCACAGTATTAGGAAGAACAAATGAAACTATTTTTGAGGTCTGCCAGCTTTCTCTTGCTACTACCGAGCTCCATCAAGGTTGGAATAATTGGAGTCTTGAATAATAGGAGAATCTCTCCGGTCTTCCATTCTTGCCAAAAATTAATATTACTTGAACCCACACCGTATGTTACAAATTCTTGTTCCCATTCCAGTTTCTAGTAATCATCTTGTAGGTGGCTCCCTAATAAACCATGGCCTCCCATGGAAACTTAATTTTATATTTTCTCATGTTGGCATACTAACAAGATTCCTTCAACATTATCATCAACATATTCATTCTAGCTGCATTTGTTTTAATTTCATTTTGGGGTAAAGCACAAATCGCATCTTGAAAAATTTGAGACCTTACAAAATGTTGAAGATTTAACTTTTGACCTTCAGTATTAGTCCCACGTCTAATGTTGGGGAGACTTTCGAATTGGATTAGTAACTTCAACATTGATGCCAACATTTGGAACAATACTACAATAACTGGTTGTGCAGGCTTGTGTATCAGTTGGGAGTTGTGGTTCCCTCACAGGTCGGGAATGCAACACCACTGGAATTCTTTTATAAATAAGTTAATAAGCAGCTTGCTCCTTTATGTCAGACTCCTCCTTTTTGAGCTTATAACAACCTCGAGGGTTAGAAGAACAATGGCAGCTCCCTGAACAAGGTAGGTAACACTCAAAGTAATACTTATAATGCTGCAGTTCACACCACCCACTCTGGTCCCATAATGGTGCCTGTCAGTTGTGATGAGAATTGTCCGAATGAATAGAAAATGTGGACTGGGGGAGTAGATGAACTGAAGCAGCACACAGAAATGGGATCATTGGTGTAGAATCATGCGGTTGAAAAAGGGCTTTGACGGTCATCTAGTTCTGCTGATGCATGAAATCTCCTGCTGCAGCAACTCTAGTATATGACCATTCAGCCTCTACTTGAGAACTTCTAGTGAATCCCCCGTTTTGGGGGATATTCTATTGTACTGTCAAACAGTTCGTACCATCGGGTATTTCTTCATAATGTATTATCGGAATCATCTTCTTGGTAATTTAAACCAATGTTATCCAAATTTGAAATTGGAGAAACAGAACACGGATGGGTTCCAGGGCATAGATTATGTGTCAGACCTTCATATCGTTAAGGATAACTGTCATATCTTCTCCTTTGTCACTTCTCCAGGCTAAACATGTCCAGCTCCTTCAAACTTTCCTCATATGACTTAGTTTCCAGTCCTGCATCATCTCTGGTGTCCTCCTCTGGACATTTTCCACTTTGTCAGTGTTCTTCTTAAACAACGGTGCTCCTAAAAGGTAGCACAAAGGTAGCAGACTAGAAATGCACTAGCCTTTTCAGCCACTGCATTGCACTGCTGTTTAGCTTGTGATCTACTAAAACCCCAAGAAGCTTTTCATATGTACCATTACCAGGCCAGATATCGCCCACCCTATATTTGTGCATCCTCTTTTTTCCAACCAAAATACGGTCCTATTATCTCTGTTGAAATTCATTTTGTTAGTTTTGGTCCAGTTCTCCCCCATGTCAAGATCATCTGGAATCTCTTTCTGTGTTCACCCCTCACTGTTCCCTGTGTGGAAATAACCTCTGTTTGACAGCCATTGTGATGCAGTGTCTATAGAGTATTGTGCTTAAACAAGATTCAACACTTTTTTGGAAGGGGAATGGAGCCCCTTGAAAGAGTAAATGATCTACCATGTATCCAATGGTCCTGGTGGTGAGATGCGCAGTGTTTGTTTTGTTTTGTTTTGTTTTAATTTTGTTTTTCTTTTAGTCACATTGTACATTGCTTAAAATTAAATAAATAAAAAACGGGGGGGCTCTGGCTTCTGTTCCTTGCACTATCATGAAATTGCAGTGGATTACCTTAGACCAGCCACTCAATTTCTACCAAGCCTACCTCACAGGGTTGTTATGAGGAACAAAATATGTGAAGGCAATTGATACCAGTTGGGCATGTGTGGACTGTTGGGCCTTTGTAAGTAAGATGTTTCCTTGAGTCTCTTCCAACAAACTGGGGAAAGCAGTTTCTACACATTGTTTAATTATTACTGAACATATAAATAATGTACTATCCCTTGTAGATATGTTCTCAGGTTCAAATGAAGATATCTACAGATGCAAGACTGATACTTTTGTTTTATCAATATTGGACATGTTCACCCAAACGTCTTCCAGTGGAGGGATAAGTATTTCTGGTTCTGATCAAGTCTCTAACGACTGTTTCCTTCCTTCACCTGGCAGCTTTTCTCTGTCCTATGGAACAAAATTCTAACTTTAGGGACCATTCTTCTGACAGACTTAGAGAAGGAGAAAGGCATGAAGGAGAAAGTAAAGGAGAAAGCCATCAGAGTTCACCTTTGCAGGCTGCTGATCATAAGAACTGTGCCGAAGTCAGAATATAAATAAAGCACTTTGGCACGGGGAGAACAGTTCTTTCCTGTTTACTCCTGTATCCAGTGCTTCTTCCCACCCTTCGATTCCCTCTGTGCTTGTCTGATAGAGCCATCCCATGCAAAATATACAACTAGTGCCTGATGGGAATGATGAAAGCTGAAGTAAATATAGTGTAATTAGGGAACGAAATGAATGTCAAGGCTCATTTGGGCATCTTTGGTTGAGTCATGTTACTGCCTGGCTGGACCAGGCTTCAGCAGGGCTGTTAATTTCTTTTGGGCATCCGGACTGTGTCACACATGACTTAGATGTGGGATGGTAAAATGAAGTCACTAATTCACAACAGTCCCCTTTCATCATAAGCAGAGGCTTTACCCTGCCTGCAAAATGCAGGAATCCCACTATCCCTGTTACAGGAGAGGCAGGGAAACAATAGCATGCAAGTCAATCCCATTCATGCTATTTCCTCTTATCTGGAATGGGATCTTCAAGAAGACAAACATCCAGACTCTGATACATATCGGGATTGCCTGCTGGAGCTTCTGTGATTCTTTCCCTGTGGTTGAAAAGACGAGTTGTTTGAAATTCCTGCCCTTTGATACCAACTAGGGCAGACTTCCTCAACTGGTTCCCCTCCAGATGTTTTGAGCTGCAAGTCTCATCATTCCCAGTCCACATGAGAATGATAGGAGTTGCAGTCCAATACATCTGGAGGGCACCACATTGGGGAAGCCTGGGCTAGCAATAGCACCTGGGTTTTGACTCTTTGAGTCCAGCGTCACAAACAATACTGTATTTTGAGGGTAGGAGTGAGACATCAAACACCATTTCCAGATTCAGTATTTGAATTCTGGCAGGGAATTTATAGCTGAAATAGTCTTGAAAATTGAGCTTTTAATAAGTACATGGGAAAGGGATCAGCTGTCAGAGTTGGGTTTGTGTCTGCTGAGAACAGCTGTACTAATGACATTGTAAATATTGGGCAATTGTTGTGAGTTGTCCAAGCCTCAACCAAAAAGAGATTTTCTCCCAACAGACACAGTGTGAGAGTAATCACTGCCACCTTTGCACAATCAGGATTAAATATCTTGACTTTTCTCTCATCCTACTTTCCAGTAACTGGCTGGGAAAGTCAGCTTACTCTTCTAAGTGAAAACATACCCAGAATTAGCAGCATTCATCAATGCTAGCATAAATAAGGAATCAAATATTTCATCAGGAGGCCAGGAGAGAATGCACGGGTAGATGCAGGCAAAATAAATTGAACCAATAGAAATACCTTCTGTTACAATTTCAGTTGCTGTGTTCCAGAATATACAAGAACATTTAAAATGATATAGGAAAGACTACTGCAGGCACCTGAACCTAGGCATGCACAACATCTAGACCAGAGGTGAGCAGAAGACAGATTGCCAGGTTTTTGGAATCCTTCTTCCAGAAGCGCTTGCCAGCATGGGCAATGGTCAGGAATGCTGGGAGCTGAAATCCAAAGCATTTGGAGACCCACTTTCTGCCCCCCTCAGATTTCAACACCCTTCTTCTAGGGATGAGCTACATCTATCAATAGGTGAATTACTGCTGGCTCTGTTCAGCAGTGACTGCAGCTGGGGAAATGAATGGGCTGCTAGGTGTGGAATGAGAGGAAGAGGCAGACTATAAACCATACCTGATGTCTCTTTAGCAGTTGTTAATGGCACAAGTTCATAAGTAAATAAGGGACATTATAGGCTTCGGCAAGGGGCGGCATAGAAATGTTATAATAATAATAATAATAATAATAATAATAATAATAATAATAATAAAAGAGACTGGCTTTATTAGGGAACCCTAAAAGAAAAAAGAGGAGGCACCAGGTGGATATCCCTGGGGAGTGAATTCCACAATCTGGGGGCTACTGAGGGCTACGGCTCTCCTCCTGACCCTATTCCCTTTGATCTCCCTTGGGAGGCCACATGGAGGAGGACTTCTGAAGAGGATCTAAGTGGGTAGCTAGAAATATATGGAGAATGTATGGATTTGGCTGTGTTCTGTGCCTCCACTTGTGCCCAGCCTTTATAGCTGTAATGCACTGAAGTATTACAAAACATCAATAACCCTCCAGTGACCTCCTTTCAAAGGGAGCTAAATCCAGGTAAGCCTTCCACTCATGGAACACCTCAGTGCTCAGAGAAGTGGGGCACATATACCCCCCCCCCACAAGCATACACACCTTGAAATAGGTGTGGCGTTTTAGGTTCATACCGTATCAGTAGCAAGTTTTGTGCTTTCAGTGAGAGAGGCAATGTTTAAGCAGAGCTAAATATTCATCTGTATCAAAACTCAAGTTTCCAAGCACCTATATAAATGACATTGATTTCTGCCAGGAATTTATACCTGTGTAAAAGAACATAATGCAATACATGCTAGTAAAATGTTCTTAGCCTCCTTTACAAATGTTTGTACCTATGATCAGATAGAAGTCATATTTTCCCCCTTTCTGGACAGAATTTGAGATATGTGTTTGCATGTGCAATGCATTTATTAGCTACTTATTTATGAATCACTTGTATTAAATTAATGGCCAAGCAATATGCAAAGCAATACAATAGAAAACCATTGCATCAGGATGCTGTTGTGGGAAAGCTTGTTGAAAGAAGCCCATTTTCAGTCAGGGTTGAGAACCCAGAAAGTTGGTGCCTGCCCAATCTGTACTGGAAGGGTGTCTACTAAATCATGATGGACCAGAAATCTTATTTGTTTGTTTGTTTATATTTTAAAATTGGTATGCTGTCCACTAATCCAGATGGATTCTCTAGGTGGCTTACAGTAGCCATCTTAGAGACCACCAGGAGAGGATTTTCTGTCGAATGCAGCAACCAAACATGCAGTTAGGGTGTTCAGGCAAACTCTTATCTGCTGGGTCCTTAGTTGTGTAGGTACTTGCAAACAAGTCCCAAAACCTTTAATCTGACTCAGCACTATGTAGGCATCTCGTGCAGTTCAGTTCGCATAGGTATAATATGTTGGCAGTGAGCTGCTCCCATAACCAAACTGGTTGCAACACCAACAGTAGCTTCTGGACCAATCTTAAGGGCAGAGCCACATAATCCAATGTTGCAGTAATCTACTTTTAAGGGTACAACATAGTCAAGCCACCCCTGTACAAAAATGGTGGTAGTTCTTTGACCAGCCAGATTGATAAAAGGCATTCCCAGCCACCAAAGGGATTTGTTTCTCCAGTGCCAAAGCTATATCAAGGAGCACCCTCAGTCTATGGACTTATTCTTTTAGGGGGGCTCAGATACCATCCAAAGGAAGTGACTGACCCAATTCCAAGGCACAGAAACTACTCATCTAGAAACCCTCCATATGTCCTGAATTCAGACAGTTTAGTGCCCCTAATCTAGCCATTGTTGCATCCAGACACTGATCCAATGTTTGCACAGACTTCCTTGAGTCAGACCTTATAGAGAAATGAAACTGTGTGTCATCAGCATCTGATGGAACCTGTTTCCATATTTTGTACCCAATGGCTTCAAGCAATGTTAAACAGCTGTGGGGACAAAAGGTACCCCGCAGTAATTTATAGCCTAAACACCAACGGGTCAATGAGTACTTCTCCAAAGTTATTTTCTGAAACGGTCTTTGGAGATAGATCCAGAAGCAACAAGGACAGCCTCCGACAGCCTTCCCATGATTGGTCAAGGGTGATACCATCAAAAGCTTCCACACTCGTCTCCAAATAAATGTCATCCAACAGGGTGTAAGTCATCCCATGCACCCATGTGTTTCCATGTGCATAAGTTTGAAAGATAATTTGCTTTTTTGCTATTGTATGCATTGATTTGTTTAATATCATTCACCATATGATTAGTAGCAAAGTGTCTGAAACAAGTGTCCATTTGTAGTATGAATTATACCCCTTTTGATTTTTTAAAACATTATTTAATTTCTACATCACCCAACAGCGTATTTGGAAACAATATAAATATAGCATTATTATTATTATTATTATTATTATTATTATTATTATTATTATTATTATTATTATTACATTTCTATGCCGCCCCTTGCCGAAGCCTCGGGGCGGCTTACAACACAATAAAATACATTGAAATACAATAGAACATAATAAATTACCACTAAATACAAAAATACAAAAAATACACTGAGATACAACATAATAATATAAAATTAAAATTAACAGTATAAAATAAGTAAATAAAGAATATAGGAGGAGAAAAGAGAAGGAAGAAGAAGTTGCCCTGGCCAGATCATATATTTTAACAATTAAAATGATGTTTAAATAAAAAGGTCTTTATAAAAGTTAACGCTACAAATTTAAAACAACAGAAAAAAATTCTAATAAATTAGAAAACTCATTTGAAAAATATTAAAGAATGTGAATGTTGAAAGTGAATTGATGTGCAATTCATATAAGCATGCAATATTAATTTCCTATTAAAACATCAACTGAACACATTTCTTCCTCATCCCTGGAACTAGAAGAGTCAGTACTGTAGAGGAAAAAGGAGATTCAATAAAAAGGAGATTATGTCAATTCATAAACTAATTATACATTGGCCTTTAGGAGTGTAAACTTCTGAAAATCTCAGTATAACTTACATTGCATACCATAAAAAATAACAGTGACCTCTTGTGGCCAGTTCAACACACAAGTCAATTTCATTCTCAAATAAAACAATTAGATTGCTTACGTGGAAGTATGTTTGACCTATACTTTGATGCCAGAGAGACAATATGAAGTCTACATTCCATCCCTTAATCCTTGTTATCTAGTAACTAAATCTTATTATGTCCCATTTCAATTTGACAGTTTACCAAAGTAATGAAACATTATGAACAAATTACGAATTACATGGTTAAAAAATAGAAAAGCAAAATTAAAATAGCAGCAAGATGAAATGCAATAAAAGTAGCAAGGTCACAAGGATGTCCACTGACACAGCTTATGAAGGACTATAGAAAACTACCCTACTCCCAGTCAGGTTATTTCTCCATCTAGTCCCGCTCTGTCTACTCCAACTAGCAGGCAGTGGTTCACCAGGGTCTCAGCACAGGCTTTTTTACTTCTCCTTCCTGGCCGTTTTGTGAACATTCCAGGCACTGAAGCTGCAACTTTCCCATCTCCAAAGATCTAATCCCCCTCTGGTGTGGAGGTAATTTCCCACCATTGCAGTTGCAGTAGGAAGCACTCTTTTTCGGGTCCTACCAAGGGTGGTTTTGCCCCAGTCCTAAGCTCAGGATGAATCCTCGTGATTCCTGTGAGAGGAAGGAAGGCAAGTGAAATTTGTGGCCAGATCAGGAGGGGCTACAGTTTGCATTACATAACTGCCTTGTCTTCCCGTTGGCCTCTGGGGACCCCTGTGACATCCCATCCACACACCGATCATTTAGCAAGATGAGGTAGCCATTTGCCTGTTGAAGCTTAGTGGAACCGACCTGCAGTCTTGCCCTTTTTCACCGGTTCCATACTATTTTATCCCTGAATTTGTTTATTCATTCATTCATTCATTCATTCATTCATTCATTATATTTCTATATTGCCCAATAGCTGACACTGCCTGGAAGGTCACAGCAATTAAAATGACAAAATACAACACATTAAAGCATAAAATAGATTTTTAAGCCAATGCAAAGCTACAATATAAAACTGAACTAAAGGGTCCGGCTGATTGGTGCATTCATTGTCAACCTCTGGCAGCAATGCGAGCAGGGAAAGAATTGCTTCACGGGCCACCCTGGTGAACACTCAAGGGCACCTTCTTGGTGAGGGGTTGCTGCACCTGGGGACCCCTCTGGAGGCCTCTTCCTTCTGAGTACTGCCCTGCAGGGCTGGGAGGAGCAGGAAGGGCCTCTTCTTGGCTTGCTGATTGCTAAGGAGGCCTTGATGAGTGCTCACTGGAACTTCTGCTGATCCAGAGCTTGGAGCAAGGATTGTGTTGTCCACAGCTGAGTCAACTGAGGTTTACCTGCCATCTACCCACAGGATGGCTGCAGGTGGAGAGGGCATTTATTGAATTTGGGGAGGAATTCTGATGGTTGCATTCCCTTGAGTTATTAATGAAGAAATGAGCTTAAACCAATATATAGTTGTGTCTTGATTTTGGGTGGGGTGCATGCCACCAACAGCTGACTGGTAGTATCAGCGGTTCAGCAAGGTAAGCTTAGACCATGGACTTAGTGGTCTTCTGGATGTTGTCCTTAGACAGCCTTTTGTATGATGTCAGTTGTGAAGCACACAAGGGACTTTTCTCTTCCTCTCAGGTTCCATCCCATACCTTACAACTGCTTCCAGAGAGCTGGTGTGTTAGTATGTGGACTAATCCTGGCAAGAAGTGCTCTGAGCAGATGTGCAGTTCTGCATTTTAAGCTGATCATAGCGCCATAACGAGTACAGGAATACAATGGGGTTTGCATTTCCCACCTGGTGTCTTCATCCCTGGGGTGCAGGACCCTAGACTTGTGCCCCACAGCTTAGCTGCACCACTGGGTAATATCCAGAACACCAGGTAGTATTCAAGGTGACTTGTGCATAGATTAGGATTAACACCTGTGAAATTGTGTTTATATTCTGGGTAAAATTGTTTGTCATTTGTACCCAAGTTCATCAACAGGATGGATCCAGGTTCTTTTTCGCCGGCAAGTGCATTCTCGGCCACGAGTTCTTCTCAGAATGTTCCTTTGCTGACTTGCACTCCCTTTGCAGCCCTAGCAACATCCCCCACTGTTTTGGAAGTTCCCCTTCCCTCCAGAGTTGACTGGGGTCATATAGGAGACTTCAGAAAGAAAGGAAAATCTAGGAAGGTCCTCTTTTCCCATTTTTCCAACAGGATTCCAGAGACTTCCTATGAACCGAAACAGCTCTTCCATCTGCAGGTGTCACCGTTTAGATCTTCCCATGGATGTCACTCTGTATGAAGGCATCATGGAAATTCCTCCTTCTGTGTTCCCCCATGTGAGACAAAGTACACCCCCTATCACTGACACAGCAACACAAGGTGACTAGATGCAGCTGAGGCTCCTTTTCTGCTGAATATTTTCCCTTGGTTCCTCTGAAAACAGGAAAGAGTTAATATTTTGTATCAGTTGCTTTGTAGCATTTTTTGTAAAACACTCCAGATCTTAAGTATGGTCCATTTAGTTTCACTATCATTTCCCATAAAGTTATGAGCACAGGATTTATTTAAAAATACAAACACACACAGAACAGCAATCTTCAAAGCAGGGGAAAGCAGTAGCAAACCCTCTTTTGATGGATTTTCTGTTAGGATTCAAAGAAGACTCAAAACTGAAAAAGAAAACAGGTATTATAGAACATAAGATCATAAATGGCTAATTTCAGTGACAGAGCGGTGGACTGAGTAAATATAGAAGGGATTTATTATAAAATTCTTTAGTGTTGTTGGCAACAGAAGCAAATTGCTGGGCAACCTTATATCACCAAAATACAGGAAATAGCACAAACACCAAACCACGATATTTTCAATGACAATAATGAGAGAAGCCTCACCATTGGCTGGCATTGCCACAAACAGCGCATGTTGGCATGTTCAGGATCCTGAATGATAGATTTGCTTCTCAACATTTGTAATTATTTAATCAAATCCAGATTGCGGAACCTGGAGGGACATCAGGCATCTCTGCAAAGAGAGTGGAAGAGCGAAGGGTGGAAGGGCTGCATCCTCACAATGGGGTGGAGTGTACTGGTCCCCCGGGTGGTCCTAGCTGCGCATTTCAGATTGTGCGGGGGGGCATGTGCATTTCATTTTCCTTGGCTGGGTGATCTTTATTGCTTACACATCAATGTGTGTTTAAGTGTCCATAGGAAAAACCAACGCTGGCAATTGCCGGTGCAGGCAGATGGGCGCTAAATCAAAGGTTTCCATTTTCTGTCATGGAGTAAACCAAACAACTCCAAAGAACATTGTTCTTTTAAATAAACCGTTAGTATGCTGAACACCTAGACAGCAAAAAAGCACAAACAGATTTCCTTATACATGTCAAGTTTCTCTGTCATTGCCATTATGGGGTATTACAACACTTTCCTTTCTGTTTATTGGAATATAAAAGACACTTTCTGGAATAACTTATAAAAGCACTATTTATTTTGTATGTATTGCCTTGTGACAAACTAGAGAGTTGTATATCTGTTATGTTTCCTAAAATTCACATTAGGAAAATGTTGGTGAAAAAAGGTGTGTTTTTTTTTGGTTTTGGTTTTGTCAGCCAAAAGTAATTATTGTATGAAGAACAAAACAAAGTGCTAAATTAGCATTGCTTTTTATCCCTAGTTCTTAGAAGAACCAGAGGTGAACATGAAAAGATAAAGATTTGGGCTTCATCCAGGCAACATTAGGTACTTATATGCCCCATTGATTGCTCTAGGTTAGAGCTAAGTACATGCTTCAGTGTCTCACTTGGGACTTACTCTCAGGTAAATAGGCATAGCATTTTTTCAGTCTTAGATGAAGACCAGGGAATGGTTTAAACAGAGTTTAGCAAACACTGATATTCTTAATTTCTCTTTTTTTAATTGCAAGCATTTATGCAATAGATTTGTTCATCTATTATGCTCTCAATTTAAAGTTTATCTAAATAGCAGCATTATTTTCTCTTCCCTTGGATACGTAAATAAATAAGTTGGTAACATTAGTGTCTTTTACATATTTCTATGATCTGTTGCCAGTCTCTGTACTTCTCTAAAATTTGTATAATTTTGATTCAATCCTGTACTTCACCACAGTGATTTCATGGAGTGGGATGATGTGATTGTAGCTTAAGTTTTATAAACATAATGAAACAGTGTCTTCAAAATGGCACAAAAAGTGCTAAGGTTATAAAGGTTTAACATATTTTAATCTCTAGCTTTTTCCTAGTTTGCAGAATTATTAATATTGCACATCAGCTAAAGCAAAATTTGCAGATAAAATACATAGATTTTTGACTTTTTGAAACATTGCTGATCCCTGTGCGTTGTGACAGGAAAGGTCCCTATGTTTTCCCTTCTATTTTATACTGTGGTGTTGAACTTTCAAATGTTTAGCCTGTATTTCATGTTGTGTTTTATAGTTTTAACTGTTGTGCACCTCTCAGAGAGCTTCAGTTACCCGGCCGTATGGAAAGTTCATATATAAATAAATATGAATATTTATATGAAAACAGGTCCTTGTTTTGAGTAGGGAATATATATAATTTTGGAATCTTGTGAACGAACAAGCACTTTTTGAATGTACAAAATTCTTGTAGGTAAAAGCACAAGCAGAATGATTGGAGTCCACTTTTTGTGCATTGATATAGAACATTATTCACATCATATATAACATACAACACATGCCTTAGACAAGTCTGTACAATAATAAATTATGTATCCAAGTTAAACTAATTACCAAATGAATATATATTTTGAATGTTATCTTTTTAGCCAGAGGGAATAGAATCTGTTTTTTAAATGAAATCTTTGCATCTGCACATAATTATGTACACACACATCCAATTACATATGCAGATAGCTTAGCTGTGGAACATCACTATTGAAATAAATATTGGCCTGTAGTTCTGCTGTTGTTTCTCAAAAGCAATTATTAATTCTCTTCTACATCTCTCACATGCTGAAGTTTTATCATTTATCAGCGCTCCAGTTTTATATTTTCAGTGCTTGCACTTAAGCTTTTTATTAAAAGTTGACTTGTAAGGCTATCTATCATCTCTCCATATTTATATTCAGAATGATGGTACTTAATTAGACAGCACAGAATGGGGTAGGCTGCCATTGTGGGCCCATGGGCACCATGGGAAATTTCAGAGCCTTTCTGGGATACCACCACTGAATGGCTGCATGGGTGGCATGGCTGCCGAAGGCATTCACAGGGACTGAAGATGGCAGCTGCTGGAGCTGATTGCAGCTGTGAAGTCATCCCAGCTGCTACTAAGATCATGTGCAAAAAAATTAAGAGTGCGAGCGTAGGGCAGATGCTGAAAAAGTTCACTCCCACAGCTGCCACACTGACCACCCCTGACATGGAGGGCTAACCAGATGTATTAGTTTTATGGTCGCTGTTTATTCTGAGGTTCAACCTCCATGTCATATTCGTTAAGGAGCACGTAGCTGAGCCTTTTCTTTCTTTCTGTACTGCATCAGACTTGTGTGTGTCTATTTCAGGTTGGAAACTCCACATATTAGGGGGAAGGATTAAAAGTCGCCCCATCCAATTTGCCTGCTTTTCAAAAATTTTCCCAGTGTGCAACGGTGGGGGTGGGGGGGGGGGGAGACAGAGAATCAGTCTCCCATTGGTGAATTGGGGCCCCATGCTGCCAAGAGGAGAGATGTGGCTCAGCTACTGCGTACTTGGACTGGAGACTGGCCAGTCTTCCGGAGCCTGTGGGTCTCCACTTTATCATCAGGACCATGGAAGAGATTCACCCTGAGATGCCCGCCATCCTCCCTGGATGTGTTGCATTACAGTATCCATCATTCACAGACTGCATCACCGTTTGCCACGTTGGCTGGCGTGCAGTGAGTATTTGAACCCTCAAACCTCAAACCCAACATATTTGAGGGCACCAGATTGAGGTGGCTGCTCCAAGGGCAATATGTTTCTTGGTCCTAAGGGCTAAAGGCACACAGAGAGCTGAAAGGGTGGTGAAAGCAGTTGGAGGAAAGAAAGGCAGGGAGCCAGGAAGGCACCAACTATCGAAAAAAGAAAGGAAAGAGAGATCCAGATACAGAAGAGGAAAATAATTCTCCAAACAGTGATGGAAGCAGGTTGAAAACTCACCCACTGAAGAATTCTGGGGTTTTGCCTGCACTCTTTAGAATGGATGCCTGCATTCTCCCAAGGTTTTTCTGAATGAAAGGTGCCAGAAAACATCTGTTTTTTCTTCCTAACCATTGCATTCTAAGAACTGATGAGCTTTTCTTAACCCAAACTTCTGATATACCAAGTGATAATCTTTTACTGTCTCTTTATCAGCCAACTGCTAGGAAAACTAGGAAATTTCCCAGCAATTAGAGAAGTTAAGCAATGACAGAAGCCGCTTAATCCTTTATTAGTCACTGCTTGCATTGTTTATTGAAGCAGGAATCCTGGCCATATTTGCTGAGGTTCAGCAGAACAGGCAAGAGGACCCTGCTACACTTGAGGGCCTCCCAGCAAAAAAGCTAAACTGAGAAAGTTGGAATATTGCTCAGGTGGGACTTGGAGGAAGCCAGCTGCTAACCAAGTCCAAAGGAAGCAGAGGGCAGTTCAACTTAGAGGCACAGAGTTAAGTAATATGTGCTTTTCAACAATAGCAATTGGGAGAAAAAACAGCAATTTAGAGATTGCTGAATCATCTCAATCAACTCAAATCTCCCTCACAAAAGACGGATGTCTCTGCCCAGACATGCATATGGCTAATAACAGTTAGAGGAAGGATCCCAGCAGAACACACTTGAGTTTGGGGGTGTATTGCCAGAAGTAGCAAGCTCAGCCTACAAAAACAAGGCTAAAGGCTTTTGTTCATTTTAATGAGAATGGGGCTTACTATTTCATGCTCTTTCATAGCAACTCTGACAAAGCATTGGAGGACGTTTATACCACCATTCAAAAACTATTCAAGTTGCAATTCCCTTTTTGTATGATCTTGAGTGCTACAATATCTCCTTCACCAATTAGCAGAGATGGTCTTCAGTTTGGGTTTAGCCTGTTGAGTCTAAAAATATACTTGGAGACCAGAAACCAGGTTCCAAGACTGAATGTTGCAAGAGTGTTTGACCTGTGGAGAGTTCTTCCAATGGACATGGCTATTACAGAAACTGAAGACAGACCAAAGGAAGTGTTTCTTCATACAGTGCAAACTACAGAATTCACTTCCACAGTAAGTGTAGATGGCTGCCAGTTTGGATAACTTTTAAAGGGATTGGAGAAATTCAGGGAACAGAAGACTATCAGTAGCTACTAGCCTTGTTGCTGTGTGCTCCCTTCATTGTCAGTTGCTGAGGCGCTTGGACAGGTGGAACTCTTGTACTCATCCCACTTGAGGGATCCTGTGGTAACTGGTTTGCCACCATGTGAACAGACTGGGTAGACCATTGGTTTTTCCAGCATGGCCTTTTATATGTTCTTAAGGATGAATCTTAAACATAGATCTGTGTTACATAAACGCATGTTTTATCCAGGAAGAGAGCCTTAAGAGCAATCTTGGGAACTAAAGACCAAATTGATGATCTAAGTTTAGAGATAGATTCATTTCGTCTGAAGAGATATTTGGTAAGGAATCTCAAGTTGATCCCTTTGTCTTCTTCTGCACTCATTTATTTCATATGGTGATGGTACAATTAACCAGGAAGTCTGCAATGCTAATGCAATAATATTCATTCATTCAGGAATTGCCATGGGACATGCAGCTTGCAAGTACAATTAAAATGATTTGAGGACTGGGCAGGCTTGTATGGGCTCAGGCTCCCTTTGAGCTCACCTGGTCCCAGGCCACATAGGACTTTATGACCAGCATTTGGAAACAGGCGAGTAGCCAAAGAAGTTCATGTAAAAAAGGAAGCACTTGTCCCCTGTAACCAGCCCCAGCCAGCAGTCTAGCTGCAGTGTCCCAGGCCAGCTGAAGTTTCTGAACAGTTTTTGAAGACAGACGCATGTTGAACACATTATAGTAGTCCAAATGGCATGCAATGACGTCACAGGCGGCCTTGGCCAAAGCTAGGCATGGGTGCAGTTGGTGCACTATCCTCAGCTCTGCAAATATGCTCCAGGTCACTTCTGAGACCTGGGCGTATCCAGACTGGTGTATTCATGATGGGATGCACAACCTCATCAAGCACGAGTTGTACTTGAGCCATGAAGTCAAGTAATTTTTAAGCAACAAAAGCCACTAGAAGCTCCACCTTGAACTAACCAGATATCTTGAGATTTTGACACACGGGGATTCACAAATGTTAGTTATCCTTACAGTTGTAGTCACTAAATTACATCCTCAGATAATCCATGGATTGGCAATACGGGACTTGGTACTATGTCAGGCATGACTGGAAGCTTTGCAGAACCAAATCTTAAGGGCATGACTGGGGATACTTCAATTCTATGGCTCTCTTAAGAACAGAAACTGGAGTTTTGCCTGGTGTGATGGAGGTTCATCTGAGTCTATTTAATTATGGGATTATGCTTCATTTTCTATCTGAGGATTGGCTTCCTAAAATTTGCCTGGCAGAACAACTACAAATAAACTCTTCTAATCAGTCTACATGGGTAAACAAAATAAGTCAGATGATTCATGACTAATTAACTATGGCTTTTCTGCTAAATACTTTTGTGGAATGAAGCTGGATGTTTCCAAAAGAAATTGAGATGAGGGTGCACAACAGTTGTATTAAATGTGATTTGCCATTCCTTTGTTAGGTGACCCCCATGCAATAAATGATACAGTGTGGTCATGTGCTTGCTTGTGACATTTGCCCACATTCTCTTTGGGAAAGTTTTTACCTTAATAGGTGGCAAAAAGCATATGAGAAATAGGCAAGACATTCTTCCCATTTAGTTACCCCATGGACTTCCATTATTGAAAGTTTCATTTGTTTCGTTCCCTATTCATTGGAATCACATTTGTTTCATTTCTGATCTGGAACTAGTTCGTCCATCCATCCAGCCATCCAGCCATCCATCCCTGCATCCCTGCATCCTTCTCTCCCTCCCATTTGTTTTTGTTTCCTATTCATTTTAAGGGGAGACACAGTCAGTCCTCTGCTGCCCATAACTTTGGTGTTTGGCACAACACATTCAGGCTTCCTACTCTTCTGAGGCATCAGAACTGCCCAATGGTCAAAGGGGATCTAAAATGCTGAGGCATTCAAAAACAAAATGTACCCAATAAAGCAGAGACTAAAACACACATTCTTCTTATATTCAAATGAAAGTACCATATAGCAAGTGAGGGAGGGAGGGATTCTGCTCATATTCATGTCAAGAGCAAATCCCCGTTCAGCTTTGTAAGGGCAAACAGGTCCCTATTATGCTATATTTGGAAGCTCTCAGAATTTTCATAATTCTGTTCTCCACTGTGGATAAGAGCTTTTAAATTCCCTTCCTTTTCTGTGCTAGTCCTCAGATCCTTTCTGTGATTTAAATGTAACCCTTTCTGCATTTATTTATTTAAAAAGCTTTACTTTGCTGATCTCAAAACCTAAGATCATATTAACATGGTTTATTCTCAATCTGTGATTTGAAAAAAGATGCAGTTTGGCTTTTTACAGGTTGGAGAGAAGGGGCTGAATTCAAATAAAGAAGGAATGAAAAGCTGACTCATTTTGGAAGAGGTCTTAAGTCCTTGTCTCATTCATAAGGACCACTCAGCACCATGAGGGTAAGGTCAGCAATACCTACACTAGGTTTGATGAGATACATAACCCAGCCGTGTATTTCTTTCAGTACTTCAAGTAGCTGTATTTCCTGCACCAATCTGCTGTATGATTTCTGCAGCTGCTCCTTCAGATGCGGCTGCCAGGGAATGGCCGCATTTTACATATTCATTCATCTCTCAAAGTGCGACACTCAAGGGACATCTGGGAATGTTTACTTAGGCTCAGTTGATCACAATTCAGGGGGTGGGGGGGGGAGAGGGGAAATCTCATGTGGGTTGTACTGAGATTTCCAAGGAGATGGGAATAAAAAAGCTGGATGTAAGGCAAACTCCAGGTTGACATAGCCCCCAGGAAGGGTCCTGGGAGACCCCTACCCACTGCAGTGCTCTCTCCAGGCTGGGCTAGAACAAGATTGGACACCTGCTGATGACCCAAAACCCTGCAGAGGCCCACTGACAAGAGTCCTTAGCAATGCTGCTCCTCCTCACCATTGCGACTGGCTGGATCGCCCACCTCTTACTCTGGCCCAGGTACTGTTGGTGAGAAGGAAGAGCTGTAGATGACTCCTTGCTCACAATCAGGCAGGTGGTAACAGTCACAAGAAAGAGGAGGTGGGGCAATAGCAGCAGGTGACAAGGGTGGTGAGAAGATAGACTCACTGAAGAAGTGCCAAGCTGGAGCCCTTGAAAACCTGGAATTGGCACCGCTCCCAGGCAGTCCTTTGTGCCCTAAGTCACCGGCTCATCTGCCAGTGTGGCCTCCTCCTTTTCCAGCTGTCCCTTCGCCACGTGGTGATGAGCAGGAGACCCGCTTCTTTTGCCACCTTCTTCAGCACTTCGGTTGGTGAAAAGAGGCATGTGAAAACCCATTCTCCACTGCCGGCATCTCCGTTTGTTAAGACGGGATCATTTGGCCGATGGCTGCAGCTCCCACACTCAGCTCTGGCTGGTGCTGAAGATGCTTGGAAGGGGGAAGAGGTGGCAAAGGACGGCTTCTTGCATACTCGGCTGGGAAGGGGACAAAAGCCATGGGAAGCAGGAGGCAGTGGCAGCAGACAGTGGGGCAGGAGCAGGTCGGAAGCCTTGGAAGATGCCTGCCTTTGCTGAACACTCATGCCCAACCTGTTCTGCCCGGCACTAGTAGGAAGGTTGCTGCGATCTGCTAGCTAGACTGCACGCTTTGGTGCAGTTCTGAGAGGCGTGCTAGCCCTCCACAGCCACAGTGGGTCCTTGTGGGTGCCAGATGAAATAAATGTGCAAACAGTTCAAGTTTCCCACGTTCCATCCCGAAGCTTGTGACTCATGTCTGAACCAGGCTCTTATTCATCTCTAACATTAGACCGAAGTATCCTGCCTGAGAAGGAAACCCTCCTATTGCATTCTTAACTGCTACCTAATCTTGGAATGAAATACTATGGCCATGCCTAGGCTGTGAGGGGCTCTCCCCGCCCCTTCCCAGCAAAGCCAGTTGGGCTGTTGGGATGCCAGGCTGAGAGCAACAGAGGTGGCTGCTGCCCTCTGTACCCAAGCATCACAAAAACATCCCCATTATCAAATGGGTCAGTATCCTTGTGTAACTCCTTTGAAACATTTTGGAAAGTTTAGCAGAACAGTTTGTGGAGTTGTCGTAGCGGGCATCTTGTTTCAGCACAGTGACTCTGGACTTAATGGCTTGCTGGATCTCTTCCAACTAATTTTTACTCAGGTTCTAAGTGGGCAGCTATTCTGTTCCCATATGTTAACACTTCCCTAAGAAATAACTGCAAGATAATGCTGCATTATACAATGGATCGAATGCACTAGGAAGACAGAGCATTTTTACTTACCATATTTACCATAATGGACTGCATTTGTTGAATGTGGGCCAAAATAGACATTACTTTAAATGTGTATCTAGCAGGTCTGCCTTATTTTGTCTTTATGCTACAGAGGGCTCATGGGGGTGACTGGGATCAGAGTGCTAGCATGCAAGGAAGGGGGCTTTTAAGATGCAGACTGCCCCCCTGTGCCTAGTCTAGAATAAGACTAAATAAAAAATCCAGGAGTCTGATTTGGCCCTGTATCATGACAGTGTGGAGTTGTTAAATGATTTTGTTTTCCCTCCAGTGCGTCTTGTGCTGCAGGCTATGAACTGCAGTCTCCCCATCACTGACTTCCTAGCTGTGCTCTAAGGTGAAATGTGCCTTCAGCTTTTCAGACTTGAACCTGAGTACATATTAGCATTTTGGTCCCATGACACAGCTGTTCCACACAGGAACATGGGCATTCTGTATGGCCAGCTGGAACAAAAGATAATGGATGTGGCGAGCATTGCAGCCTGTGCTCGGTCCAGATGTTCCTCTCTAAATAATATGCCAATGTGAACACTCAGGCAGAAGGAAAGCAGGATCCTGGTCTGTGGTCAAACTCAAAATGGCTCTTTGGTGTCCACAACTGGAAGCCTGCCTTGAACAATAAAAAAGAGGAAAGGCATCTTGAAGAACAAGTAGGCACTAATTGCAGAAAAGATGTTTGCCTCTGTACTTCTGTCTCTTGCTGAAGCATATGGCATTTCCTTTTGGAAACTTCCAAACTGTTTCCAGGACCTAATTATAGGCACATCATTCTACATGGAAAGGACATGTTTATATAGAAATATGTGCTTGGAGCCAAATAAACACAGGGAGGTTCATGAATGAGGTGATTCACACTCTTTGAACAGAACGCTGGCTTGTTGCTTCAGCCTGTTGCTTCAGTCCTACCCTTTGTTCTGTGGGACATCCATGCACAGGATCACCCAGGTGAGTCAGGTGGAGTCACCAGGTGCTACTGCCAGCGGTGGGGGCTATTTCAGGCACAGGAACCTACAGGTCAAGGTAGGTCATGAAGCACCAAGCCAGCATGCTGTGGGTCCATGGACTGGCCGGAAAAAGCCCTGAACACGGTAATATGACTGAAGTGGCTTGGTGTGGGCCTGACCAGTGGGGGGCCAACAGGAGCCTTGACTGGCAAGCCAGATTGAAAGCTCTGGGTCAGCTTTGATCTTGTCTGGGGGTTTTCAGGAGAGTATTAAAGGTGCTTTCACAAAACTAAAATAGGTTCATTCATTCCTTTATTACATTTCTGTCCTGCGCAATGGCCGAGGCTTTATGGCTGGTTCACAGTATGATAAAACGTAATATAAAACCTCAAACAGTCAAGACTTTAAAACAGTTTAAAAACAAATGAAAAACCACTAACAATAACATTACCAGCACCTAGAAAAAACAGGTCTAAGAATGAGTGGTCACGTTAGAGCAAGTCGGTCCTTGTCACCAACTGTCTGTATTCCAGAGGTTACAAATAAAGGAGGGAATGTTGGTTTGTGGAGGGTGGCCAGGTCTCCTCTTTTATCAAAGAAAGTCCTCTATTTGAAGGGCTGCCAGAGGACTAGCCTTTAATTTGAAAGTATCTTCTCTTTGAAGGGCTTTCAAGACAAATTCTGGCTTAAAGACAAAGAGCCATCAGGAGGAAGAATTGGCTTGAAGCAGACCATCAACAGCGACTGGCCAACAGGCTGGGCATGGAGCGGTGGGCACAGCCATCTGTGCTTATGGGGAGCTATACTGTATATCTATTTACATTATAATAATTATTTTTAATTTCCCATTTATATTTATGAATGATCACATCCAAACTTTATGCTGATGCATGTCCTCCTTTGTGGTGATCCAGAAGTGGCCACCCTACTTTATGGCAGTCTGATATTTAGCTCATTGGCACTATTCAGATGTGATGGCAGCTTTCTTTAACTATTTGTGGGTTAATTGACCCATGGATTGTGGGATGCACACGGCGCATGAGCTGTATCTGGTTTCCAGCAACCACCTATGCCTGTGGTATTCCCAGGTTATCCCCATGATTGCCAGATCTGGGTACTTGGGATTATTTGTTGGTTCAATCTACAGATTACCTCTTGGCTTGGCTTACTCTTGGATTAACTTCTGGGAACCAGAAGTGGCTCTTGCACCATACACATCCCTGCAATCTGTGCATTAGTTAACCCTAACATTGCCAGCAGAAACTACTGTTATGTCCAAATAGATCTTACCATCAGTACCATAATGCTTTCTCCCAACAGCTATGGAATGTGCCACAGGAAGACTGGGGTGGGGGGGGAGCAAGGCAGGGAAAGAGAGGGGAAGCGTGCATAACTTTTTTCACAAGACAGTCAGAGATGGGACTTTAGATGAACCAAAAGGAGGCTTGGAGAAGAAACTAAGAAGCCTGAGGGAGGAAGAACAGCTGAGGAGAAAGGTAAGAGAAGGCAGCAGAGTGAGGCAAAAGGGGAGGGGAAGCTGCTGTGTGGCGAAGCCAGAAAGAGGCGCGAAGAAAGAGCATCCCTTGGCTGCCGGGAAATGGCACGACGGAGCAGAGAGGCCTGGGACCGGAACCAAACCACTGCGGAAGCATCTGCCATTCTGCTGCCTGTAACACTTGGCTTGTAATTAAGCATTATTTAGGGCTAGTGTTATGTGTATTTGGTTGACATAGTTACATTTCTTGTTTAACTAATACCTCTGCTCACTGAATACCTTAAAGTGAAGTGAATTGACACAGATATATGACCACTGCCTGATGATCTCCGAGTATCAGAACTGAAGTAAAAACCATTTAGGCAGGTCCCAGAACGGTGTGCTTGCTTCTTCATCTTGGTGTGCCTGCTTCATCTTCTTCTTACTCAAGAGCAGACTCACCTGCCAGATCATGGCACTGTCCCAAAAAACCTCAACGGTTTCAAGTCTGCTTTGCCATCTTTGCACTGCTGCTTTGGATGTGCGCAGTCAGTTCAGGAAACCTCAGTGGCTCCCTTACACCAAGCCAGGCCACTAGTCCATCTAGCCCAGTACTGCTGCCACTGACTGGCAGCAGTGGCTCCCCTGGTTTTCAGGCAGTTTTTCCAGCGCTCCCTGGAGGCCCTGCCAGCCGAACGGGGGACCTTCTGTGTGCCACGCAGCTGCTCTGCCACTGCTCCACAGCCCCTCCCTCGGTGGA
Organism: Varanus komodoensis; assembly: GCF_004798865.1. Lineage (NCBI taxonomy): Eukaryota > Metazoa > Chordata > Lepidosauria > Squamata > Varanidae > Varanus > Varanus komodoensis. Next base: position 15,252,624 of record NW_025336346.1, read on the forward strand.
CCTCGCCGCCCCAAGCACCAAGGGGCTCGCTCGGAAGGCGGGCCTGGAGTCTGATCCTGCCCAGACAGACTGCTGTCTGCATGCCAGGAGCAGGCTCTGAACTGAAGCCGCTTCCCGGTGTGTTTGGGGCAGAGGGGCAAGAAGGAGCTCACCGTCTGAGGCTCAGAACCAAAAGGGTGTGGCTGGGTGGGAAGGTATGTTAATTATAGCAATCCTGATCACAGGAGAGAGGCAAAGGAGTTTGCATAGTCTTCAGTTAAGCTTAATTACCCAAGTAATACTAGAAGTTAATTTTATGTAACAATAAGAGTTGACAGTTGGTTTTCTTTTCTTTTGACAATTTTTTCCCTGTGTGCAATAGCAGCACATGCATTCTTGGATTTAGATTAGCACCTTCTACTGTTTTGACAGCCAATGATGAATGGCACCATTAGTGGGGTAGCGTTATGAAAGTAAGATGAAGCTAGTGCTTTTTCTTTTTAATTGTAGTTGAAGCAATTACCGCGAAATTACTTCCAAATTATAGTTTGCGCAGCCACGACTGCACTACAGGTGAACAATTGCAAGCAATCATTCCCTTATGGCCTTGGAGATGTCTGCAGAGCCAGCCTCCAGATGCCCAGTTCCCCATGACACCTCTGCAGCTCTGCAATGGACCTGCAAAGGAGCTGGGAGGAAGGAGGCACATTGCTTTCACTGCCCCTGCCTGAAGAATGGACTCCAGTCCCCCGGGCCACATGCACAACAACCAGGAAAAGCTGGCATTCCCCGTGTGGCAAGCACTCTCCACATCTATGTACATAAATGCCCACTTGGATTGGGAGTCACGGTTTGGAAGTTCTGCAGTTCAAAACAAATGCGAAATAAAGTTCTTGAAGAAATGGCCTCTCTCACACACATTGGGACTGCAGCAGCAGCAGCATGGAGCGTCTCCTCGTGACAGGCCTTTAATCGGTCATTTTCACCCCAGACGTCTCTGTGCCTTTGGCAGCTGGGCCTTTGGTTCTGCTGCTTTGCAGAGGCATGGGATTGCTTGACTGGTCCTTCATAAGTCAGCGCTGGTTCCCTGCACAGCTCTTGCTGATCAACTTGGTTTCATTTAATTTCTGAATTGTCAAATTACCCCCCTTTCCCCTGAAAACCACCACCACCACCACAGGGTCTACTGGGCCACTGCCCTGGGTGGAAGGAGGAAGCAGCCCTGCATGAAGAGGGTCCGCTTCTGCCATGCAGCAAAGGCAGCCATGCAGCACGACGGAGAAGTGAAAGGCCTTTTCCATTGCCTCCCTTCCACCCGCCAAGTCAATTAGTCCCTCCTTCTGCATGTCATCGAGGACAAAGGCAAGTACTCCTGTCCCAGGAAGTGATGTGATGCAGCAGCGGCATTTCCTCCCTTCTCAGGTGCCTGTGCTGAGTGAAAAGAATGATCGGTGCCCCTTCCTCTGTGGTGGATCAACATCCGGATTGCTTTGGCAAGGAGCTTTCTCTGCTCCCTTCCCAGCTGGAGAAGGAGAGGTGGCTGCAGTGGAGGGTGGTCAAAGGAAGTGAAGAAAGTTCTCATTCGCATCCCAGGAAAGTGGGACTGATGCTTGCCTGTGGCCTGGTGGCCATGCCCCCTGTCGCTTGCCTGTCCCTTCTGCTTTCCTTTCCTTTCCTGTTCCTATGAGCAGCCGACAACAGCAGCAGTTGAGTCGCCATGTGTGTGTGGCCATGGATCCATGGATATGAAAGCGAGAGAAGGGAGAGGAGCTGGAGGAGGAGGAGGAGGAGGAAGAGAAGGCACTCCTACTTCCCCCTCTCCTCTGTCCAGAAGAACAGTGAGATACAACAGCTAGAAGACTCTTTGTATCTTGATGTCATGGAGGTGAAAGTTCTCTGGATGGCATGGATGTGAAGGGGCATGGAGTTCCCAAGGGGCAGTGCAATAGCACATGTGTATACATGGCACCACCTGTGTGCATGAGCCAACTGAGGTGGCTCTCACAATAGAAGGAGCTTTTTCTAAATGTTGTCCGAAAAAAGCTTATACATGGCACATCCGCTGAGGAAAATCTGCCCATCACTTGCATCTCATAGTTTATATGGAATTGCTTGAAACTTTTTTAGAATGTTCCAGTGTTTGATCCAATGTGCTCTCCTTGTCTGCTAGCAAATGACCATCATAAAGATGAGAACAAATTGATCTCCCATTATCTCCCAATATAGATACATTGCTAAAGTATGTCATATGGGATTGCAAGAATCTCTTTGAGGCACTTCATGAACTTCTCTCGACAAACAGGAATTTGGCTGATGTTTACCATCTGGTGCTGAAGTGGATGCCACTTTGGCGGCTCCCTCCAACCTCTGGAGGTGTTTTTGGTGGCAATTGTGAGGGGAAGAGACCTAGGGACTGCTGTGGGAAGCTTTCAGTGGAAAGCCCGGATGTGCATGTGGGAGGATGCACATGGCTCACTCTTCATCATGAATTGCACATTTTAATTATCCATAAGAAAAAAAATCAAACCATTTAGATATGTAAAGGGGGTTCCAATTTGCAAGAAATTCCAACCTAGTCCTAGTTTAATGTTTCAGCCTGGTTTAGTGGCTTCATTCTTGTTATCTTACAACACAGAGCTGGTGGGACAGTGGTCACGATCTGGTGATCTAGGTTCTAGTCTCTGCTTGGCTGTGGAGCCACCTGGGTGACTTTGGGCCAGTTATAGGTTCTCAGCCCAGTCTACCTCACAGGGTAGGGTTGTTGTGGGGATAAGATTGAGACCAGGAGGGAGAATGATGTAAAAAGAAAAAAAATCATTTTTAAGTTCTTTAAAAAAGAAAAAATGCAGGCTATAAATCTGATAAATAACTAAATAATCCAAATCCAAATCCATGGCCAAGTGTTCCCCATGTTTCTAATATTTTGGTTTTATTTATATATGTATTTAAAAATAGCAACCACCTCAGTTCCATTTTATCAGCATATTCTCTTTTTTCTACCATAGTGCCACTATATTCACAGTCCATCTTCTTGACATGTTGAAATTTCTCTTCTAAGCTAGCAACCTTTTTATCTCCCATTCTCTCTTGTTTCACAAGGGTATGATGTTTCATAAGCACCTGGTGATTTGGCTAAAATAAGGAACTGGGCTTTTTACAGGCAAACATTCTTAAAAGCTTGGCATTCAGATATGAAACAGATGTTTAGTGTGTGTGTGTGTGTATGTGTGTGTTTTAATGTCCAGGAAATCTTATTGGAAGAGACTGGCACGTTCAGTATTTTATGTAAAATGTTGGAGTACCTTTTAAAAAAATGCTTATATAGGCTTACCGCTCCAACAAATACTTACATTATTGATGAACAGCTTTAGAAGGGGACACTAAGTTACGACCTTTTGTACACACATATGACAATGCGCTCCAAAAGTGTCTGAATCAAAGACTTCTGTGAGAGCTTTATTAACAAGCCGAATAAAATGAACTGCTGATTGATGTCAAACATCTGTCATGCCTAGACCCTTTTAGGTTTACCTGTACGTTCTAGATCCTAGATTTACCATCTGCACTCCAGACATTTGGAAAGGAGAATGCCCACAGGAAGCATCCAGTGTGGGGAGGGACAAGCCGCCCTCAACTTCACGTATCAGGGGGCCCTAAAAGCGTCTTTAGTGCCAGTTCCCAAGTGGGAGGATCTGTCTTCTTTGAAGAGGAGCTGCTGCAGCTGCTTCTTCTATCTGTATATCTGTCCATCCATCTATCTGTCCGTCCCTCCTTGCTTCCATTCTGAAAGCCTTGTGTATGAACTGTGTGGCAGGACTGTTTCTGCACTGGCCCCATAAAAATGTCCATCGTGGCTCAGATTGGTCGCCTCTGAGCTCAGTTTCCTATCTTCTTATTCTCTCTCCCCCCACCCCCCAACATGAGCCTTTCAGATGTCAGGAGAAAATTGCAAAGGTGAAAGTGATATTCAGAGTCTTCAGACTGGCCCTCTTATCTTTACTGCCGATTGGAAGGCTGAAGATGTGGGGAGGTGGGAGCGGATGGAGACACTCAGGACCTGGGGCTTGGATATAAGAGGCACTACAGAGATCAGTGACGAGGGGAACTTAATGAGCCCCAGAATTATCCTCTGCCTTGACATAAATTCTGAGCTGAAGAAGGACCTGTGGCTTCCTCCCCAACCTGCCTCCTGTCTGACCCATTCCAATGTCGCCCTTCTTTCTTTGACCAGTGGTGGCAGTCATAGCAAATGGATGGCATGTAAAGAGGGGTGCCTGACTTCCCACTCCCTCTACAGTGCTCTGGGGCTTTGTGGAAGCTCTGTGGGCATTTGAACCTGCCTCTCACCCCCTGCACCTCGACCTATGGGCACAGGGGGAAAAAATAAGCTGAATGTGTTCCTTTTGGCACTCCAGAAATGTGTCAGGATATAGCAGGGGCCACATTTGGCCTGTGGGCCACTCACCACCTGCCCCAGATGTACCTGCAGGATAAGATGAAAAGGCTTGGTTGCTCTTAAGAGATTCAGTTTTCCCAAGGACAACCTCATCGGAAAGCACCAGAGAGAGAAGTAGAAAGGGACGTACCTCCCTCTGTACTTCTTTCCATGTCCAAAAACACCCGTGGCCCTCTCAAATTCCTGTTTTAAAAGGGACCCAGAATTTTGACAGCTATCTCCAAAAACAGGGTGGGAAGCACATTTGCACTTTCCTGAGCAGCTAGTGCAAAAAATGCTGCAGCCTGAAAATAGGAGAACAGCAACAAAGGATGAGGATATCACCATGGGGAGGTGTAACTCTGACTACCCCCTATTTCTCACGTCACACCTTGCCTTTCTTTGATAGCACGCCTTGAGGCAGCTGTCAAGAGAAAGCAGTGAAGGAAACCCCTATTTAGAGCCTCTGGGTCCAGGGTTGTTACCTACTACACTTTGATGTCATCTCTTTCCCAGGACATTGGCTGGCTGAGACTCCTGCCGTCTGCCTGCGTGGGACTGCACACCTGAGCGATTGCACAAAAAAACCCCAAACACATCTATCTTTGCACACATTGTGCATGGAATTCTTGTTTGCCAAGCAGTGACAGCCCTCCAATGTGCCACTTGGGTACTCGGAAGGGGCTGTCAGCAGGTATCAAAATGGAGATCATGAAAACTGGATGTAATAATACCAACAACAACCACAACTGTATTAATGATAATAAATAAATAAACTGATCTAAACTGTTCAGTCTAGCCTAGCTTCCTAGGCTAGATAAAAAGATAAAGGGGACAACAAAGTTGTGGCAGACAAGAAAATGCTTGTGGTTGTGGCTGTGTGGGGAAAATAGGCACGCGGCTTCAGTCTCAGACTCCCCTGAGGCACCAGCAGGAGGACTGATGTGAGGGAGGACAAGAGAGGGGGCAGACAACCCGTGGTGCCTTCAAATTGTCTGCCAGGTGCACTGTGAGTTGTTCACACAACTGCCTACCCTGGCTTATTCCAGGGTGGGTTGTCGCAATATGCAAATATGCCCAGTGTTTGCTAAATTTTGAATCGGGAGGGTACTTCGGGGATAGGCGTCTGGTAGGAGAAAGGGAGAAGATCAGCAGATTAGTGGAAAGCATTATTAAAGATAACATGAATGTGCATATAGGAGGACAAGTTTTGTTGAAGAAGAAAAAACATCTAGAGTTCGTTTTGTTTTGTTTTTTTTTGGAAAAACCACGCTACATGTGTTAACTGGCTTACCTCATTCCAGAATATTTGTGTTATCAGCAGCAACTGCTTCATGAACGGGCACAGTTAGCAATTTGATTGTCACTGTCAGTCTTTTCTGTGCTGAATTTCCTTCTGATCTCAGCAGTTACAGTCCCCCATCACTGCATGTTCTTCATATTTACCCGAAGCTCTCAAGAACACTTTGGGTATCTCGTGGTGGGCTGCATTCCACGAGGCTGTTCTGCTTCTAAATCAGAGCCTGATGTTGCCAATGGACTGGATAAGGGCAAACAAATTGAAGCGTAACCGAAACAAGACTCAGACGCTACTATGTGCATCTGGAACCTTCCTCCAACTGCCACCTCCAAGGGGGGCCCAGAAAAAAGGAGGAGCAGGGCTTTCTCAGCAGTGTCTCCCCCCGCCTTCTACCATGATGGACCTCCCCACTGAGGCCTGCTTCTTGGCAACACTGTCATCAGTTTGGCATCATGCGAACACTGCCCTCTGCTTGCAGGCCTTTCATGGCATCCTATGGGATGTGTTGGCTGTTTTAATCAGGTCTAGTTTTATTAAAAGTTTGCATACTGGAATTTGAAACTGTTTTAACTGTTGTATTTAAGAATTCTCTACTGTGTGTTAGTGTATCTGTATTTAATTGCCTCTCTTTCTGTTGTACTTTGAGTAATTGTACTCACACTGAGAGCCAGTGTGGTGCAGTGGTTAAGAGCCTGGGACTGGGACTCAGACGATCTGGGTTCGAGTCCCCACTCAGCCATGGAGCCAGCTGGGTGACTTGGGCCAGTCACAGACTCTCAGCCCAGCCTACCTCACAGGGTTGTTGTTGTGGGGATAAGATGGAGGAGGTGAATGATGTAAGCTGCCTTGAGCCCTTTGTAGGAAAAAGGCAGGATATAAATCAGAAAATAAATAGATAGGTAAATAAATAAATAAAATTGTTGTGGCCTGCCCAGAGAGATGGGCTCCACCACAGGTGGCATCTTGGTGGGACCTTGGCCTCCCCTCCTTGCACTCCGAGGCATCATGTGCAGGCAGACAAGACAGGCTGCCTAAGTGGCTTCCGTGGCAGCAGGAGAACCGTGGGGGCACCTGTCACCTCCACACCACTTCCACTGTGCATAGATAGGATGCTGCAGCCCTCAAGTCCAGAGCATTACGGGCAGCTTCTTGGGACCACACCCTTTAGGTTTTGCATGGTTTACATCTATTTTAAATTGTTTTTGTGAGTCACCTTTAGTGCTATTTTTGGTAGAACGGCAGGAGAATTCAAACAAATAAATAAGCTATTGCAGAATATATTTGTGGGTCTTAAAGTGCCACAAGACTCTGAGTTGGTTTAGATACATGAACTGCCAAAATGATTTGCAACATTATTGTGTCACTCTTATGTAACATGACTTCCTGCATCTAGAGCACAATCCAATGCATGTTTAGATAAGAAAAATCCCTACAATTCCCAGAATTCACAAGCCAGGGATTTCTGGCTAAACATGGCTTATAAAAGAAAACATAGTTTTCCCTTGATCTGTGCTGAATCCTAACCCCTCCTTCTTTTATGACCTGCTAAGGCAGTGTGGGAGGAGGAGAATTTACAGTATTTCTCTGGTCAGGAGAGGAGGCAGGGTCTCCTTTGAAGTGCAGGAGGTGGCCAAGGAGGTCTTTCTTTCTTGTTTCCACTTTAAAAGCTCCTCATAAGCTGTTGCGGGCTCCTCACAGAGTCACAGAAGAGTGGAGTGGGAAGGGATCTTTGGGTGCAATCCCCTGCTCAGTGCAGGACTCCAGGTTAAACCACCCCTCTCGGAGGGCTGCCCAGTTGCATCCTGAGTGCCTCCAGTGTGGGAGAGCCCACCACCTCCCTGGGTCATTGCCCTGTTGCCCACACAGCTAGGCATTTTTTCTTGATGCTAGCCAAAACCTGGCCTAAGGATTTTCACCCTGGCAGTTTTGCCTGGACTGCCCACTCTCACAGGAATTAAGAACAATTAAGCTGGGCTGGACACCTCGCTCTGCAAAGTGTCCCACAACTCTGCAACAACACTTGCTGCATTTTAGAGTAAGAAATAATAAAAAACAAAAAGGGAGGTCCTTGGGATACCACCTATATGTCATTGTTGTCGTCGTCATCGTCGTCATCATCATCGAAACCCATCTCAAAGGAGAACATTATTTGAATTCTGGCCTCTTTTGCCAGAGTTTTCATTTTGCCCAAATCACCCCCTGCCACCAACACAGACAAATTGCTGAAAATGGAAGCACTGAAATATGCAGCACTGCAGTAATTATGGTCTAACCTGAATTCCACTAAAAGCAGTGGATGTCTTTTGATTTGTTTAAAATACCATTAGACCGAGATGAATATCATCATCATGGCAGGCAGAAAAAGAGGTATTCAGAAGAGCAGCCTGCTGTTGAACCAGCTCCCAAACTGGATATGGTACTGCTGCTCATGCTCAGTCAGGCACATCATATCTTATTTATTTTATTCATTTATCTTTCCATTTATATCCTGCCTTTTTCCTACAAAGCGTTCAAGACAGCTTACATCATTCTCCTCCTCCATCTTATCCCCACAACAACCCTGTGAGGTAGGTTGGGCTGAGAGTCTGTGACTGGCCCAAAGTCACCCAGTTGGCTCCATGGCTGAGCAGGGACTCGAACCCAGATTGTCTGAGTCCCAGTCCCATGCTCTTAACCACTGCACCACACTGGCTCTCCTTGCTAGGTTATCACCAAATTTGCCATTTCCTCTGTTTAGAAAAAGGAAAGAAAGGCTACAGTCTTATAAGCACTTTCCTGGGGCTGGGCCCCATTGAACTCAATGGGAGTTCCCTTTGAGCAGACATGTACAGGACTGTGGCATCAGTGCACTGAGGAGCAGATAAGAAGTTACAGTAGGTATCCAAGTGACTAGAAAAGAATTTGTATGCTGATTGCCATAGTAACTGGTATTATGCAAAATTCAGTGAGTAAAGGATGAAGCAGAATAGAATAGTTCCCTGAAATATTTTCCCTCCACATATTTCGGACCTCAGCTTCCATGAACCCCAACTGACAGCACCAGTGGTCAGGAAATCCAGAAGTTGTAGCCTGCAACATCTGGAATGGCCCAGGTTGGAGAAAGCAGCACTAAATCTTTTTATATGAAGCCCATATAGAAGAGAGATCTCTCTCTACCAGAAGATCACTGCCATTCTGAATGAAATATGCCAACACAAATTCCAGTGTGTTTCACACAAAAATGCTCTTCAGTCATAACTGTGGCTGCATCCCTATATACACTTACCTGAGAGTAAGTCCATTGAACTCAGTGGGTCTTACTTCTGAACAGACACACACAGAATTCTACTGAGAAGAATATGAACATGTGTGTGTATCCCTAATGAATTCACAACAGAATCCTCCAAAAACGCAAACATCCTGAATAAAAAGCATGAGAAATTATAATCTCATTCTACTGATTATATTTAGCTAATACCAATATTTATGTAGCCGTTTTTCCCCAGGCTGGGACCAGCATGCAGTCACTTCAGCCACAATCCAGCACAGAATAAATCCTGCTGGAAACCACTGACTTCCCATTTCTAACTCTGTCCGTGGCAGTTTGCAAACTTTGGGTGAAGATGTCAAGTTCCTCGGCATGGCACCACTTCCACATATGACAGCATCTCCCCCCAAATCATTGAAGCCCCTGTGAAGCAATTGACTGTTTTTTCCCCCAAGAGTTGAGAAATAATGCAGGCAGGTTGGAAAGGCATGGCTTTGTTAAAGCCAGACAACTGTCTGCATGAATAAGTTTCACTGGGTAGTGTATATTTCATGGCCTTGAGGAGTTGCGGTGTTGTTGTTGCTGCCGCCACCCTAGATCAGCTTTTCCCACCCTGGTTCCCTCCAGATGTGTTGGACTGCAATCCCCATCATTCCAGCCAGTATGGCTGTGCCATTCATGTCGCCTCTTCTGAGGAAGGTTGCATGAAAATTTCATTTCAGATTGATTTGGATAAATATTTTGCAGGGTTTGCAAAGATCCCCATATTGGGGACAAAGAGAATTGGAGATTTTAAAAATATGTGGATATGGGGGAAACAAATACTGAAGAGTCATCCATTCACTCCTAGAACTTTGAGTGCTCAGCTCATAACATCTGGGTTCAAATCCCTCTGTATTCAACCAGGTAAGAGCTGAATTAGAGTCACCTTCTCCTCTTTAACATGGCAGGAATTTATATCCTGTTTCTCTCCAAGTCAGGAACAGGATTATATATCGAAGTTGCCTGAATTAGTGAGAATTTTGTTGCAGTTTGTCTTTGACAGTTTTCCCAGATTTGCAAAGTTCTTTATATTTGGGAGAGAAAAACTTGAGATAGCTTTAAAAATAACATGCAGAAGAAAGTACATGTTAGACAAAGATTAAATGACCTGAGTGGGCATGGCTTATAGTCAATTGGACCATCATCTTGCAGACCTCTTCTGAGAATGGATTCCAGGAAACAGAGTCACTGCTCCTTGATTTTTCCACTTCTGGTGACACACTCTGGCATTTTGGCAAACTCACAAAGCTGTCCAGAATGTTTTTGCTACAATTGTGGGATGACTCTGTGAGACTCTTACTCAACAGCTAAATGAAAATGGGAAATTAAATAGCTGCCTAATGGCATTGGCTTGATGGCTGCCCACAAAGTTTGGTTGCCTTTCTGATACTTTTCCTCACGCACGCAGCATCTGCAGAACACAAGATGTAGTCCTCAGGAACAGGGGCTATGCTCTTCCCATCTACCATGCCTCATGCTTCCTCTCCCAGTTCAAAGAGCTGAAGATGGTTGCAGGATCCTGCAGATACAGGGCAAGGCACAAACTCCTTGTTCGGAGCCACTTACTTAGAAGAAATTGTGAGAGGTGAAGTAACCCAGAAAGCTCCTAGCACCGCGATTAGGAAGAGCTGCTCTAAAAGGCTTGGAGGAAGGAGCAGGTAAAGAACCATAGTTCAGTATAACGCACATGCCTGGCATGCAGAGGCTTCCAGGATCAGTCCTTGACAGACTCAGTTAAGAGGAATTGGTAGCTAGAGATGGGGGTTTCCTGAGCGCTTGTGGTGCCCCTGCCAGCCACAGTAGTCCATGTTGCCCTGACAGCCAGTATGTCATTGCGGTGAGAATACGGAATGGGACTCAGGCAATCAGGGCTCCAGTCCCTACTCAACCATGATGCTCATTGGGCGACTTTGGACCAGTCACAGACTCCCAGCCCTAACCTAATTTAAAGGGTTGTTATGAAAATCAACAGGAGAGGAGGGCCATTATATAACCTATCTTAGGTGCCTTGCAAGAAAAAAAAAGATGGGGTAGTATTACTACTAAATGAAAATAAATAAATATTGGGCAGACGGACAAATGTTCTGACCTGGTATAAGGCAGCTTTCCATTGGCAGATCCAGCCTATGCGACCTATGATGGTGGGAAGCCATGGCTCCAAGAATAAATAGAAGAGTCTATCTTGGCCTTCAGGTCTAGCTCTTGAGAATAATTTTCAAAAGTGGTGTCTGTGTGAGATAACAATAAAATAAAATAAAACAAAAAGTCTGCAGATGCATCAACCTTCCAGTATAGTCCTTCAGGGTAAAACAAGTGATGGGACTTGAAGCTACTGGAAGTTACAAGGAACAAAGCTAATGTTAGAGAGAAGTGTATCAAGAAAGCCTGTCTATATGGCTTCAGTTCTCTGATCTGGTAGAATACCTGCGTGTACCAGCTGAGCTGGGGACAGCAAGCAATGCCAAGCACATGGCGGACATAGCACTATAGCCGAACAAGAATAAGTTTGTTTGCATTGTGTGACTGGCCTGGCTCTAAATGTTTCACATTAAAAAGGCTACAGAACAAAGCCTCTTTTCTACCCATGTGGCTGGTTCCCTTTTGGAATTTCTGCCATCAATACATCTGAACTGGCATTTCTATGAATATGCAAAGTAGTTGGGCTGTTTATATTTTTCACAGATTATTTACAGTACATTGCCATGCTTACTGAAGAATCGTTGAGTGGAAGCAGCAGCTGGCATATGTTCTGGAGGGAGGCATGGCGGTCTCCCCCCCCCCCGCCTCCCCCCGTTACCGCTGCTGCAGCATTTTAAAGGAGACTGCAGTCCTTGTGCTGCTTGTGTTGCCTTTCTCCTAACCTCTTCTGTGCTCTGATGCCAGAATCAGGACCGTGAGGATGGCAGCCTCAGGATTCTCTTGAAGGAACCCACAAGTACAAATGTCCTATCTTCCAGGAAGTGAAATTAAAGAGCAAAGGAAGAATATTACAGGAGGATACAGACTTCTTTGAATCCCTTGGGGAAAGTCGCAAACAAAGATTAGCAAAGCCCTGATTTAATTGCCTCGTCTCCTCCCCAAACAGCTCTCCTGTTTAAAGCTAATCTTAACAAGGTTTTCGATAACAAAGGAGCATCACCCCCACATGGTCAAGTACTATGGAAATAATTTTCAGCCAGCTTGTTGTGAGCCCTCTTAAGACCTATTCTGGTATAGATGGGATAAAAATGTTTTAAACAAGCAAGCAAGCAAACAAGAAGGGCAGCCTGGAGTGCTTTAATTAGCTGCCAGATATTTGATGTTTCTTGTGCACCACACCCCTGCTTTGCATTTGTGCTTTATAAAAACACTTATATAGGCACAACATCCATATCCGCAGCTTTGGCCTGCGATGTGAACCACTGCAGTAGCAGCCATCTTGCAAATCTGCTAATGATCAGGGCTGTGGCCACATACCTTGGAGAGTTAATGATGAGAAGCTTGGCCCAACACCACTTTTTGCATCCAAGATCGAGACCGTGCAGCTCCTTGGATGTTGGCAATTCCTTTCCCAACAAGGCCAATTCTTTCTTTCATTTTCAAAGTAACATGGAGTTAACTTATTTTTTCCTATATTCAGAATTGTGTTGTTGACTTGGCCAGACTGTCATGTAGGTGGGGTAGGTGAGCAAGACTCCCTTCCCCTTGGAGCAGAAGGGAATCTTTGGATCTGTAGAGGTTCAGTCAGGATTATCCAAAGGGGAAGGGAGGTGCAGTAGGAAGGACATCAAACTATTGTGGCTGTTTAGTCCGAGGGAATGTAAAAAGATGGGTGCTTTTCTTCTTAAATCCATATGCACAGATGCAGATGGGGCATTGACACCAGCTTTGGTTCTACAAGTTGGAAAGGTGTGCAAAAGCCTCTTCAGCTCACATGCTCTGTGAGACTTCCTTGCAGGGCCTGTAGATTTCTTGGATGATGGTCTGCTCCCCTGGGCTAGAGGTTTTTTTAGCAGAGGCTGACAGCCATCAGTTGAGGATGCCTTGGCAGCAATTTCCTGCAGAGCAGGAATTTGGAGTAGATGATCCTTGAAGTTCCTTCCAAGCTGATAGTCCTATTAGGGTTGTCTGTGTCCCCGTGGCTCTTTCTCAGTGCAGATCCTTATCCACTTGCGGGGCGGAATAAAAGTTAGGTCATGTATGCCACTTTAGGCTTCTTAGAGGAAAAGGTGGGGTGTAAATAAAATTATACAACAGCAACAACAGCTTCCCTCCCGCAAAAGAAATTTCTTCCTGAATGTTCCATCTTTCTTCTGTGCCTTTTTAAACCAGACTGATGGGAAAATCTCCTCCTTACCTCCCACTTCCTCTGTGGATGCTGCCCTCTCCCATTCCCTGCGTGAGATTCTCTTCACCTTGATTTTCAGCCAGGTAGGTAGGAGCAGTGCTTTTTTTGTCATAGAATGCACTGGAACAGAGTTCTGGCACCTTTTTTTGACAGATTTTCCAAGTTTTAAAAATAACTTTTGAAAATTTGATGTTTGGTCCATGTGGATTTGAATCGCCCTGTCGAGTGTAGCAGGTCGGCAGCAAAATCATTAAAATGGTGCATGTAGGCTGCTTGTGTGTCGAATCCGATGCATGCGTACTTCATCCGCGCTGGTTGTGATGGTGCTGCTCAGCTTGTGATTGGACATGTGGTTGCGCGCTGAGTGCTTACTGCAGGCGGCAACCGTTATGTTTCGTTACACAACTGATGTGTGTGGGTGTATGTACAGTGATTGACTACCTGTGAAAGGTAAATAATTTCATGAGTTCCGGCACCATTTTTCTTACAAAAAAAGCACTGGGTAGGAGAATGCCAAATGCTCAATGCTGCCAAAGCGCCTTGAGATTATGGCACTCAGTGACAGCTTTAGGCATCTTTGCTCCACCCTGGGATGGTTTTCCAGTATCAGACCTGGAAAGATGCAGGTATGAATTCTTCACCCTTTGACTTGGCTGCTTACCTTTGTCTAACTAGGAAGAACCTGGCAGCTGCCTTGGTGGCCACTAACACTTCCCCTCACCTGGTTTCCTGCCTGGATGGAAATGCCCAAGACATACTCAGTCACCACAATCACTGTTTTGATTTACAGAATGCTTACCATGAGGCTGCCTATCCTTCTCTGAACATGGAGGAGCATGGCATCCTATGCAAGCAGGAAGGGGGACCATGGAGGCAAGGGTCGCCCCTAGGTACCTTCCGTCATGCAAACAGATGGGGACTGTGTATGCTTCTGCCCCCACCTCCCGTCCTCGGTCCACTTGCTGTGCCCAAAAGACAACTACAAGGCTGCTCTTTTCACATGAGCTGCAGATGCAGGAAGGGGAGGCTGCATGGTCAGAGTCCTGGCTCTGCCCCTGGAGCATATTTCTGAGGGCAGGGAAGGGCCTCTGAACCACCCTTCGGCCATCCAGGCTCCACCTAGTGCCTGGAGGACTGTGCCCTTCAGTGCCTTTCCTGGGAATGGCTCAAACTAACGGGCAACATTAAAAACACAGAGGGGGGTACACAGTAAATAGTACAAGTACGAAAAGCTGCAAAGGGGCTTTTGTGTCAGTGGAAGGCATGTGATCCGATGTTTAAAAAAGCTTTATTTTGCTGATGAACCTGATGGGAGGACTGTTTTTGCTAATTTCTCCCTCCCTTTGTAGTCCCCAGCACACTTCCCTCGCTCTTACTTGGGAGCATAAGAAGGGCCAGGCCGGAGCAGAACAAGGGCCTGTCTAGTCCAGTCATCCGGGGCAGGAGTAGGCATTGGCAAGGCTGCCTCCTCTCCTTCGACTGCCTTCAGCCGGTGGGAAAGCTGCCCCTTATGGAGGGAACTATTTTGTCCACAGGTCTGTCTGCAGGGTCCAAGACAGCATCTTCACTGGACATAACCTTTAGAGGGAATGGAACGCAGGAAGCTGCCTCTACCAGGCCACGGTATTTATTCACCTCAGCTGACATGATTTGCTCTTTCCCATCTCCTGTTCCCTGTTCCTTTAACTAGACACACAAGGTTTTGGACTTTGCACTTTTGTATGCCAAGCATGTGTTCTGCTACTAAACTGTGGCCATCCCATGGATTGTTCTCTGAGTGATGAGGCATCCTGCTTTGGCAATATTTTTAGAATGTCCAAGAAATGCCAATATTTTGCATACTTTATATTGGATACATAACACATTTTGAATTGAGGCATTTATTTGAGCACTTGTCATTCTCTACCGACAGTTGTTTTCATGTTCTTTAGGTGATGTCCTGAACATCGTTTTTGTTTTTTAAGAGCAGGGAAAATTCAGTATTATTCAAGGAAAGCAAAATACAACGCCTTTTCCACTTAAGTAATTGTGCTATTCTGCTATGCTACAGCACCACCCAGAGGTTAAGTACTGGAAAAGCAAGAAAGGAAACACTGCAGTGCTTGGATATCAATTCTGTGAGAAATCTGAAAAGAAATGCAACAGATTAGCAGCCTTGCATAGAAACACTCGTGAACAAATTCAGAGGTTGGTGTCTCCTAAAGTATCGACTTTAGCTAAAAGAGATGAAGAAGAAGGGGACAGATTTGGGAGTGGCAAAATTACTGGCCATGCAAATGATCAAGTTTCCTCCATTTTGCCTCAAAAGTCCCAGAATTCAATGGAGCCTTGTGTTTCCAAGATGCTACTAAGCCTTCCTGAGAGCTGTAACAGGGAAGGCCCTGAGCTGAAGCCAAGCATAGGAAACAGTGATTTGACTGACAATCCACATGATACCCACAATGAGGCAAAACTAAAGAGGAGGGCTCAGCGTCAGGTCTTGAAAATGCTCTGGGAAGAGAACAAAGCAAGCATGTTCCATTCTCCTGTGTTCAATCACTCAGTTTCCGTTCTTCTTAACCAAAGGTGTGCATTATTTTAAAGCTAAGTTTAACCTGTTTAGGTCAAAATCATAGTATGTTGCCGAAATTCAGTAGCAAAGCACTGAATGTTTTGCCACTGCTGTACTTTGCTGGTACATGGGAGTGGTGCAGTCCCTGGAGGGTTCCAGAAGGTGGAAACTGGTTGCTGAAGTTGTCCACCCACATTCCAGGCCCAGTCTGCAACGGATTGCTCATTCCAAGCTCTGAACCCTGGAGCTGCATCCTCCCTCATTCTGCATCCCCTTCAGATGTTATGGAGAAGCACTGCCAGGTGTATGTGAGAGTGACTGCACCTTTGTTTGGTTCAAGTTCTTTCTCATGTTACAAGAACCTATCTCACAGGTAAATAAATTTTAGCAGAAGTTCGGTTAATAAACATGGGAATCTATCAAGTGCTGGACTTTGTTGTTGTTCCTCTAGCACTAGTGGAACTACTAGTGGAATGGCACCATTGGAATACATTCCAATGTTCTGCTATCATTAGTCCTCCCTAATCATGAGGACTAGAGCATTGGACAAATTCACTACGGCATTTCAGCTCCCTTCAGAGTCAGGTCTGCCCTTCATAAGCCCAATGAAATAATATCCTTGACCTGACAGGTGTGGAGGCAGGGAATAAACTACACTGTGTCAGGGCAGAAAATTGAGCTATGCCTATGCAAAGTGCTGCATTTAAGCTTATTGAGAGATACCTTTACTATGTGCCTGTTTATGTTGTACGGGTTTTGACAGATCAGCAGTCAAACCACCAGGTTTTCAATCCCAGGATTTAGATCCTTCATTACTGGTGTTGGATTTAGAGCATCAAAGGCTTCACTGTACTAAGGAAGCACTCGGATTACTCAATACATACACACAGACGTGTTATATATAGTTTTACTGATGCAACATGAGCAAAACAGCAGGCCAATCACTCATACCTTTGTCATGTTCCTAGCTGGAGGGCTCACGCACAAATCTGTTTAAAATATGTGAACCTGAAGTACTGTTTTAAGGACACTTTTGTAACAACGATGGGCAAGCAAACTCTGAATGCTAAAACAGACCAGGGAGTGGTGCGCAAACAATAGTGTATTGACCAATTCACATGTTATAATTCCAGATAATCTATTTATCCATCCTCTTTCTCCTCCTCCTCCTCCATCATCATCGTCGTCATCGTCATCATTATCTGTATGTACTAATACCCTGGGCCAATGGAAAGAGGAACAAATGGAACCCAGATAAAATCAAGCCAGAGCTTTTCCTGTAAGCAAATATAATGAAAATGCTGCTGCCACACTTTGGGTATATCCCGAGAAGGCAAGACTCACTGGAGAAGACTTGTGCTAGGGAAAGCTGAAGGTGGAAGAAGGAAAGGAAGCTCAAATATGAGAGGGATGAACTCTGTAAAGGATGCCACAGCCGTGAATTAGAAGAGCTGAGCACAAGGACCAGGCATTGCAGAGGGGCATTCCTTCATAAGTTGGAGATAACTTTATGACACATAACCACAAAAATGAACTCGTACTTGCATTTCCTTTTATTATCATCATAGAGACCCATTCAGGTTAAAATATAAAGTCACAACTACAGTGGTACCTTGGCTCACAAATGCCTCAGTTCAAAACCAAATCAGGTCGCAAACAAAAATTTCATAAAAATTTTGACTCAGGTTGCGAACTCTGCATTGGGTGGCGACCAAGATCATGGCCATCTCCCCCATCCCCGAGTGGGGAGATGGCCATGATTGTGCTGGGGGCAGGGGAGGAGATGGCCAAGAGCGCGCCCATCCTTCCTGCATGAGCGTGCCCGTGATTGCGCCTGTCTTTCCTGCATGAGCGCAACCGCAATCTTGGCCATCTCCCCTCCCAGCACGATCACACCCTTCTCTCCCCCGCAGCGCATCTGCGTTTGCACCCATCTCTCACCCCCACACGCGCCCATCTCCCCCCTCTCTGCGCGCTGGGATGAAGGGCTTGTGCAGGGATGACGGGCATGGGTCATGCTGGGGGGAGGGGGGCGGGCAGATGGCCGCGCTCGTGCTCAGGGTGGGGCGGGGGGGAGATGGCCACAATCTTTGTTGTTCTTTGTCATTTTGCTTCACCTTTTTCTGATTGAAAAAAGTAGTTGCAGAGAGGATTGACCTTATTTATACTGAACCTTATGGGGAAATTTAACTTGGCTCAGAACCAATTTGGGTCACGACCAGAGTCCTGGAACGGATTAAGTTTGTGAGCCAAGGTACCACTGTATCAAGACACAAGGCTATTATATCTTCAGTTTTTCAAATACCATCTATCAGCTGAGCTGCTGTGCACATGGTCATTAGAGAAAAAATAGCCATCTGGGTGATATGTGGGACCTTACAGATGCCCTGTGAACTCAGACAGAAGAGGATAAATAACTCAGCTTTCCTATTGAATAATATTGAATTGATTTTACATTTTTAGGAAAGTTAATGATAGTTTTAGTACTACTGTACCTGAATGACCTATGTAGCTCTTTGTAATTGTATTATTATTTTAGCTGTTTTTATGACTGGGTTTTTTATTGTATTGTACACCACACAGAGACCCCTATAGAGCTATGGGAGTGGTTTATACATCTAATAGATAAATACATAAATATATCTCAAATCAGAGCAAAAAAATTATGCTTAATACAGCTTGTCTCAGAGTTTCAGAGACTCCTGCCCTCTATGGACACAATCTGCTTGATGTGGAATTGTCAGAACTCTGCCCCAGGCACTGTGGTTGGCAGACCATGGATGGAGCAATCCAGAGACTGAGCTGTAACCTTGCAGTTGTGAAGCAGAGTTCTGCCCCTGCTGCCTCACAGTTGGCGTGGACATCAGTCCCTGCTGCCTCTCTGATGCTGGGAATGCAAACTTGGAGAGGGGAGATGGAGCACTGGGGTGTGAAGGGAGGGGACTGGAGAGGCCAGGATGTGAGCTATCCTGATACTTCCCCACTTCCCGCCCTCTCATGTGCACCAGCTACTTGGGAAAAAATCGTGTCTAGCAAAAAGCATCGATCTGGCAAGGATCACAGGGCCTGCCCTGCAGAGGATAAGTCCTAAGAGATGATGGATACGGAGGTGATGTGCCACAACTGGGCCATAAGCAGAGAGTAATCCTGACTTTCCATGTCTTTGGATATCATGTGATTCTGAATCAGATGTTTAGAAACTTATCGTCACTCATGCATTAAAATTAGATGTGGCTTATCAAAGGCTTGCTCCCAGGGACCCCATGAATAGAAACCTTGGACCACTAGGATCAGTGCGCAGGAGAAGCTTCTTTACATAGACAGGTGGAGACCTTCTTGGACATGTAATTCTGTTCATTTTATCTTGCATTGAAGCAACAACATTGGATGTGACAATAATAGTCTTAGGCGTGTGTGCTCAGTAGGAAGTTGCCCTAAATCTGTGGATTTCCTCCAATGGCAGCATGCATGAATGCATCCTAAAATGTTAATGTTCAGGTCCATATGAGTCTTCTTTTCCTCCATGCACTTATAAATAAGATGACTATTGTTTAGCTTGACATATTGACTGACTCAGAAACATTTAATACAAGGGGACCTCAAACAAAATTTACAGTGTGAAATGCTCCAGTTCAGCAGCTTAGCCAACCAGCCTTGTTTTGTTCAGGAGCACCCTCTCCCTCCCTCCAACAGACGCTCAGTCTCACTGGACTGTTTTGATGGGCAGGTCAGCCTGAAGACTTTTCTATGTTTGGTGCTTGCTGATATCTTCTCCTTCTCCCATTAAATCCTCTTCTTGGCTACACAGTCATCATAACTCACCATCTGAATTTGCCATCAGTATATGTAAGTGGAACCTCCAATAAAATGTTGCAGCATAGAATGTTCCTGTTCATACAGGATGCAAATGACAGGAGAAAATTTGGGAGAAAGGGTTTGTTGGCAAGCAGTCACGAAAGCAGCCTGGGAAAGATCTTCAAAAGAGCAGAACAGCTGCCAAAGGTATGGAGTGGCTAAGAAAAAACACAAGATGCAGGGTGAATATTCCCAATCATTGAATGCTTATTTACAAATAAAGAATATAATGTTCAGAACTCAAGGAGCTAATATAGTGGCAAAATAAGGTAACAATTTTAAGCATTGCACTTAGAAAGCTTCTTGAACAAGACTGAAAGTATGTAAGCAGCCATCTACTGAGGAATGATGCAGAATGATATGGAATACAATAAGGATGTTTAAATTGATGTGCATTTCTAGCTCCCAGTTGGTGGGTGACTGGAAAAATCACTGTAATGCTTTAATGAGACCGTGTTCCACAAAAGTTGGTAAGTTTCAGAAGAGCAAGGGGGTAAAAGAGGCGGGTGAGTGGGGGACCCTAAAATAAATTTATTTCCCCCCTGAAATAAATACTTTTCAGTCAGTTAGCAGTTACAGTTAGTTGGAAACAGGCAGCAGTCAGCAGAATTTGAAGAGGCAGCCTTCTCATTAGAATCCTAGTTAGTGCTGCGGAAGGCATTTAGGCTTCATAAGGAAAGGGAAAGAGGCAGAATACTTGGAGGACATATTAGTGTCCAGGGAGAGGCAGAACCTCATTTTGCCAAGCATTATAAGAATGTGTGTGAGAGAGAAGCAGACAGAAACCTGAGCGCAAAAAGGAATGATTGAACTGAGATAAATAAAATAAGGATCGGCCACAGTACATTCCGGAGAGAAAGGAGAATCTGTGCGAGGAGTGCTTGTGAAGGGAAACAGTGAGATAACTCAGTCAAAGGCTGTTATTATACCTTGTTTTATTGACTAAGGAAAACAGTTACTGAACATCTTGAAACTAATACACTTCTTGTACAAATACTGTTTTATTTTATTATTAACTCGGCATATTTTATTATTAACTCGGCATAATAGGCTGTTTGAATGCCAGAATGCCAGGACCACATAGTCCAATGAGAGAGCCTTATAGCTTGGGCACAATATTGATGGAGAGGTTAATTAATAAGATTGGAATTAATTTCCTGGTGGCAGCATTACATACTGAGAGAGAGGGAAATATTAAGAAGTTAAAGATACACCATATCCAAGCAAAACATAGGAGTGTACTTGTGACAGTCACACTGTATTTTAATAGTCCTCAAAAAAATGCACACATGCTGTGAAGTTAACTGGTTTACAGAATAAGCACAGCCAGCAGATGTGCATTTATGTATTTGTGTTATCTGTGGAATTGTGATGCCATGCATTTTGTGGGTGTGTATACATCTCTTCTTAAATTCAGAGTGAATATTTAAAAATTGGATGCCAATTTCTTGTGAGTTTAATAAGACAGTGATAGCAGAATGCTGTGAATACTGTGAACAGCCTTTGCTTGTAGACCAAATGGGTGAGCAGGACAGAATACTCCTTTTGTAATTCAAATTTAAAGAGGTTATACAGTCCTGATAGGGATTTTTACAGGAATTGGACAGACTAAAAGATGTGTCCACTTTGGCAAGTGGTACTTCATAAGGCATTAAATATGGATGGTGGTGATAGTCATCAATGCATGGGTGTCACCAGGGGGTATGTAGGGAATATTGAGATGAGCCTCCTTCATGGAAGACTAGCTGACGAGCCTAAAAGAAAAGCAATCCACTGAAGAAATTGAGTAGAAACTGATCCTCTGAAGCCACACTTTTCTTCTCCAACAAGACACTAATTTTGCAGAAATGCACACTGCTGTGGCTAAAAGACAAGAAACATATACAGAGAGAGGAAAACAGACCCACCTACTACACACAGAAAGTACACAGAGAAAAAGACTGAGAACAAATCACCCAAAACAAAACAGACACACGCACACACCACAAATCATAACCAGAAAAATCCCCCTCATGCAAAAACATCTGCATGCAAGACCCTCTCTTGCTCCCCATGTCCCTGCCAAACTTCATGCCAGATTCCGCCACCCCTCTCCTGTCCTGCAGTGCCCTTCCAGCTCCTGCACTGGCCCCATTGCCTCCCCTCATTCCCCACAGATTTCCTCTAGCCCCCTCCCCATGTCTTCTCCAGCAACTTCACTGGCTCCCATTGCCCCAAACCCTCTTTTGTCCTCCTGCAAGCTCCTCTGGTCCTTCTGCAGGCCCACCCTCTCCCTGCCTGCCCCTCTGCTATATTCCCATATTCCTGAGAGCACCATAGGTCCCATCAGTCCCTGTGCTAGTCCCCCTTGCCCTCACTAGCCACTCTAGCTAGCTGTGCCCAACTTCTACCGTCATCACGTTCCAGGTCTCCCTCAGTTTCATCCACCCTCCATGGCCTCCCCACTTACACCCTCCAGCACTCAGGATTATCCCCTTTTCCCTAGTTGCTTGCAGGTCTTTCCTTCCCCTGCTGGTTTCCCTAGATTTCTGCTGGACCTCTGCTCCCTTCCATGGGTCCTGGTGGCTTGCCAGGCAGGAGTGATGGGGGCCCTTTTTCCTCCTCTCCTTATTTTTGGTTGACTTGGTAGCCAGGAACAGTTTTCAAGGATGCCCTGGGTCCACACAGAGCTTGGAGAATTTCATGGGACACAAAGATGACAGTGGCTGGAATTCCTCACAGGTGCTGAAGTGACCCCAACTGCTGAGAATAATTTTTTTAAAACCTCAGCAACAACAACACTGGGGAGACCCCTTCAGCATGATCGAGGACATGGATGGCTCTGGTATGGAAGACCAAACCAGAGAAGGAAGTCCAAACAAAACAAAGGAAGACCAAACAAAAAATGGGTGGATTCCAAAAAGGGAGCCACACCCTTGAATCTACAAAAGCTGAGCAGGGCGGCTGTCATTTTAGAGGGCTTTCATTCATAGGGTCTCCATAAATTGGGGATGACTTGATGGCACAGAACAATATATAGGTGTGAAATATGTGAGGTGTGCATGTGTGTGCTTGCATGCCAAAATGTCATGAGAGCCTAGAGCCACTGAGAGCTTGGTCCTCCCACACAACCCTCCGATCCTGCCACTGCTCTGCCACAGGACCCTCCCTATCAGACCTGGCCCCAAAAGCCAACCACCATGAGGGGGATCCCCAGGCTGCGGCTGGTGGCAGCCGGCAGGGAGGGAGCGGTTGCACGGAAGCAGGAGCAGGAGGGAAGACTGCATGGCAGAGGCACTTGTCCGGCTGCTTCGGAGGGCAAAAGAGCCCATGCTAAGCTGGCATCCCACGAGCAGAAGCTTTCTTCCTTTCGGAAAGCTCCATATGCAGCGCCCTTCCCCAGTTTTGAAGGTGGGCCCTCAGACCACACCCCAGGTGTCCAGAGGCACTCTCAGAGGTTCTGGGGCACATCGAAGTACAGCCAGAGGGTATGCATCACCCTTCTTTCAAGCACGTTCTTTCGAAAGAAATCCGACAAATCACGGAAAATTGCTGTCCTCGATTTCTCTTTCATTAGATGCCAAGCCTCTTCGCCTGTGGGGCTAATTTGTTTTTGTTTGTCGAACTGTCAAGCTGTGGCCTTTTTAGCAATTCTTTAATCATCAGGATGTAAGTACACTCATTTTGCATGTGGTGCTGATGTGATGTTCTTCCATGGCTGCCTTTTGCCAACCTAAACAAAAAAGAAGCAACACATCTGCCGTATAACCGACCATGCCACACCTATCCACACTAGAGCCAGGGTAGAGTTAGGATTAGCAAAATCAAGGTGACTCTGATGCTTCCGAGGCCTGGAAGGTGGTTATAAGGGGCAGATAGAAGTTGCTGGGCAGGAAAATAATTGGAAAGTGAGGATTTCAGAAATCGGTGTTCTGCATAGGGGAACTATGCAAGATTTTAGGGTTACCCCAAAATCCTCACATTCCGAAGATATTTCTGCCCAGCTCATTCTACCTGTCCCTTCTAAGGAGCTGCCAGACCTCGGAACCATCAGTAGCACCATAGTTTTACTAATGCTAACCATACACTAGATTATCTCCATAAAACTGAAATCAGGCAAAATTCCCCATGCACCAAACCAATTGCTAAAATCCACACATTATGGAGATTATTCAGCAGAACTTGTTCTATCTGCTTTTCTAAGCACCTTCCAGGAATCAGAAGGGAAAAAAAGATCATTTTGCAAAACCAAACCCTTCCCTGGTAACTCTAACATCTGGCATAATTCCCCATGTGGCACACAAATTCCTAAAAAATTCACTTTACATAGATTTTTCAGTCTAGCTCATTCTAGCTGCCCTGTCCAAGAAACTTACATGCCACAGAAGAATAAGAAGCACCTTTGTCTTCCAAACCCTAACCCTACCCTGGATTTTTCCGTAATCCTAAAATCTGGAATAATTCCCCTTGCAGCACACCAATTTCTGAAACCCTCACTTCCAGGAGATTTTTCCGCCAAGATCATTATAGGTGCCCCTCCTAAAAACCTTCCATGCCCCAGAAGCATGAGAAGCACCTTCGTTGTGCTAACCCTAACCCTACCATGGATGTCCCCAGAAACCCTAAAATCTGGCAGATTTCCCATGCAGCACACTAATTTTTACAATCCTGACTTTCTTGAGATTTTTCTTACCAGCTCCTTCTATCTGTCCCTTCTAAGAGCCTTCCACACCCTGGAAGCATCAGAAGCATGTTCATTTTGCTAACCCTAGCCCTACCTTGGATTTATTTTATATTGTTATTTTTGTATTTTTAATTTTAATGCTTATATTTTTAATTTAATGTTATTTATTTTTAACTTATTGTTGTAAGCCGCCCCGAGGCTTTGGTGAATGGGGCGGCATAAAAATGTTTTAATAAATAATAAAATAAATAAATACTAACCCTAACATCTGGCATAATTCCTGCTGAAGCACACCAACTTCTAAAATGCTCATTGTCCAGAGATTTTTCTGTGCAGCTCATTCTCTCTGCCCTTTTAAGTACATTGCAGGTCCCAGAAGCAACTGAAGCACCTTCATTTTGCAAACCCCAACCCTACCTTGGATTTCCCATGCAACCCTAAAATTTGGTACACTTCCCCATGAAGCACACCAATTTCTGAAATGCTCAGTTTGGGCAGATTTTTCTTTCCAGCTTGTTCTATCTGCCCCTTCTAAGCGCGTCCTAGTCCGCAGAAGCATCACAGTTTTGCTAACCCTAACCGTAACCTGGATTTCCCCAGTTAGCCTAAAATCTGGCATAATTTCCATGGCAGCACACAGATTTCTAAAATCCTCAGGAATTGGGTTAGAAAAATTAAGATACTTCAGAACCTTCCGAGGCCTGAAACCTGCTTAGAAGGGGCAGATACAATGGGCAGCACAGAAAAATCTCCGGGAACTGAGCATTTTAGAAACAGGTGTGCTGCATGGGTACTGATGCTATATTTTCGGGTTACTGTGAAAATGCAGGGTAGGTTTAGGGTAAGTAAAACGAAAGTGCTTGTGATGCTTCCAAGGCCTGGAAAGGGCTTAAAAGGGGCAGATAGAATGAGCTGACTAGAATAATCTCCAGGAACTGAGCATTTTATAAATCCGTTTGCTCCATGGGGAATTATGCCAGATTTTACGGTATAAAATTTGCTGGGGATATCCAGGGTAGGGTTAGGGTTAGCCATAGAAAGGTGCTTCAGATTCTTCCAAGCTCTGGAAAGTGCTTAGAAGAGCCAGACATATCGAGCTCTGCAGAAAAAACTCAGGAAAATATGCAGTGTAGAAATCCTTGCACTGCATGGTGAACTAAGTCAGATTCTTGGGTCACTGGGGAAATTCAGGGTAGGGTAATGGTTAAGAAAACGAAAGCCTGGTAGACAGATAGAGCTGGGCAGAAAAATCTCCAGCATCTGAGCATTTTAGAAATCAGTGTGCTGCATGGGTAATTATACTAGATTTTAGGGTTTTATGGGAAATCCAGGGTATGGTTGGGCTTAGCAAAACGTAGGTGCTTCTGGTGGTTCTGCAACATGGAATGTGCTTAGAAAGGGCAGATAGAGTAGGTTACACGAGAAGGTTTGCAGCCCACCACTAGATTTGTAGTCCAATGGTCAAAGTGCCAGCCTTCATAGTCAGGCATTGTTCACAGAACTCTACTCACTGAAATCTAGGATTTCGGCTTCAGCAGCTGTTGCATCCAGGTCAATATAAATCCTGCAGTTTATAGAAAGTTATGTATGTTTATAATTTTAAACTGGAAAGAGAAAGAATGAGAATATGTGTGCTGGGCCAACAATGAGCTAAGCAATTAACTTAGGGTGCAGTCCTGCCATTTGTGTCCTCCCTGCCCTGAAGCCGCAGTACTCAGAGGCTTCCAGGATTCCTCTGCTGGCCCAAAGGCACCGGCGCAAGGGAGCTGAAGATGTGGCCTTTGGCATCCATCCTGGAGCTTCTTCCTCTGAGGATGCTTTGTAGGAGGAGGGAAGGGGACTGGAAAAAGTACAGGTGACTCCTCGTGCCTCAGGTTCCCTTCCTTCTGGAATGCCCTCTGTGCCCCTCTCCAAGATCTATTTTCCAGTCTTGGAGAGGCAACCACCTTGGACCTCTCCATGCTGGTGTTCCCCTCAGAATGGATTTTCTGTAGTCCCTGATGCTAACCCAGGAAAACTGGGTGGCTCTCTTTTCTGCTTACTTATTTTAGATGCTGCCTTATAGCATTTTAGAAGGGCTCACATAACAGCGCTGGTTCAACATTTATCATTTCAGCAACTTCATGCAGAAGGAAAAAATGAATTGAACAGGGCAGCCGGTGCTCCAGAATGGAATGGGGGGCACCCAATTTTGCCAGTACTTGAGGGCTTCAGCAGTGGTGACAAAGTGGGTGATGGGGAAGCCCCCGATCTTCTGTCCATGTGACATTGCATCTGTTTATGCAGTAGGGGTGCCAATGGCTGCCATTATTATTAATATTATTATTATGGAGAATCATTCTGCACCATCTGGGTGCAAAACAGATTGAGTGCCATTAAAAAGTAGCACAAGAGCATTTTTGTGGTGGCTGCCATGTCGCCCCCCCCCCCACCCCCGGTAAAACCTCAGAATGCTGCTTTAGCCAGGTGCATATGGTACTAACCAAGATAGGAGCTGTTTTTTCCTGCCTTTTCCTGGATACAGCAGCAACGAACCCCTGAAAACCATGCCTATACTATACTTGGGCAGCTGTTTGATCCAAACTCTGAGATATATATGGCAATTGATGTTTAATCCAGAGCAGTGCAATCCTATGGCTGCTGGACAGCATCTAGATGGCAATTCTGAATCCAGCTTTGGAAACTTGCCTTGAGGTTGGAGCTGGGACTCAGAACTTGGCGGGCCACTGGCCATCTAGCTATTTTTCAGGGTGTGGGGAGCAGGGAGCTGGTTTGTGCCTCAGTGCTTCTTCCACCCTGCATAGGATACCCATCATCCTCCAAGCTCAAAGGCATATGGGCATTTGGTTGGATTGCACCCTAAAACTAAATGCAATTGTCTTTATATTCATCCTCGTATCAGCCCTGAACAAGATGTCACTCTGTTTCCATTTTCTTTAGCAGAAGGAAATCTATATATCCAGGGCCTCCTTACTCAATCTCTGAACAATTATTTCAGCCCAGATATTAGATCCAAGTCCAGTGCTCTGTCCACAGTGGTCACGAATAAACAATGATAAAAAAACACTCAGGCAACTGTATTTTTCCATACCATTTACCCGACTCAAACATGAAGAATATCCAGTTTTGAATGTAAGCAATTGATTTCTTGAACTGGTTTATTTCCTTATTGGGCATTAATGCAATGAGACATTCATCAAAAAGGATTATCATTAGTTGGCGCAGGTTTATTTGCTTAACAGGCCTGATAATCAATCATCAGGTTTCACCACTTGTCTTGTGGCATTTTATTTCATCACTAGGTACACTATGTAATACTATAATTCCTTACACTAGTTTGTTAACGGCATATTTATTTGAGTGGGTTCCACTATAAATAAAAGTTCTCTACATATTTTTAATAAGAGGGTTTATTATTCCATGGACTGTTTGCTTTCCTTTCCTAAATCTCTGTCAAGGAAAAACCAAGACTGGAAAAGCACGAAAACAGAATTATTTCTCACCTAGGTTGGCTGATCTTTCAAGGTCATATACAGGGCCTTGGATGGGATGTTGCAACTGGTGTTCTTATCCTGCAGAATTTATTTATCTCTGGCCTCATCTGACTCATTCACAGAGATATCAAAATGGTTCAATTACTCTTTCCCCAGATAAAAAGCTGACATTTGGGACACATATAATCCAAGGCACCCTGCTTACTGAGGGAAGGGAGGGGTCTGCAGATGGAACATTTTTACATCTCTCAATCAAAGCATGCATCTAGCAGAGCGGGCAGCCACCCAACATTTTATTTTTTTCTGTATTTATTGTAAGGATTTTGACCCTGCCTTTCTAAAACAAGTCCACTCCTGCACACCTAACAGCTCACAGAAATGCTAAAACAATAAAAACATACAATGAGGCAAGGAACTAGAAGGGAAAACACTATAAATAGAAGTAGCTAAAATATACATAAAGGAGTAAAAGAATTCTTCCTGAGTTTTTCTGTCCTCCTTGCCCGCTGGAAGGCTGCGGTATCCAATATATCGAAGTGGCAGGGGAACTTTGGACTGCCACAACGCCTGCCAGAAAACTCTGACCCTGCTCCAGTCTGAGATCTCACCCTGTTCTCCAGACTCTCGGGTCTCCATTTTGTCTGGAAATGCTCATTGGCACGAGCTAACAAATCACTTCCTGATGTATTTGCATGTCTGCTTTGAAAGGGGACAGAAGGTGTCCCTGGCCACCTGCAAAGACTTGAGAGGAAAAGGTCTCCTGCACTTCCTAGCTCAATCAAGACAATAGCACTTCTCCATTGGATCCCAACAGGCCTGAGTTCTTGTGTGACCTTCCAATTATTTAAGTCATTGAATTCATCCTAAAATAGATTTCTCTAGGCATGCTGCAGTGTCATTCAAAACATAGTAACACAATAAAGCACAATAAAAGTGGAGAAAAAGTATAAAACCAGTCAGCATACCATTAGTTCCTGAGAGCTTAACTGCACAATCATATGCATGTAGCAGAAGAAAAGTCCTACAAGCATGGCTGGCTGAGGAATGCTGGGAATCCTAAGACTTTTTTTCTATCTAAACGTGGAGACTGGGCCTTCAACTGGCTGGGAGGTTAGAGCTGTGTTTTGAGCCTGGCCTCTGTGCTCCCAGGAAGGCCTCCCCTCATGAGCCTTCCCCTGTATCTGACCTTCATGTGTTGCATGACAAGGCCTGAAGGCATTTCTTCTCACATTTACTAGGATGTGAGCAGAACTTTGCATGTATCAAGGATTGTGATTTATCAGGGCCCCTGATTAAGTATGGTGGGGGAAGGCATCTCAGTGCAGGGAGACCAAGGATTGAGAGGAACAAGCGCCAGCATGGAGGGTAACATAGTGGGAAGGGTCAGCCTGTGTGGCCCCCCCATCCAGTTCAAGCATTCATACAAACAGGTGACCACCTGAAACAATTCATGATACAGAGAAATTACAATACAAATGAAAAGTAAAACCACACTTAGGTACATGGATTAAAACCATGCTGTGGGAACTATTACGTATTAAAACCAGTACCAAAACATGCTTGTCTAGAGTCAAGCACTGCTCTGTTGGAAAAGCTCAGATAATCATCTTACTTTTCAGTTCTCTGGAAATCTTCCTTTGGTTTTCATCTCAGTTTTTTCCTAATTGTGTTTTCCTAAAACTCTCAGCCTTGCCCCTTTGAGCTCAGCATCATGGGAGCAGTTTTGTTGGCCTAAACTCAGCCTGGCTGACTCTTGAGACTCCTGGTCCTACCTCTGATCATATCTCCATTGCAGGACCTTATGAGGACACTGTTATCTCCAATAAAGTCCCTGCAGTTACACAAGCTGTGCTCTTGCGTCTGTGTGTGCAGTAAGCATACCAGTTCAGTGCCACCTCCACTATACTGACAACAGTGTGATTTATCCTCTCTTCCAAAACATAGAAACAGAGCGAGTCAGAAGGGGTCTCCTGGGCCATCGAGTCTG
Source organism: Varanus komodoensis (assembly GCF_004798865.1). Classification (NCBI taxonomy): domain Eukaryota; kingdom Metazoa; phylum Chordata; class Lepidosauria; order Squamata; family Varanidae; genus Varanus; species Varanus komodoensis. The sequence continues at coordinate 15,282,504 of NW_025336346.1, forward strand.
ACCCCCGGCTCCAGCCGGCTCCGCTCACAACATGCCCACCATGTGCATGTCCAGCCTATCCTTGAACACCCGCACCGATGGGGCCTCAACCACCTCCTGTGGAAGCCCATTCCACACCCTCGGGGTCCTAACTGTCAGGAAGTGCTTCTGGCATCTAAATGGAACCTTGGTTCCCTGAGCTTTGCTCTGTTGGAGTGCGTCCTGCCTTCCTCCAAGAAGCAAAGTTTCAGAAGGCTTTCTTCTCTATCAAGGTAGGTTTCAGACGTGTACAGAGGCATGCACAGCACAATGCTGCATCAGAGGTCCTTGGGCATGCGGAAAGATGTGGGCCATGCTAGGTCTCTTTGTGCAGAGCTGCAAAGGATTGTGGATTAATCCTGAGCCCCCTCCATTCCAGTAGCAAGAATAGGTGTCATTCCTAGTGGAAAGTTCCTCTTTTGTATTCTTGAATTTGGGCACATCCTTGTGCATGGTTAGACAGAAATTGGCTTGCTGGGGCTTGCTGGGAATTGTTGAAACATGCATAGGATTGTACCTGTAGGCTCAGATCACAAGAGTACAGATCTGCATTAGCAACTAAGAACACATGTTTGAAAGCAAAAGCCAGAATTCCCCACCCCAACTTCCTCAGATCAGAGGACAGGGAGTTCTAGCAGCATCCAGGAACATTAACAAAATGCAAGCTATATTAACTTGTGTATGTAGCAGTTCTTAAAAGAATATAGCTGCTAAGGGAGGTACTCGTATATTTGATTGTGTATATCTTTGGCACACCCTGACTTGCGTGGAGTCTTTGTCTATTTTTGTTGTTTCAGATGCTTCTATCTTACTTATGCTCAAATATTTGTGAGAAAAATTGGCAATCTATTAGTTCTTAATGCAATCTCATATGCCTTTGGGCAAATTTTCAAAATATAAATCATGAAGAGTTTTAAGGACTGAGCTTGAAAGACAGCCTACAAATCTAACTCTTTTCAAAAACACTCAGTGGGCCTATTTACTACACATGACTCTCATACGTTTGAGATTAAATCCATGATTGCCTTCTAAATATGCAAACCCTGGTCTATGAATAGAGGTCCCAAGTATTTCTATTCAATGAAATGCCTTCTTTTCAAAGTACGGCAAAGAAAGCAAGACAGAAAATAGGTCAAGTTCAAGAAACATTATTAATAGTCTAACTTCTTTACTTTGTGTGACAAAGTTCCTTTATCCCAGCAGGAATTGATCCAAAGTTTGCTGAAGCCAGTAGGAGTCCATTGACTTCAGCGTTTGTTTGCCGAAAATCTTTGCTCAGCTGGTAGATGGATGAATTCCACCATTATATTATGATCGCTCTTATATTACAATGTACAACAACAAGCAGGGCTGATCTTGCCTGCTCCGCTCTCGGTCTACATGTTGCCTTTCTGTTCACTGCTTTATGTCGGGCTTTTAGCCTTGAGCTGAAATAACTGTATCAAAGGTATCCACAGTGATGCTTTTAGGGTGAAATGGTACAGGGAGCAGGGCCATCTTAATAGCATTATGGGCCCCGGGCAAAGCAGTGTACTGGGGCCCCTACGACAACTACAACTACTGTTAATTTTGAAAGTTTTCCAAATTTTCCAAGGGTTAACATACACAGATTAGTATGGGGCCCATGGGCAAGTTAAGGCGGCCCTGACAGGGAGCTGTCTTGTCTCCCTCTACCCATTCTTTTCTTCCCCCTGGATGTTGTGCCAATACCCCTCTCTAGTGGGGTCACCCCATTCTGCTGCTTTGGCACACTGACCTGGGTTTCCTTGTGGTATTGGCACAATATAAGAGTTCATAGCCATTGCTAAGATATTATCTGGATTAGATTTCATATCTGGTAACTTGGAGTAGTGCCGTTCCCAATGGAGGCTCTGGGACACAAAAAATTGAGCTTCTGGGAGTTTGCAGAATGCCCTTCTTTCACACCTGTATCCTTCACTCACACATCAGCACAAGACTGAGATTTCCAAAGACTTGGGGCATCTTCTAGATTGGCTGAAGCACCGTCTCATAGGACATTCTTTCCCAATTGCATTTACTGGCCCAGAAAATCCAAGCTCAACCTGTGTGTGCTTAAGGGTACACTATCCTCAAGGGCATTCTGATTTTGGGGTGGGAGCAAGCATTCCTAAGGTGTTGCAAATAAATATCACAGACGAACATTTATTCTACAGAACAGGACTGCTGGGGGGTTGTGTACATTTTTGGCACACCAGGTCTTTCCCTGGAGTTTATATTTTCTTGTTCATAAATTATTAAAATAAACATGAACTTGCTTGCCACTGAAAGTGGCAGTGGTTTGCCAAAATACCTTCACCCTTCTGTGATGTCTGAGGCAACCCAGTTCGTGCTCCGACATCATTCTAGATCATCTTTTTTGAGCCTTGCCAGCAGAAGCCAGATGTGCGGAGCAGGAACAGTCAACTGGTGTCAGGATGTGGAGCACGTTAGCCTAGATACAATAGAGCAGCAGGGAGGGAAAATGTGCTGTCATTCCAGACAGCTGGCTCATGTCTTTTGCACCATGGCGTTTCTCCCTCTGTGCTTTATGAGTTAAATGGGTTCTGTCACAAGCCCTCGAAATTTAAGGGGAATTCTGCAGTTTATAGTATGCCAAGGAGCCTGACACCATATCCAAGGTCATTATTTTCACAAACAAAACAGCAACACAACACAACACACCTCTCTTTTTAAAAAACAGATTTCTTAGGGTAAGTGACAAAAATGCATCATTTGTGCATTATCCAGCCTCAGTTCCCCCACCCCAAACTCATTTTCACAATTTTGGAGGGGCACATTTTTGTACCTCAGAGACAAAACTGCCTTTGGTGAAGCAAACGTCTCCTATGAAAAGCCATGATTTGATTGAATGATTTCCCCCAAAATATTGGAATTAGCATCACAAAGGCTTTGGGGTTTTACCTTGTACAGGTAACTTCAGACTGAATGTTTCCTGCATCAGTTCACACTCAACATAATACTTTCCCCTGTCATTTTGCAACCAGCATACTCTGTTTTTTTTGGATTTTGATTTTTGGTTGAAGGAGGATTGTTCATCTTTCTGACACCAGACTATAATGCAGTTAACCTCAGGTGCTGTTCCAGTACATATATATTGTATGGGGTCACAAAAGTACCCCAATGGCATATTATTACTCAGATTTCAGCAAGGAAGAGTATTCATGCCCCAGTCACCTTTGGTTTATAGAAAGAAAGCTTTAAAGGTAGGTGGCTGAAATGTGGGAACATTGTTTACCACCATGCATTTGACAGTATCCTAGAAGGATAATACTGTAAGTACTCTTTATTATGTAAATTACACAAGAAAATGTGAGCCTGAGGTGTGAAAATGAGTCCAGTATGCTGCATGATAAAAACTAGCATATCCTATTAGACCTTAGTTCCTAACACTGAAACAATCATTTGTTCCTCATGGAGATCCATGGGCACTTATAAACGCTGGCAATATCCAACCACCACTTGCGCTTTTCTGTGTGAGACAGTTATCATCTGATCATCATTCCCTACTCAGGCAATGTACATGGGTTCGTTAGATGACAATGTTACCAGCCAGTTTCATTTCTGTATATAACCAGCACATCCAGGGAGTTTCTGTGGAACAGGAGAAAATGGCATTTAACTGTCAAAGCAAAAAGGGTGTGATATCCACTTTTGCATTGGTACTGTTCCACCATACATAGAAACATAGAAACAGAGCGAGTCAGAAGGGGCCTCCCGGGCCATCTAGTCTGACCTCTGGCACCAGCCGGCTCCGCTCACAACATGCCCACCATGTGCATGTCCAGCCTATCTTTGAACATCCTCACCGATGGGGCCTCAACAACCTCTCGTGGAAGCCCATTCCACACCCTTGAGGTCCTAACTGTCAGGAAGTGCTTCCTGGCATCTAAATGGAGCCTTGGTTCCCTGAGCTTTGCTCCATTGGAGCACGTCCTGCCTTCCTCTGCAGGGGAGAACAGGTCTCTACCCATCATGTGACATCCCCTCACATACCTGTATGTTGCCAACATATCCCCTCTGAGTCTCCTCTTCTCCAGGCTGAAGAGACCCAGTTCCCTCAGTCTCGCCTCATAGCCCATCCCCTGCAAACCGGCCACCAACCTTGTGGCCCTACGCTGCACTGACTCTAACCTGGCTTTATCCTTTCTGTAATGAGGGGCCCAAAACTGAGCACAATACTCCAGTTGCAGGTGCACCAGAGTCGTATAGAGTGGTAGTAATACCTCTCTTGACTAGAAGCCACACTTCTGGCTATGCAACCAAGGGTGGCGTTTGTCCTCTTGACCACTATGTCACACTGCTGACTCATGTTTAGCCTGCAGTCAACCAGTACCCCGAGGTCCCTTTCACAAGTGCTGCTCTCCAGCCACTTGTCACCTAACCTGTACTTATGACACCTATTCCTATGCCCCAAGTGCAAGACCTTGCACTTATCCACATTGAACGCCATCCTGTTGTCTCCTGCCCACTTCCATAGTCTGTCCAGATCCTTTTGGATCTGGAGTACCTGCTCCTCACTTGTGACCACTGCTCCAGTTTTAGTGTCATCTGCGAATTTGATCAGCAGACTGTTCACCCCTTCTTCCATGTCATTGATGAAAAGATTAAACATGATCGGCCCCAGGACAGAGCCCTGGGGGACCTCACTTGTCACTGGCTGCCATCCCGATGATTCCCCACTAATGGTTACCTTCTGCTTTCGGTCAGTCAACCATGCCCTAATCCACCGGAGAGCGCTTTGGTGTATCCCAAAACTCCTCAGTTTCTCCACCAGGATATCATGGGGCACTTTGTCAAAGGCCTTGCTGAAATCCAGGTACCAAATACCACAGTGTCTTCTAAAGATTATGTAGCAGAAAAATAAAGAAGGAATTGTTTGCCTTGTGGTGCTCAGATTTCAATCCTGCAATGAAACCAACAGCAGATGCAGCAGCTGATTAGCAGGCCCCTACAGAAAAGCTCCTTGACTTGTGGAACCTGAACTTTGACAAGGGTCGCTCAATAGGTTGGGTTGGATCCAACACCATGCTATGGCTACTGGAGACTGCCCCTGTAAGACCCGGACTTCTGCTTCCTCTGTTCCCCATCTCTCCAGAATGCCAAAGCTGTTCCAAACCTGGGTTGGAGGACACTTGGGAGCAGGTGTGGAGAGGGCTTGGTGGGGAGTGAGGAGAGCCTGCAGAAGCCCTGCTCCTCAAGAAGCAGCTTCTGCTTGCTGCGAGTAAGGGAGCAGAAAGCCGGATCCCACCTGCTCCTTGCCTTACAGTGCAGTCCTAGGCCTCTCTACTCAAAAGCAGCCCCACCGTGTTCCATGGGCCTCATTCAAAGGTAGCTGGAGGTCAGACTGCAGCCTTACAGTACAATCTTATTCACATCTACTAGGAAGTGTGTCCCATGGAGCCCAGTAGGACTCGCTACTGGGGAATTGTCTTAAAGATGGCAGCCTCAGTTTCCTGCCCATCTTCATCATGAGACAGCACCTGTTCTCAAGAAATGTTACACATTGTTGTATCAGCAGCACCTTAGGAACAGCAGCACCCCCTCCCAAGGAGAAAGCCCTTGAGCACGATACAGGTCTATTTAATTCAAACCAAGTTTTAATCTAAGGCCTGATGTATGCCTGTTGTTAACATAAACTAAACTTGGTCTTAGAATCAAATAAAATAACATCTATTTGCAAGTTTCTCCCTTTTCCAACATGCCTACCTCCCCAAAAGCAAAATTCTGATATAATGGGAATGTAGACCAGTGCATAAAATGAATGTTAGTATTAATTACTTATTCATTTTAATGTGCATCTTGCCACAGGAAACCTGAACAGTAATGATGAAGATGATGAAGAGGAGGAGGAGGAGGAGGAAGAAATGCAATGAATAAAACAAACACAATTAAAAAGCAGTTAAACACGCCAGTTACCATCACTGGTGGAGTCTATATCTAGTAGACTCAACTAATACCAAGGGCAGATGGAAACCCCACAAGGATAGAGATGTGTATACAGAGCAATCCTGGAACAGCATTCCAGGTGCCACAGCTGCAGACTTCCAGCTCCCAGCGGGGGAAATGTGCCCTCCCTCTGTTGTAGCTGGCATGGAAAGTGTTGCATTGGCCCCCTCCGTGGCTAGAAATGTGACTGCTGCGCTTGGGTGAAGGGCTTTCCAGTGGTCAGAGAAGGGAGGCCAAAATCCTTAGCCTGGGGCGGCCTTCTCTCCCACTTTGAGGTGCCTCTCTAGTGAAAACCCGGGGCAAGAGAAGGCAGAGGGTACCACCTTCTTCCCATCCTGCATTGGATGCTCACAAGCACCTGAGTTTGGGGGCTTTGTCACATTGAGGGTGCAGCCCATAGGACTGTGTCCTAAAAAGATGATTGGAGGGAAACAAGTTTAAAGGCTGGGAAAATACAGAAGGTGCGGGCTTCTTTGGTGCTGTCTGGGCCTGCCCTTCCTCTCCATGATTCGTGTCACATAAGGCAACGTAATCTCTGGGAATGTGCAAGGCTGCCCCACGCCCTCTCTTGTGCTCCCATTGCTGCCCCACCTTTGCCAGTCGCTGGGTGTCCACAAGTCGAATTGAGTGGAGGAATGGAATGCCCTAGTAGGACTTTTGCCATTTTTCAAATGTCAGGGGCATTTTAGTGCACTGCGGTTATTTGGTTTGCACAGTGAGCTGCAGGCTCACCTTGCACCCAGCCACAGTACACTGGCATCACTACATAAAGCGCTGAGAAAGCAGCATGATTTGGAGATGCGCCACACCGATGGGTTAGGCTACAAGTGGCATCAGGCAGGAGGAAGTGCTATGGGCCGCGACAGAGTGGAGAGGCAAAGCACAGCAACGGGGGGATGCTTTGCCTGTGGAAGATCCCAGGTAGGGCTGGACTGAAGCTTTGCTCATAAACATGTTCAGGGCAATCACAATATGGCAGGAAGGGGGGCATAATATTCCACCACTAGCAGCCCTTTTGCCCACTTGGTTTGTACCCTCTCTTCAGGTTGTTCCCTGACTGCCCCCCTTCAACGGGCTCCAGATTTAGTGACCTTTCTCTTAGCTCTGTCTTCTTTTTGTGAGCAAATGGTCATGCAACTAATCTGGTTTGGCTGTGTGCTGATGTCATGGATGGCTAGCAAAGCCAATTAGGCGTGAAGGCAATGCTTCCTACAATGCCTTGCTCTCTCTTCCTGCTATTTCCGATGCCATGCCACAGAGCCAAGCAGATCTGCCTTGCTGAGCAGATCCATATGAGGGTAAAAGCTTCGGCATCAGTTGCCCTCCCTCTCTATATGCAAGTGCCTCTGTGCTTTTGAAGAATGTCTTGAAGATGGGATGCTTTTTGCAGGGCAAAAACACTCAAGGAAAATTCCAGCTCAGCCTTGGGGATGAATCGATCCTGGACAAAAAGGATCTCAATGAGCACAGAAAAGACCCTTCAGTGGACCTTGGAGTCTGCATTGCATTGGTGCTGAGATGGAAAGTAGGGTGTGAACTTTTTAACTCCAGAACTACAGCACCCATTTGCTTTCTGCAGGTTCTTATCCAGTTAAGGATAATGCATAGAAGCCTTCTGCCTTCATATGCATATACTCCTAAGGCATATAACCTATACTCAGCTGAATTCAATGGGTTTTACTTCTGAGTAGGCACAAATAGGATTGCACTGTAACTGTATCAGGCTATCTGATTAAGCCAAAGATTCCTGACTTTTTCTTGTTCACTCCCAGACTATTGGACACTGGAATATTATGTGAGGATAGTCAATCAGTTTCGAGCAAGGCTATTCAGAAAGTAGATTTCCAGATATTTTGGACTTCATCTCCCAACATTCCTGACCATTCGCCATGCTGGCAGGGGCTTCTGGGAGTTAAAATCCAAAGCATCTGGAGATCTACATTCTGCCTAATCCTGTGATAGAATTGCAGCCTCATAAGTCTGAAAAACCCATCATGCATGTGTTACATTGAACAATAAACAAACAAAGCTAAGAATTTTTAAAACACTTATCTGCTTAGCTTGATCAACCCTCTACTGTATGCAGCATCTTTCCTTCTGCCAGAGTAAAGTTGGACTGTCTGTATGCATGCATTTGCATTAACAATGGGAACAAAGGGCTGCCTACTTTTTTATGGGTCTTCCCAACAATACAGCAAAGTAAATTCAAAGGCCTAAGACTAATCTTTCTTTTTTCAGGATTTGATTCAGCCCACTTTTAAATTGACATTTCATTGTTGAAAAATGCACACCTGCACATTAGCAGTTGTGGTAAAGAAGTTTATTAGCAAAGGAATGTCTGAATAGTTACTGGAAATCCATGTTAAAATCCTCTCCCTCCCCCACCCCCAGTCCTCACACCCCACTGCCCTGGAATTAAATCCCATCAAACTACTCTGTTGTAAGGACAGAGCAGTAAAGCTGGTGAAAAGAAGCAGTTAAGGAATTCCTGGGGCTGCTTTGCTTGTTCTATGGAGAGTGTATTTTATATACTGTAGAGACAAAATTGATGCACATCCATTTGGTAGGTGACTCTGATCCACTGAGTCAGCAGGAGTTCTCTGCAGGAGGATAAATTACTTGGTGTGAAGAACGGCCACAGCGCTGGGTTAGATTACCTCACTTTGTAGCATAGGTAGGAATTATAGACATCTGCACTACTTTCAAAGGAGGTATTTCCTGGCGAATGGCTATGCTTTGCTTATTTCTTCATTGTATTTCTCCCCCATGTTTTATCTCTCCCAAGGCTGCTTAAATTGCTCTCCAGTTTATTCTCACAACAACCCTGTGAGGTAGGTTAAGCTGAGAGTCTGCCCACCCAAAAAAGAAATTTAGTTCATTATAAAGCATTCACATTTTAAAAAGAATGTGCTGCCTTTGTGTCTACTGCCATTTTAAATTTGTTTAGGCAAAAGCAGTTTTCCTTTTTGACTGCGGCCTCTCACAGTATTGCCTGACAATGAATAATTTTCTGAGCATGGGGTGACTGATACCTTATTTGCTGCCCAGCACCACTTTAGCATTTCACTTCCTCTGTGGGTTGATGGCCTCTTTTGGCTTTGTCTTTAAATTGCTCCCAGGTTGGGTTCTGATCCAATGCATGTTTCTGTTCCATGGATTTTGTAAAATATTTATGCTTATTATTTTTGCTATCATTTGGAAATCTCATTTTCAGCTTCTTATGCAGCTCTCATGAAACATGCTTCCCTTTAGAGGCAGCAGAAAAAAAACTGAGGAGAAATGACCAACAGCAATTAAAAGTACTGGAGATTAAGAAGATCCTGAGGGAGAAAAGGACCTTTCACCAGTACCTGGCTGGGTTGAAGAAAGGAAGATGAAAAGAAAACCAGGCTTGAACCATCATCCTCATCCTCATCATACTGCCTCCTCCAGCAGCTGGGCCTTGGCCTCCCACAAAGGTGTGGCTGGAAATTCTGCAGCTTTTCTTGGCTTTGCATAAAGGAGAGGATGCCAATCCACTGGACTGTGCATGGGGAGAGAGCTTCCCAGGGGGCTAGAGACCGAAGGCTTTAGCTTCCCCTTTCAGCAGCAGCAAAGACCCCAGTGCAGGGTTGCCGTGATGGGCTGAAGTTAAAGTCTCCCTGCAACCCAGTGAACCTTTGCAGGCCAAGTTGTGGGTGGGTGGGAATGAGAGATTCTGTGCTTGTGTGTGTGCCCGTGAGCAGCCCTCAGTGTCAAACAGGTTGAGCGATGGTGCAGGAGATGAGGGAGCCACCCCTTCCCCTCCATGAAATGTCAGCAGGAAACATGGGGCGGCATCACACAGCAGCCCCCTCTGGCACCATTACTAGAGGGTGGACTTTCAGGCCTGACTAGCAGCCAGCTGCTGGGAGCAGCAACAGCAGCCCAATGTGGAGGATCCGGGGAGACCTGCTCGGTCCCCACATGAGATTCTCAAAGAATCGTGAAACAGCAGCGTTGGAAGGGCCCAGGTGGCCAGCGAGTCCAACCCGCTGCTCAGTGTAGAACACGGAGTTAAACTGGCCTCTCCATTGGCCCTCCAGTTGCGTCTTGAATGCCTCAGGTGTGGGAGAGCACACAACCTCTGGGAGGATCGAGCACAGATCACGTCCTTCCTCTTTGTGGCAGCCTTTCAAGTGTTTAGAGAGTGCGATCATATCTTCTCACTGTCTTCTCCAGCCTATCCATGCCCAGAGTTTTCAATCTGTCCTTCTAGGGCTTTGTTTCCATTCCCTGGGTCATCCTTCTTGTCCTTCTCTGAACTCTTTCCCTCTTGTCTTAGCCTTGCCTTGTACTACTTGTCTTAGAAGTAGTACCTCTTATCCCAAGCTCCATCTACATTTTCCTGCAGGTGTTTGCATCCTTCTCTTGAACTTTGTGTTGTTTTTTGCCTCTCTTACAATGCACTGAATCTCAGGAAGTTCTGCAGGCATGGATGACAGGATGAAGGATTCATTACCGCCAGAATCTGGGAGTAATGAATGCTTGGCTGGTTCGTTCAATAGTATGACTATGGGCCAAACACATGTGCACATATATTGCTGGCTTGATTCATTGATGACTTACAGTTGAATGCTGGAATTTCTTACACTGGAGAGTGATGCACACATGCACAGGTGCACACGCAGGGGGCACAGCGGCTGGCCATGGGTTTCAGAGGGGCAGCAGGATTGGATATGGGGATTCGGGGTTCCTGGCCATCTATGGTAGCCTCCTGAAATCTAGTTTGCATGCCTAAGTCCTCTAGGGAATAGCCACTGAATGGGTTTGAGTGGAAAGGTTATCACTGGATTCAGCAAGACAGAATGGATAAACTTATCTCAAGGGTAAAGAATACTATTTGCCATGTTATGTAATATGCTGGAGCCCTGCTTGGATGAATAGAAAATCAGTGTACTTGGAAAAAAACTTGGTTTTCAAGAAGCGATTTGTTCTTTCATGAAACTGCAGATTGTGTTTGCAGTAGAATTAAGTAGCAACCCTAAAAATAAGCAAAACAATTCATTTTTATTATCATACTTAATGCCTACTTCCCGGACAAATGCCTTCTGCAGAACATGGCCAGAATTATTGACAATGCATGTGTAATTAGGAACTGGAAGTTTCCTTCTAGAGCAGATTTGGAAGGCATGAATGGGAGGGGACTACAAGTGGCTACAGAGACTGCAGCGCCCTGTTCCACAGGTGGCAGCCTCTGGATGCAGCTCAGCAAGTCCTTTTGACTGCTTGCAGAGAGGTAATGAGGGAAAATTGCAAAGAAAAGTGCATGTAAGAAGTGTGCACAAGAAGATGCAAGCGTCCACGCAAAGACAGGCTTTCTTTAAAGTATGAAATGGATGAAATTGAAGAGATAAAGTATGTGCAGAATGAACCAAACTAAATATTGCAAAAAGGATTAACTGAGAGGAACTGAAACTGACTGATCTGCCCGTCCTTGGGGAAACTGTGAAATTACTGACTTTCCAATGCCTTTGCTCCATGGGTTTCCCAGGCTTCCTGCTAGCAGTTGAAGCTCCACATGAGTACCTGGCCCTTTGAGAGGAAGCTTCATTGCTGAGGCAAGTTCTCCAGCCCAGTTCATCTCTTCCACTGCCCCATTTTGCAAGTATACATTGAGGGGCAGGGGAGCACTGGAGAGGGAGGGCTGGCTGGCCAGATGGTCTTCCAAGAGCCCAAACTTGTTCGGGAACTCCTGGGTGAAGCCTTATGTTTGTTCTAAGTTCGTCTTCCCTGTTAAGAAATATTGGGGGCAGAAGGCAGACTACTTACGGGCAAGCCAGCAGTCACCGATCACTAGAATGTACCAAGGATAATAGCAGAGGGAAAGAATGGGCTTTTTGCCATTGCAATAGATGAAAGAATCGGTGGTGGAGATTTGCCATGGGAACACTTGACTTTTTAAGCATTTGATCTAATGCCTCCAAACACATGGGAATTGAACTAGGGAACTCAGGAAACCTCAGCTAAGTCGTTCCCATCGCATACAAAGGATAATCCAAACCAGAAGCCTTTGTGAACTCATGCTAAGGGAGAGGATGCTAGAAGCACCGGTTTTAAGAAAGGCGTTGCAGTCCAGCCTCTTCCTTGCAAGCTGCCACCTCATGTCCAATTCTTGCTGTCACTGTTTCAGTATTAGCCAGGCTTTCTAAGGCCACTAACTGCCACTTTCATAAATAGCACTATCAGTGTGTACTTTGGGCTGGTATTGCTTAACATCTTTCATTACAATGCACAGGAAGGTGATCTCTTCCTTAGGACCAAGTGAAGCCATGTACAGGCTGTCAAGTTCTCCAGAAGTCTCTGTCAGATGTAAATTAAATGGGAAAGGAGCACATGGGGGGGCGGGGGAGGAGTTGGTATGATATTCTCATGAACAGCATGAAAACAGTTACCAGGTAACAGGCACTTAAATACTGGGCCTTACCTATTTCTATTCCTATCTGTGTGTGTGTGTGCATGTGAACATTTTCAATCTCTGTGCCAAAAATGGGCATTTCAAGCAAACAAATAGATTTCTTGGGAACCCTTTAGCAGTGTTTTTCAACCTTAGATCTGCAGGTGTTGGACTACAACTCCCATCCTCCTTGAATATTGACTGGTGAGACTGGATTTGGACTGGAACCAAAGCAGGGGATGAAGAGACACAGGCTCTTGACCCCCTGTCCAAATTAGGAGAGCCCTGCTTGCTGTTTGGTTTTACTTTTTAACTGTTCACACAATCGCTAATTACAGGAATGACATCCAGCGTGGCCCTGGCTGTATTTGACTGCACTAAAAGCAACGCGGAGTTACATGGCACCAGAAATTGTAACACGTTTTTTATGACTGGAGGATGGAGCCAAGCTCATCAGATAAATAATGTGCATCTGCACCCATTAAGGTGTCACAAGATTTGTGGTTAATTCTACGCATAATGAAGATTTCTCTTCCATTGTAGGACCCTAGTTCCCCCCACACCGCCACCACCACCTTGCTTATATTTTTGCTTTTGCTTCCCTCCACCGCCCCTTCTGCATCTGCTCTATTCCTACCTCTCAATAGCACGTTTAGGTGGCCTTTCCCTATAAAAGTCACACACAACCCACCCATTACCTTGCCTGCTAAGTTTATCTAAGCTCTCGTGGCTCTAATAAAAGTCGTATTTATGTGGGTATTGCAAACCGACATGATTTTTGCTGTAAAAATACCATATGCGTGTTCTTGAACTTGAGAGCTCTGTGCAAGATCTTTTCACACATGCAGGCCCAGCGGCTATTTCATCACTTGCATACAGGGAATGTTCGAGGTGCATACAAAGAGAGGGAGAGGGTAGCAAATAAGGGTGGACGAAAATACTTGCATGGTCCAGCAATTTCACTCTCTCCCTCTCTGGTTACACGTGCTCCAACCAAGGCTGCCCTTGCAGCACTTCGGGCTTGCAAAACTCATTCTGTTTTATTTGTTTCCCTGCTTCAGTGGATGCTACTGCCAAGTTCCTAATTATTCCTTCTGTGGGGTGCACCATGTCAGCTGCCATAAGCTCCTTGCTAGATAAGAAGAAATCCAGTTGCTCGTTCTCAGTTTCCTGCCGGGCTAAAAGAACTCTACCATGTGCTGCTTGCAGATGGAGAAGAAGTGTTCTGGACAGCCAGGTCAGGGTGCTGAGAAGAGGGAAAGGCTTGGTGCAATCATGGATAGAAAAGGACACCCAGCAGAATGGAGCTTGACCTGCCTTCAGTCCTAAATTCTTGGGGCAGCAGCATTTTGGGATGACTCAGGATGACACATCAAGCCAGCAGCCATGTATGGAAACTCCCCTTGAGCTCAACATCTTCCTGCTTCTAAAATATGCCGGATTTTTTTTTTTTTTTTGGCATTTTTCCCCCCTGTTGTCCCCATTCACAACAGAAATGCACTTGAGAGGTTCATTGGGTTCCTTGTAGGAAAAAGGATATAGATATGATAGATACATAAATAAATAGACACTGGCAGGGCAGTGACCTAAGACTGGAACTGCAAGTAAATGTACCAATGGAAACATTCTGTTCTGTGGCTTAAATAGTTGCATGTCAAACATCTGCAAATTAGCTGAAAATTGGGTATTTTCTATTGACTTCTTTGGCAGTCATCTGAATGAAGAGTCTTATCCTTATCTTGGTCTTGTCTTCTGTCTTCAGCGAGGGACAATGGGCAGTTAGCTTTCCTAGTTATCTGTCACTGCACCTCTCCCTCGACCAGGTTAGAACTAGCTTTGCCCATGAGCCACATTACGCAAAATGCTCGGAAGTGTGGCTTGATGGCCAGGAAGTTGGGCAGGAACTCAGGAGACTTGGGCTCTAGCCTGCACCTGGGCAAGATGCTCACTGAGTGACCTCAGGCCAGGCACTGCCTCTTCGTCTAACTACCTTGCAGGGTTGTCATGAGAATAAAACAGAGGAAAGGCAGACCAAGCACACCATGTTGGGTTCCTTGCAAGAGGAAAAAGTTGAGGAATAAATGTATACATAGAAAGGAATCCTGCTTAACAAGACAAGTAGTCATCGAGGGTCCATTGAATGCCTCTACAATCGTGTGAAGTCAAAGTTGGCACATGGCTTTATGCTTTAATAATTTCCTGAGGTAAAGATGTGTTGACCTATTGCAGCAAAAACAACCAAGAGTCTTACAGCCCCTTAAGGTCTAACATATTTATCCTGGCATACACATTCACAGACATTTTCTTTTCATTGGAGTATATCTGACAGTTCCCGTGAACGCTTATGCCAGAATAAATGTGTTCATCCTTAAGATGTCACAAGACTCTTTTGTTGTTTATCCTCAGTTGGCACAATCTTATTTATTTATTTATTACATTTCTAGCCTGCCCATTAGCCATAATGACCTCTGAGCAGCTTACAAAAATGTAAAACAACAAGATACACAATAAAACAATAATTTTAAAACTAGCACTAACTCTTCAATGATAAAATAGCAACAATAAGACACACACAGAGAAAAAAGCTCACAATAAAACCCCACAACAGCCCCAATTCAAATTAAGCCAAGGGTACAGTAGCAATAAAATACTTCCTAAAAATTACTGTTAATTATTAAAACATCAAGCAAATAGAAAGCTCTGGTACCAAAAGTAGTAAAGAGAGGAAACCAGGCAAACCTCTTTGAGGAGCTGATTCCAGGGTTGGGGTGCCATCACCAAAAAGGACCTTCTCTTTGTAGTCACCCTCTTCATTTCGTTCAGCGAGAGATCCCTGAGAAGGACCTCAGCTGATGATCTTAGGGTCAGGGTAGGCATGTGTGGGAGAAAGTGCTCCTTCAGATAACCTGGTCCCAAGCCATTCAGGGGTTTAAATATTAAGTGGGCCCAGAATTCAATCAGTAACCAGTTAAGTTGATGAAGGACTGGCATTATATGTTCCTATCAGCCAGTCCTCACCAGCAGCCTCCCTGCCCTGTTCTGGACTAATTGGAGTTTCCAGACTGTCTTCACAGGCAGCCCCACTAAGTGCATTCCAGTAATCCAAATGAGAATTTTCCAGAGCATGGACTACTGTTACTAGAATCTCTCTGTTCAGATAGGATCGCAGTTGATAAATCAGGCTAGGCTGATAAACTGGCATCCTCAGCTGGCACAATCTTATGCCTGTTTATACAGGAGAAAAGTCTTACAGTTCCCAGCATTCCCCAGTCAGCCATGTTGGCCTACAGTTTCCAGCATTCCCCAGTCAGCCATGTTGGCCTACGGTTCCCAGCATTCTCAGTCTGCCATACTAGCTGTGGAATGCTATGAGCTGTAGGGTTGTCTTGTGTGTAAACGGGCACAGGACTGAGCTCTAAGCACTGGGCAGGCCTCTAGTCCTCTCTGAAGGCAGAGATGCAACACGGATCTCACAACCTGGAACAGCTCCACAGATACAGTGGTGGCAGAAATGGCTTACATAGTTGAAGTTTAATGTGTAGTAGCGGAGGCCTGCGTAGTATATGCAGGTAGTTATACAGGTGTTCAACTTTGTAGTCATACCATGACCTAGGGCTACTCATTGGGTCTTTAGCTTTTGGCCCTTTAAGTGAGCATCACTGTTAGTTCAACAGGAGATAAGAAGAACAGAATGTTTATTTTGGCATGGATTATTTATTTACTTTGCTTGCCTCTCCCATCCCAAAGGAGTAGGATGGGCAATAAGAGATAAAAAATACATTAAAAAAGAGGGGGAGATGAACATAGCTAAATTATATAAATCTCCTGTTCTATATTGGCTTGATACCAGCCACCAAAAGTCAGCCTAGATAAGAAGCCTTTTTCACGCTCCCCAGCTCCCCTCCTTCTGCTACACAGAACGTGATGGGCAAGGCAAGTCCGCTGCATGCACTGGCTGACTTGCCAGCCTGATCCACACACTCTTCCCTCCTTTTAGAGGACAAATGCATGAAGGAGGCCCCACCCAGGCTCTCCACGGAGAGGAAGGCTGAGATTCTTCACTCACTTACCAAGGAGTAAGCCTCATTGAAATCAATAGGGTTTCTTTCTGAAAAGCTGCATGGAACGATGAGATCCAGAGACTCCTGCAGCACAATCCAAGGCATGTCCGGCCAGGAAAAAGGTCCCAGAATTCCCAACATTCCCCAACGAGCTATAATAGAAATTAGATAGAAAAAGAAGGCGTTCACTAGAGGTTCTTTGTGCTTGAGTTATTAAAAGTTACTTAGGTCAGACTTAGCGCTGGCTTCTTCTCAATTGCAGCTACGCAGACTCTGTGCGGTAAGTCTGCAATGCCTCCAGTGAGTAAACCTTCACTGAACCTAGTGACACTTGCTTCTGAGTAAACCTATAGATTTGCATTTTCTATATTACTCAGGTATCCCTGTACCTCTGAGGGGTTGCCTCTTTGCCACATGCCATGTACATATATCTGGATAAAGACACAGAATATCTTCATAATGATTAGCAAGAGAATGCATGAGGAAAAGTCCACGGTGAGACATAACCCTCTAGGGATACTCTTCCCCCTTGATAGAAAGCAGCCGGTCCATTAGTTCCAGATAGTGCTGCCTTTTTAAAAGCTCCCCACTCTTGCTCAGCCCATGCACTTATGAATATCTCCGCATCTGAAAAAGACTAAAATGTTTGAAGAGAACTATTAGCATGCATGTTTTAGCTTAACATCTTTTTCATGTTTAGCTCTTAAGAGGAAAAAACATCATATTTTGATACGAACATCTGTTTTATGTTTTGCTGAATGCACACTTAGCATGAGGAACATTAACCCTTGAATATTCAAAATGTGCAGGGCTTTTTAGCCCAGTCTGGTTAGGCTGCCCCGGTGCCTTTTCCAGCACAAGCAGTCCCAATATGTTTTTCATGCAGTCCCACAGTGCCAATATTTGTGGAGAAGTCCAGCTCATCTCAGCGCAACCTGCTTCTGGGTGTGTGTTTGCATGTGGTGATGGGGGTATCCTTGAGAAAAAGCTCAAAGAAACCTGTGAGTTTTGAATGGCTTCTTCCTTGGGCATGTCCAAAAGGCAATTTTCTGCACTCCTATTCAGTGAATGGAAAGGATGGGAAATTATCCAGAAGAGAGCAGGTGCCCTTTCTCCTGCTGCCTTGCACTTCCCCCCATGTACTTTCTCCGGGAAGCTGGCCATACAGCCATCTACACATCTAAGCTGGCCATACAGCCCACGCTTGCCTCTGTGGGCATCCCAAATGACTCAGGGCTTCGCCACATGAGGCTTTTCACTGGCCACCTTACCAAGGTTTCTGCTGCCACGTTCTTTGCAGGATTGAGATCAGCTCTGGTACTGGGCGTGTGTGTGTGTGTGTGTGTGTGTGTGTGTGTTGGGGGGGTGTCTTTCTCTGGCTTTCTGGCTATGACCCATTACACAACCACAAGGTGGTGCTGTGGTGAAAACTCACACATTTCTTACTGAAGCTCATTTTGCCATTTTCAGGTCATACTAAACTTCCCTGGCTCAAGAAAGACCAGGACCAGGACCAGGACAGCTTTGGTAGCACATGAGAGGCCCTGTATTCTGTGTTAATTTAATCAAAGTCCCACTCATTTCAGTGTCTCTGTTCTAAATGGGGCTCACATGGAAAACAACCCACTGTCCAGAACGCTTTCACTGTCCTGCATAGGGCTCCCCCTACTCTCTGGACTCTGGCAGCTCAAGGAGGCCAGGCAGAAGTAGCACTAGCTGAGGGGGTTTCTTGTGCTGCTGCCACACCTAAATGAGGACCAGCCAGCTGATGTGTCAGAAAAGATGCTGCCTGTGCCAAGAACACCCAAAATACTTAACCTCATTGCCTCACTTTGTTAAAGTTCAGCCTGTTTCTGCTGGCTCTATCCTCCTTTATTGTCCGTATGGGCTCAGTTGGAGCCGTGTGTCTTTGCCACAGATGGCTTCAGCTCAGCTGTTGCTGAAATGACCCCTTCAAAACACTAGTAGGGCTTGACTGTAGAATTCATTCCATGTGGTGCCACCAATATATATTCTGTCCCCCAAGCCTTTTCACAAACCTCATTTTTGTCACAAACATTTAAGGCCTCGTTCCCCATCCTACTGAAAACCTAAGCACCAAGCTAGTCGTGGCATTATTCAGGTCTTTAGTCTCTGTGCGCATAACCGAAGAAGTTGGTATCTTGAGCAGGGTACCATGCAGGGTATCTTGAGCAACCCAGGCATGCAAGCCTAAAGATGAGAATGGCATCACATCTAGTTTAGTTCTGAGCCTAGTGATGTGGGAAGACCATTGGTTCATCTAGCTTTGTATGGCATACTTTGGCTGGCAGCTGCTTTCCAAGGTCTCTTTCCTATCACCTGCATTTCTGGTATTGTATTAATTTTTGGCTTATATTTGTAGGCCATTACACATTATCATAAACATTACTGTTTTCATTTCTATACCACACACCCGCTGAAGCTCTTTGGGCAGTTCACAACAATTCCTAAAAATCCACAAACTGCAAATACAGTCAAACCAGTATAAAACTCCAATTTAGAAAATTTTACACAGAATTTAAAACCATTTGAGCAGCTAAAACAACAAACCAAAGTACAAACAATGACATGTTTGCAAGCGCATCATATCCATGTCGGATAACTTTAAAACTCGAGGCTGGCAAGTGCCAAACCACAGACAACAAAAGAATTTAACAAGCCTCAAAGACATTAAAAACAACCCTATCCTGTTAACCGGGGGTGCTAGACCCTGAACCTGCAACTTCCACATGCAGCACGTTGTTTCATTTCATTTCTGTATCATCCAAGAGCAGAAGCTTTCTGGGCAGCTTGCAGCAACCTGCGCGCGTTCTGCCATGGAGCGATGGCCCATGGCACAGAACCGAATGCGCATTCCTCCCCTGCCACCCCTGCCCTTTGTCCTGCCATAGTTTCCCCGTGTCCGTTCCACATTTCGCGAGGTTGTGGCCCGTCCTCTTGATTATAGCTCTGCGAAATGCTGTGCACGCTGCCAGTGCCAGTGCTCTGCCACAGCATGTGTCCCACAGGCCCGACAAAATCCAAGCCACAGGGCTCTTAAGAGCAGCCAACAGCATCTTGCAGAAGGCAGATCAGGCCTGCTCCCTCTTCACTTTCTTGGGGGTTTCCTAGTGACACAAAGGTTGACATTTGTTTCACACTGAGAGGCACGTTGGCACTGAGAAGAATTAATCAACTCATTATCATTGATCGCATCTGCAAAGGTCCTGCTCTCTGAGGCAAAAGCGCAAACCTCTCCAGATATATAAAGAATGAAGCGACGAGCAGCTGAAGTGCCTCTTTTTCACCTGTGCACAGTTCAGGACTGCAGCGTATTCCCCATTGTATTTCTGAGGTCATCAGTGACATCCAGTGGCCAAGAGACATATTCCATATGCTTTATTGGCATTGCTCTGATGCCTTGTTCTATAACCTCTGTTTCCTTAGTCAGAGTCCAGAGTATGCTGCTCTTATTTGGGGTTTCCCTGGGGAGCGTTGCATGGTGCCCTTGTCTGGATAAGAGGCTGAGAGAGCTGGGCAGGTTCAGTCTCGAGAAGAGAAGACTACAAGGGGACATGATCGCACTCTCGAAGCACCTCAGAGGCTGCCCCAGAGAGGAAGGAAGAGGCCTCTTCTCACTCATCCCTGAGTGTAGGACATGGAACAGCAAACTTGAGCTGCAGCAGACCAGATTCAGGACAGGCACCAGGAAAAACTTCCTCACTCTCAGACCAACACAACAGTGGAACCAGTTGCCAAGAGAGCTGCTGGGCTCTCCCACACTAGAGACATTCGAAGCAAAACTGGACAGCCATCTGAGGGGGATGGTGTGACCTGGCATCCTGCACCAGTAGGGGTCAGACCTGATGGCTTCCTTGGCCCCTCCCAACGCCACTCTTCTCTGAATCTATGAATCCAGGGGCTCACTTTGAACAATGTCTTTGAGCTCACATTTGTTCATCCTGAGATAAAGAGGCTGGTTCACACCAGGCTAGGTGTGCCTTTGAGTCCTGAAGCAGATCCAGGCTCTTGAAAAACTGTTTTGGAGGAGCAGTTTAGCATACCGCTGTCCAAACCACTTAAGGGAGATCCTCTGAATGGTAACCTGTGCTCAGGATATTTCTGGTGGGACATTTCCTGCTGAGAGGCACCTCTCACATCAAACTGTAAATGGGAGGTGCCTCTCAGATCACACGAACTGATCCACACCTGCATCAGCAGGAGGGGCCGGTCAGATCAGGCGGAGGGCCTGTTTAGCCCAGCATCTTGTTTCGCACTGGAACCAACTCGTGGGGAGCCCAGCAGCCAAGCCTGAGGGCCAGAGCTCCTCCGCCCGTCGTTGCCCAGCGGCTGCTGCTCAGGGGCAATGCTGCCACTGGCCTTGCCCCCTCCCCCCCCCCTTCCCCAGCACCTCTCTGCCGACTTCTCCAGGGGGTACTCAGCACTGTCCCTGTGGGTCGCCATGGCTAGGCCCGGAGGAAGCAAGCTCCAAAATGTAACTAGGCCCTCTGCAGAGTGCTGTGCATGTCAACAGAAGGAAATTACCTGCCGAAGCTTCTAGAATAATTCCTCGTTTGACCACAGGATGATAGTGAACTCAGTTCTTGCAGATTATTAAACACTAGGTGGCGGGTCGTCGTGGCCACAGTGGTGGATATCATCCAGCATCCTCCTGACGGCCTTCTTTCTCCTAAATGTAAGCCAGTTTCTGAACCAGCATCATGATGAAGGTGGAGAAGGAGAAGGATGAGGGCTGGGCCTTCTCTTCTATGGAGTGCATTCTCTCATACGGTGAAACAACTTCAAATCCAGCATTTTCATCTCAGAATGCTACTCTTTCGCAGCACGCATACATTTCTTAGCTCTTTAAAAATAAGTAATGTATCTTATCTGGAATAGCTTAGTGAGGGAAATTAAGTTATGGGAGGGTTTTTTTTTTTTTTGAAAAAAAGTAAGTTATCATTGGGACTTTGTGGGAAAGTATGTTTATTTTGTGATAAGTTACCTTTGTTGTTGTTTTTGCATTGCAATTATCACTGTTGTCACATTTCCACTCAGGATGTTCTCCCTTACACTCCTCATAAATTGAATTTTCATATATTACGGGGTATAGACTATTCTGAGATGATTTTCAATAAGTTGTCCAGTGGCTCCTTGCCAATTTGAAAAGGTCTGTAAATGTAAAGTGAGCTTCAGTGGCTCTTTCTGGGAAAAGGAATGCTTTTGGTCTCCATAACAGACAAGGCAGAGTCCAAAAAGCATTTTGTAATATTTATGTATACTGTCTGAATGAGGAAAACATTCCATAATGTGGTAATGGGGGATTTAATTCTCAATTCTCACATAGATATATGTCCAAGATCTCTGCCCCCAACCCCATTATGTGGTCTGATTATCCCAGAAAATTCAAGGCGGAGAGGAGACAAAGTCTTTAGCTTAAATATTGCATAAATTAGAGTAAATGGATTACATTTGTTTAATTTGTGAATGTGTAATGGATTTCAGGAATGTAATGTTAGATTTATGCTAGGATGTCAAGTTTTAATCAGTTATTAGGGGGTCTGGATTAAATTGTAATAAAAATGGGGTGCTAGTTGCATATAGCTCTTGGTTTGCTTCCCTTCCAGCACTTCCTCTGGTCACAGGAATGCAATGAGCCAAGAAAGAATGTAGGCTGTGGATTCAGGAAGGCTAAAATGTACAGGGACAGTGAGGACAAAGTTGTGGAGTGTAGCTTGCAAATTTTCCAGTTGTAAAGAACAGAAACAGGTAAGAAAGACAACAGGAATGGATTGTCTATTCAGAGAAATGCTCAGCTGAGTTGGTACTGGTGGAAGATATGCCGCGGCGGCTGTCTGGCCTCCGGGGCCTCTACCTGTGGGACTGAACATGCAGAGCAAATGGCTCTGGCAGCCCAGCCAGCGCCAGCTGAGAGCCTTAACAAGCTACTCACACTTCTCAGAGCCATTTTGAATAATCAGAGGGGCACAGGATTGGGAGGACCTGCTCAGAGTTCACCATTCACTGAAATGATCAGGCAGTCCCTTCACGCCGTAGCTACATTGAAGTATGGAAGCGGATTCGTAAACATGGGCTGAATAGGAAATCACATGGTATCCTCTGGGTGGTTTTGTTCAATGCAACTGGTCCACCTGGTTGCTCCTCATATTAATCAAGATGGGTGCCTGAAAGACAACCAAACCCCTACCCTGTTTCCCAAATATTGCTGTATTAGGGTTGTCACATGGAGAATGCAGAAAATGAACATGAGGGTCATTCACTGCTTGGTAAATGCGCCCTGTGCTGGCATAATGCCCAAAGTGGACAACCAAAGCTTTTTTTAAAATTGCAGGTAAGGAATCTATTCAGGTTTTGAAAGCATTGGACCAAACTGGATAAAGAAGACACGTAGGTCAATGTCAGACTTGTAGTTCATGCTCATAGTGCTCAGCGTTGACTGAGAGTGCATAAGGGAGAAAGCAACCAAGAATGCCTTCTTGTGCATGAAGGGCAAATGTAGCTCAGAATGCCTTGGCGAGTGCAGAGGAGCTGCGGGAGCATATCCGAAAAGACAGGCCCATGCACATGGGAAGAGAGAGTTCTCCAGGTACTCTGGCTCCAAGGGGAACCCTTGCCTCACACACAGGACTGGTACTCACTTCTTCTGATCCGCAGCTGTTCATCAGATACTTGTACACGTGCCTAAATTCCCTACCTTATCATCATCAACAACACCACCACTACTTTAACCTAAACGTTTTTCTCTCTCGGAGCTACTATGCCCGAACAGCTGAGGCTGGCTCTGCAGTGAAGACAGACTGCAACTGTGTTTGATGGGTATTTCCCAAACCTCTCTCCAGCTCTGAAGAACTTACCTCATATGGGAGAATGGGCGGATTGATGGCTTGATTGCATTTATAGCCCACTTTTTCTCCAAGGAGCTGAAAGTGACGCACACGATCCAGCTCCTCTCCATTTTATTCTCAGAACAACCCTGTAAGAGAAGGTTAGGATGAGAAATAACGCTTGACTTGAGCTTCCTGGCTGAGTGAGGATTAGATCCCAGGTCTCCTGGGATCCAGGTTAAATGCATGAGCCACTGTACTATACTGTCAGTGGTAGTATAATGCACTTGGCCCAAAGCTTTTCATTTGTACGAAGAAGATGTGGTAGATTTTTTTGGTAGTCTACTATACCACTTGCTTTGTTTATTTATTACTTGTCTATACCACTCAGTAAAAATTAGGGTTATGCCACTCACAGGTTCCTTCCACCAAAAATAACCCCTCCTAAACTTTATCCCGAATATTTTCAAGGAGAGCACCAAGGAGAGCAGTTAACAGTAATCAATCCATGGCCAAGACACAGGCAGTAGGAGCAGATCCTGTCCAGGGAGAGGCTACAGTTTTGGCAGATCAGTATAAGGACATTTCACATAAACTGAGTCATGCGAAGCAGGAAAATCAGTTCAAGACGTGCAGTAACAATACATTATCCATGGACAGAGATGCTTCTCCGAGCCAAGAGGGCTGGACTTACTCTGCCAGCAAACCAAGGCACCAGCATGCCTTCCACCAGAATCAGAGGCGTTCACAGCAGGCCAGCTGTCTTAGCCGCTACCCCACACCAGCATAACCTTAGGCTATATGGAAGTGTTGTGGTGAAAGTGGGGCTTTTGCAATGATCAGCCCCTCTTAAGAATGTTCCGTCATGAGATCACACCAGTTCTTCACATTTTGCCTCAAACCCCTTCTCTGCAATGCTATGATCAGCAATCACAATTCAGAAGGGTCTGGAAGGTGATGAAATTTCTCTAAGACCCATCGCCTACACCAAAATACTCCTGAAAATCAAGCACAGTAACTTCATCAATTGGACATCTCACAAAAATGCAGCATGTGTATTGGTGCAAAATACAATGACCAGCCGCATTAGCTGCTGTGGGGCAATTGTCCGAGCAGGAAGGGGGAAGAACATTGCAACGGTTTGTTCCCTACCTGGATGGTTGGCTCCAGAATGTAGTCCTTGGGGAACATTGCTTGGTCCCTTTGGCTTTTCCAGGACAGGATTCTGCAGAGTTGGGGTTTGTTCGCCATGTAGTTTGGTATACATATAGAAACATAGAAACAGAGCAAGTCAGAAGGTGCCTCCCAAACCATCTAGTTTGACCCTCGGCTCCAGCTAGCTCCGCTCATGACATGCCTACCATGTGCATGTTCAGTCTATCCTTGAACACCCTCACCGTTGGGGCTTCAACCACCTCCCATGAAAGCCCATTCCATACCCTTGGGGTCCTAACTGTCTGGAAGTGCTTCCTGGCATCCAAGCTAAACCTTGGTTCCCTGAGCTTTACTCCACTGGGACACGCCCTGCCCTTCTCTGCAGGGGAAAACAGGTCTCTACCCACCTCTGTGTGGCACTCATATGAAAACACTGAGTAGAGTCCTCAGGAATTTAAGAGTGTGCTGCCACCCGTATGTTGATGACATGCAGCTCTAGTCTTCCTTTTCATCTTCCTCAGATGGATTTGCTAGGCTCGTTTCCAGCTGTAACAATGGCTTGGATAACAAAACTGAAGCTCAGTCCAGACAAGACTGGGATGTGATGAGTGGATGGATCCTTTGATCTGACTGAGGGTGCTCAGTTCATGCTGGATGTGATTGCAGTTCCTTGGAAAACGAGTACATTGCTTGGGCACTCTCCTGGAGTCACTAAGGGAGTGCCTTCACAAAGTACTCTCTGGACAATAGAGACAAGTCAGAGCTTTTTTCTTGAGAAGGTTTTTATGAAGAGACATAAGGACAGAAGGAGCAGTTGCTGAGACAAGTGGCACAACTCTACAGTGTGGCTACAGAGGAAGCAGTGGGACAGAAAAGTGGCAGCAGGGGTTAGGAAAAGAGCAATTAAAGGAGGAGAAAATATGCAGTTATGTGGCCAAACGATATGTAATGCTCACCACGTAGGGTGCAGCTAAGCCTGATAGCATTATTTACCTGAGTGTAAATCCATATGGTCTCCATTCAGATCAGGACAAGGACCATCTGGGAGGGTGAAATTCAATGCTCCCATTCCTAGCAATTTCCCTCATGAAATTCCAATCCCAGTGGAGATTTTTCCCTTTTTAAAATTCCCCCATAGTGTACACATGGAATTCAGGGGGTTTAATTGGCCTTTCTTGAAGCATGCAGGTCCTGATATGAATTGGGACCACATACAGTTGCACTCAGGGGTTGAAGTAGCTGGATGGGGTCACTGGAGAGGTGGGTGTGGGCTTGGGTGTATTTTGGAGGATGGTGGAGGACAGGGAAACCTGGAGGAATGTTGTCCATGGGACCGCGAAGAGTCGGGCACAACTTTGTGACAGAACAGAACAATTACACTACATTAAATAACACTCAGGTTGAGCTGTGCGCTACATGATCATCACAGCCCCTAGACTCGGGTGCGTAGCAGCTTGGGTACCAGAGGGTCCTGGAAGGACATATCCAAGGGGTACAAGAGGAAAACTATTGCCCATGCTCAGATAACAGAAGGAGGTCAAAAGCCTTGCCTTTGGTTTTCAGGTGAGTTTTTTATGGCTTCCTGTACATTATTCTTTATTGTCTATGTACAGGCAATCCATAGATGCATGGTAAACATTGGTAAGATTTATTATTGTAGGCTGGGAGCAAAGCTAGTCAGATGGTCTCCTCTTTTTTAAACTTTTAAAATTATTTTTTCTTCTAAAATGCAAAAAAAAACATTAGAACTCCATAAAATAGAAACATATAAAATTAAAGATACAATTACAATAATTCTTAAGAATACTGTGCCCCCACACCACCAGAACCACAGGATACATGTTACAGATATAATAACTCATCCAAACATTCATTCAAGACATTTCCCCCTTCCAAAACTGCAAGGATTCTTTTGATGGTTCAAAACCTTTCCCCTTTTTAAACACATACTCAATAAATGTGCCCCAAATCTTATTAAACTTATTTTCTTCATATGCCCTTTTCTCACTTTAATATCACAGGTTAATTTATCATTAATAGGGTTAATATTCCAAACTTCTTGGTACCAATCATGCAATTAATGATCATATTTTGCTTTCCAGTTCTTAGCTATGATCTCAAAGCAGTTATTAAATTTGTTATAAATTCCTTATTATTCCAATTTCAAATATTGAAAGTTAATGCAACCTCAGGGCATATTTCTATATTTAAACTTCTAGTTTTAATTACTTTTATTAAATTTCAACCTAAAATACAAACAAAATAACACTACATTTAAAATACAACATAACCCTAATATTAAAAAAGACTCTATTTAAACTCTCTTTAAAAACCTCTTTCCAAAACTTCATTTTATACTTACATTCCCACCACATATGAAAATATGTACCCACTTCATGACCACATCTCCAACATAAATCAGAAAATCTATACATTTCAACTTCATCAGAGTTAGGTAGCACTCCCATACAATTAAAAAAAAAAAAAAAACCCTTTCCTTTATTCTTAATGACATACATTTTAGCATCCTCTTTGTTCAAATCTTTTCCCAATCTTCACTGATGTTCTTTCTCAAATCTGTTTCCCATGTTGCATTAAGTGAATCATACTGATCTTGTTCTTCCAACAATATCTTATGAATTTTACTATCTCTTTCATCCACATATTCTCTTGTTTTTCCTTTTCTATAACCCCTGTATCTGCCTCTTTTCTTTATCCGTCCTCTGTTCCAACATTCTTATTGAATCACATGACACCAAATTATCCTTTCCTAACATTGCTTTTATCTCCCCCTTTTTATTCACTTTTTCTAGCCAATCTTTTAACCTAATTATTTGTTTATTCTTTAATATTTTCCCTAAAATCTCTCTCAAATTTAATGGAAATCCTTCCAATTCAGTAATCAGACATAATGGTGAGACTGTTGGCATAAAGTTTTCCTTCTACTTATTCTGAATTTGTAATATATATTTAAGGAATAGATTTGCCACCTTTTAAATAATATTTTTATTATCATATTTGAAAAAAAGATCTATCAAGGATCCTTCCAGTTGGAAAAATTCTAGTTTTAGTTAAAATGAGCCAGATGGTCTCCAGCAGGTTCAACAGCAGAAATGAACTGCTCCCTGGTACATGTCAATACAGGAGCTGCTCGCCCAGGCCTCTGCTTCGCTTTCCTTCTCCAGGCAAGAAGAAAATGAGAAGCTACCTGAGCTCTTGGAGGGAAAACACAAAATAGCAGTAGAACTTGCTTTTCCAGCAACTAGTCTGTGTCGACACTTGGCAGCCCGGCAGCCCTTCTCTGCCTTTCCCCAGAAGCTGTGTGTTTGCGTTGTTCCAGTCACCCACGTCTGGGGCAAGACCTTCCTTCCTAGGAGAGACAGGCAGCAGGTCTCATTCACCCTTGTTTCTTCAATCAGTGGTGGATCAGGCACATCCACTATTTGGTCTGACCTAAGGGGTGTCACAACTGTGCTACTACCACCACATAGCTGTATGGTAAACTCACACACACACGGGGGGGGGGGGGGGGAGGGAGCGAGGGACAGAGAGAAAATGGACCCCCCACCCCAAATGCATGTTTAGGCTAGATGTGGGTCTGAAAAGGCTGACCATTGCTCTACTCCACTGTGCTGTTAAGCATACAGATAGTTATGAGCGGAGCCAGCTAGAGCTGAGGGTCAGCCTAGATGGCCCAGGAGACCCCTTCTGACTCGCTCGCTCTGTTTCTCTGTTATATGCTCTTATTCTCTCTCCTTGGAGCAAACCTCGCATTTGCACTAACCCTAGTAGATGACATCAGGCAATGGCCTATTATCTAGGTCAAACACACACCCACGCTGATATGGGATAATATACATACTGATGCAGACCTATTTAGAGGATGTGATAGTCATTAAAGATCGTGAATTAGACAAGCTTTGAACACTCTGAGGCATGGAGGAGGGCCCAGGTCAGTGCTGGGCTTCTGCAGGTGGGGCTGCTAAAACTCCTGCCTGAACCCCTGAGAGGCCCTGCTAGTCAGCGTTACCAAGGGTCCACCTGGCTCAGTAAATGCAGGTCGCTTGAGGACTCTGCACGAGGTCAGAGGCCAGGAGCAAGACATCCCAAGCCACTTCCACAGAACCTTAGCAAGCAAATTGTCCTGCTTTCCCTTTCTTGTCAGGGGGGTCTGATCTTCCCACTGGGCT
The DNA here is from genome assembly GCF_004798865.1 of Varanus komodoensis. Classification (NCBI taxonomy): domain Eukaryota; kingdom Metazoa; phylum Chordata; class Lepidosauria; order Squamata; family Varanidae; genus Varanus; species Varanus komodoensis. The sequence goes on from NW_025336346.1 coordinate 15,311,155, forward strand.
GAGAGTGAGTGTGAAATAGCAGCGGTTAAATGCTACTGAGTGGGAATTTTCCACTTATTTACAATGCTGGCAGATGTTCACCTCCTTCACACCAGCATAAATGACGGCACAGGCCCAGGGACCCCAATAAAACGGACATGAGTTGTGCTTTCTTTGGCACGGATGTAGCAGATGCGCTTTAGAGGGGAATTAGTTATTACATCAATTTTATTGGACTGCACAGGCATAAAGTTTATGGTGTTGCTCATTTCTTTTGGAATGGGAAATGCTGGTTCTGTTCGTATAATTATTTACTACGCACATTTTGTTGCTAATTAAACTTTGAAGGCATTTGTTAGATAAAAGGCCGCTCTCAGTATATTTCTCACATGGAGCAATTAAAGTGAATGGCATGCGATTATACACTGCTTTCTCATCAGCCAGATCCCACGATACTAGCCCAAAAGCTAAAAAATCATGACTCAGGCCCAAGCACAATACTGGCTTTAGACTACAGTCGGTCATTGTTGTTCTTATTTTCAACAGGGCAAATTTGGGGTACTTTCTATGATTTCTGTTTTGTTGAAGGCACTGACTCTAGTGTCTACTTTTGTTTTGTTTTTATGAGTCACAAGATTATAAGTTTTGTTACTGATGTTGTTAAAGACACTTCCCTTTGAAAGAATTTGATTTGACAGGGCTGTGGTTATAAGAAATACTTCCAGAGCGGTCCCATACAAAAGCAAGGCCTGTTGATTTCAATGGGACTTATTCCCACATTCATAAGATTGCAGTCTTAGTTATCCAACATAGGCTAAGAAGAGCACATCTTATCCAAATAACTATCAGCAAAGCACTTAAAATAACAAAGACTGCCACAGGTATAGGTGAGTCTATGGAATATTTCTAGATGAAATTGTGAAGATCCCAACCTGGCACAAGACCAGGGAGGGGCTCCGTGTTTTGAAACAAATTGGTTCATGGTTAGAGGCTGGGATTTATGGCATTTCCCCAACTGAGCAACTGTTTCCAAAGTGTCAGGGAGCAGTGGGCAGCCCCCCACTGATGCTGAGTGGTATGGTGAATGGGAGAACTGGTTGTCACTCTGAGGAACCAGAGCGGAGAGGTGTGATTTAGCATGACACCTTCTTTCCCAGGATAAGTTCGAAACACAATTGCAAATTTTCATCAGGATCTCAGGAGGGAATGAAGAAGTGAAACATCGTCTATCCATGTGCCACAGTCCTGATCCAGATCAGGGGAGTAAGAATGGTATTTGTTCTTGAAAGCAACACTTGTGTCAGATGCTATAACTCATCTCACAACACATTTTATTTGGCCAAATGTGTACGTTCAGGAGTGACAAGTTGTGATGGGAAGATGTCTGTGCTTTCCTTTTGGGCAGAAGAGCCAGCCCAGGATGGGGATACCAGTCCAGACTGGCAGACTGGGGGTGCCCAGTGCTGTCCTTAGTGAGCCAGGTGGCTGCTACGGCCAGCAGTGTCTGTGTCCAGTTTGGGCTGATGTGGCAGCTGCTTCCCCTTCTAAGGAAGGCAGTTCTGTCTGTGGTGATTCTTGCCTTTACTCATCTGGTCTACTAAAGTAGGCTAAATATTATTACATTTTTTTTATTATTATTACATTTTTTTACTGCCCATAGCCAAAGCTCTCTAGGCAGTTGACAGCAATAATCATCATACACTCAAGTCACCCATCCCACTTCTGCCCAGGCCTTATCCTGCTTAGCTTCCAAGATTAGACAGAATCAGGCACTTCAGGCTACATGGAAGCTGTGCTTGAAAGTGGCTCCGAAACTACAGCTGGTGCAAAATATGGTGGCTGTACCATTGTCTGGCATAAGCATTATGGATCGTATAACGCTAGTCTCGAATCAACTGTGCTGGCTCGTGAGTACAAGTCAAGTTGCTGATTTAGTCATATAAAGCCCTAAAGGATTGGGGTCAGGATATTGGAGAAATCTCTTCATGTTTGAGCCTGCCCATACCTTACAGCCTCCATCAAGGGCAGCGTGCTTGGTGCCTCAACTGGAGAATTCCCTCTTGAAAGCAATTAGTCTGGCTTCACCTTTACTGCGAATTTAGATAGACAGTGAAACCTGCCCTGTTTTGCATTACACATTAATGTTGCTGGTCTTTAGTTCATCTTCAGGAAGGTCCACATCTGCTTTTATTTTGTCATTGTGATTTTATGGGATTGCTGTATTGTTTAAATTGTGCACTGCTTTGAGGGCCCTGGTGGGCAGAAAAATGATTTGGAAATACTTTTCATAAAGAAAGAAAAAGTTTGCGAGAGAGCTTTTCCATCTTCCCTCCCCAAGCAGGCAATGTCCATGCTCTCCCCTGTGTTACAACTTTGCACATCAAGGGGTGGGGACAAAACATTTGATTTTGTGCCTGGCACATGACTTCTGTTTTCTGGCAACAAAAGCTGTGCATTAAGAATTTTATTAACCGGGCTTTGTCCTTCAGATGTGCACATGGTATATATGAGCTCATGCCGAGGACCTGCATAAATGTTTTCTCAATAAATGGCCATTTTAATCTAGGCACCATTCTGAGGTGTTGCTGTGAACTGTAAATGTGTTGCAGCGAAGCAGTAAAGCTCTTCCCCGCCCCAGCCCTTCAGTAGTAGAAAAGAAGCCAATTTTTGGCAACACAACCTGCCTGTCGCTCCCAGCCCTAGGGAAGGCTGCTTGTTTAAAAGGAAGAAGCCAACATTAACTGAATAGCTAAGAATCAAAACTTTGCTCCAGTTTGCAAGCAGGGGGTTGCTTCATTTGTGTGTGTTGTGTGAAACATACAATGAAGTCTCTCATACGGTATACAAGGAGCACAAGGAGTATTTTTTTTCCACATAGTCAGGAGATTACAGCAATCAGCAGGCTTCCTTGCCACCAGAAATTTTCCTTGAATAAGTCAGTTTGTGGGAAATTAGAATTTTTAAACGATCTCAATAATGCCAAGAAAACACTCATAGCAGAAACCTCTATGGGGCCATTTGAGAACCAAACCCCAGCAGGAGACACCCTGCAGATTGGCTTGGAGAAAGAAAGAAAGAAAGAAAGAAAGAAAGAAAGAAAGAAAGAAAGAAAGAAAGTCATCATTCCTAGCATTTGAGATCCCAAAGCTGACAATGCAAAGATATGGTGCATTCAGCATTCCATGCAACTAATTGTCAACTATGTCCCCCACCACCGCCACCACGGCACACACAGAGACATGGCCAAAACTGCAGTCCTGTGAATGCCCTAGAGCAGAGCCCGTGGGAAAATACATTACAGCCTCCCTCAGGTTAGCTGCCCTCAGCCAACTTCTGATGTGGGAATGCTCATCCAGAAAAGCACATGACACCTGCTTTGCAGGCATATTCCAGTGTTGGTGACTCCCTTTGACGCCTAAACGGCTTGGGCCCAAAATATCTAAAGAAGTGTCTTTGTTGTGAAGCTGCCTGCTCTTTAAGTCCGCTGAGAGGTGTTTGCCTGCATCTCATCAATTGCCCAGGGCTATAGCTGGCCAGGACACCGACAGAGGGCCTTATCTGTGGCTGAAACGGCTGTGTGAAACTCCCCGCCTTCGGAAGTCCCCCCCACTCGGGACAACGTCTTCCTTGGCCCTCTGCCACCAAGGCAAGGGTGACTTTCTTCCCAGCAGGCCTGCTATTTCAGTGAGTTTCACTGGACGGGTACCTTGCTTTTAACCTGTTTGGACTGCCAGTGCTTACCACTTTATTATACTGGTAAGCTGCTTGAATTGACTTTGGTGTTGTTTTTAATTTTCTTGTTAGCTTACATGAATGTTGTGATTACAGGAGAAGGGTAGGGCATAAATCTTCTTTCATTAGTACTAATATTAATTATTAGAAATGACTTCTGCCACGGCTGCTAATTCCTCACCAGTGCATGAGCATAACCTTTTCCCTGATTCCATTTTGTAGTCAAAATCTGTATGAGCTTGGAACCTACCTGAGCATGTACATGGACATTTCTGTTTCCCCAGGCAGTTTGCCTGTTGCAGACTTCTAGCACTAGTTTGCACTGGAAAATAGGCCTAACACTCCTTTGAAGATGTGCAAGCAAACTGCTACTGAAGCCTCCTAGAGCTCAGATGCCAACAGCCAAGATTCTCCAGACCCATCAACTTTTAAGGTCAGCTTCCCCATATTCCCCTGCATCCTGACTGGCAACAGACCCTTCCTCCCTGCCTCGCTCTGCCCTCTGCATGTGAGAAACTGCCTTTGAGTTCCATGACCAGCCACAGCGCTTTCCCATCAGGGCCGGACAGTCAAGAAGATCCTCAAGTAGCCCTGCAGTGGCACTTGGGAAAGGGAAAGGCCCCCTCAGGTAGAATGCTGCGGCCGGATGATCACCTGGCACTCTTAACCATGACACCACACTGGCTCTCAGTTTCTGAAAAGCAGAAGGGTGAATATCGGCAAAAGCTTCCAAGTTCCCCAAGCTACTATTTGGAGGAACAAACAGGAAGGAGCAGGAGAACAGCTCAGAGTGAACCTGATCGTCTGTTAGGTGCACTGTGGGCTGTTCATGGAACAAGTAGCCCATTGTGGTTTATTGCCAGAGCAGAGTAGCATGACATATGAACCTCCCACTGTGTCCATTTAAAAAAAAGTGATCAGATGTTAATAGCTTGGAAAACGTCTGTGCAGTGTGTGTGTGTGTGTGTGTGTGTGTGTGTGGAAAGAGTTTCCTCTTTTCTTTCCTCTTTATATTCTTCCTCCAGACCTGTTTTGAAAAGCAGTATCCCATTTTTCATTCCTTTTGCTGAAATGAGAGCGTATAAAACACAAGGTGTGCTTGTTATAAATAAAGTGCACTTTTATATCTTATGCTCTACTTTCCTCTTCACAGATGGTGCTGCAATTATAATTTTGCTCTCTGAACTTCACTGAAGGTGTGGATGGTCTCTATGAAGTCTGAGAGCAAGCGACTCCCCTGCTTTTCCTATCATCCAAACATCATTCCTTCTACCTTTGTTTGCACATAGCCATGTCGAAATGCTCATTTTGCAACAGCTTATGCAAAAACTAAAACACCTGGATTCCGTGTTTCCTAAAGGAGTTGCCTGAAAATAGGTGATTTCTGCCAAAATGTCATGAAGATTTATGACCTTACATTTGTGGATTCAATTGAGGACAGGTGGGCGAACATTCAAGCGTGCAAAAGAATGATAGCAAATGTATATTTAAGAAAGAGATCATTATTATGACTAGTCCTGGTTAGATAAAACTGATATATTTTCTCAATGAGAAAAAGGGAATGGAAGGCACTATGCTTAAAAAGCAAGACTTCAACAGACAGATAATTACCAAGGAGATAGTGTTTCAGCAAAGCAAAAGGAAAAAGCACTCTTGAACTGAAAGCACATTCTGTATTCCATATAACCACAAGCTCTAAAAGCCACTTTTGGCTCGACCAAATGGATGTTTGAAGGTAAGTAGGCTGCTGAGAGGTTGCATCCACAGGAATACGGTGCCAGAGTGCAGGCCACTGTTCCAGCCTGCCTTATAACGCAATCCAAAATGCACGTATCTGGGCACAAAGCCCTCCCATTTCACTAGAGGTTACTCCCGCATTGGCTTAGGAGCACAGCCTGAGGTTTGGTCTGTAGACACAATAAAACGAGGTGGCAGAATCCTGAGGTGCTAAAGTGGAGCACACCAAGATGTCAGAAACAAATGAACAAGCAAGCAAGCAAACAAAATGAACACATTGAGGAGAAAGGTTCTACCTCAGTTCATCGGGGAACATGCAAAACTCTGATTCCCTACCTCCTCGCACAATTGTATTTCCGCCTCTTCAGGTTGCTTCTGACCTCATTCACACTTCATTCTTCACAGGTTCAGGCAACCTCCTTGTGAGACTCCCAGGGAGGGCTTGTGGACTCCCAGCTCCCACATCCCGCCACCAATGCATGCAGGAATCGCATTCCCCACCATCCATATGTGCAGCTGCCACTTGAAGGTTCTCTACACATGCCTGTGGAGTCCCTTCACAGAATAGCCAAGCGTGTGGATGGCACAGGAGAGCAGCCGGATGCTTCAGTGCAACCCACGTGGCTCCACACAATCTGGTCCTATCTTCTTTCAGTGTGCCAGTGGCGCTTGCCTGAATCTGCCCCTCTTCAGCAAACAGATAGGCCAGGCCTGAGTTATGTGGAATAAGGATCTATTTTTGTCTCAAGTACAAGTCCGCATCAGAGATGTCAAACCACAGGCCCAAACACCACCTCTGGGCTACACCCCCTTTCTCTGCCACACCACACCGCTCCCAAACGCCTACTGTCTGGTGTTTGCCTGGCTTTTGTGTGTTCTTTCTTGCCTCCATTCTGAACTGTCAAAATTCCTCTCCTAAGCCTGAGTTATGGCAGTAAGAACTTGAAGTTAAGAAATGCTGGTCTTGTTGACATCACCTCTTCTGCCTTCGCCCCACCTACCACTGGAATGTGGCCTCCAAAAGCTTCTCTGAAATGGAATCTGGACTGAAACTGGTTCAAGCTCCCTGCTCTGCATGCAGGCAACTGTTGCTGTACATACTATTTTCATTCTTCTTGCTGAAGGAGGCAGAAGTAAGTTCACTATTGAATTCACTGGTGTTTTTTTTTTCTTCATTTTTCTATATACCATTTAGATCTGACAGCTTGACCACAATCATGTTCCCAGAGTGGCCAAGAGACATGAAAGGAAAGCAAATACATACATTCATAATTGCAACAGCAAAGTCGAGAGTCCTTTCACACACAATGTGTTTGCTTTGCTGAAAACATTTACACGCCTGGTCCTGAAGCTTCTGCGTGCAACTGGATTTGGCTTTGGGTGAGGTCTCAGCAGGGAAATTCAGAAAACTGATGTTTGCTGCCACTGGAGAATTTGGGGGAAAATTTGACTGGGATTGACCAGCCTCAGCTCCATCTATGACTTGCAGAAGGAAAGGTGGGCTATATTGCAGAACCCCTGGTGTAGCTTCGACACCTCATCAGGCAGACTCATTCCTAGGGACTCCACCCCAGACTTTTTGTTTGGAGCCCCGCATGGCTGGGGGGGGGGGCACCTGCCCCATCCCCCTACTGGCCGGCGACATTGGCTGAAATAAGGGTGCGGTGGCTCTGTCGGCCTTGTCTGCCTCTCTGTGCCTCTGGCTTTTTGCATGCACGCGCTTCAGCTCCGGCTGCCTCCCCCTCCAATGTTTGGCGGGGCTTCTTGCTGAAATCAGAAGCGCTGCTTCCCCTGCCCATGCATCCCTTGTGACAAATGGAGGTGTCCAAAGAGAGAGTGTTCTTTAGAGGCACACACACACACACGCAGAGTCGGGGCAGGGATTGTAGTGGGTAGGTAAGGTAGCACGTACTTTTTGTTTTGTGTTTGTTTCACCCAGTGGGCTTGGGCCAAAGCCCTTCTGGCACCTGGCACCTCCTCTGAAACTTACACCAGGGATATGATAGGGAGCTACACTACAGGGCCATTTGTATACCCCTCCTCCAGCCCAGCCTGCAACCTTGGGAAAATAGCCACAGACAACACTGCAGGGATGTTGTAAGAAACTGGGTCAGCTCCAGCCCAACTTTCAACTTCCACGGTGACTTGCATCTCCAGACAACACTGTAGGAAAACCACTCAGAGCCTGACATTCATTTTTTCGGTGGCCTCGTGAGCCCCCGTCTCCCAGCAAACAGCCCCTTCGAAGCTGCACTCTGGGGAGAACAAGCTGCATTGGAAGCTTCGTGCTCTATGCTGCCTCTGCAGAGCAGGCTGCTGTGCTCTTCTCTGCCATGGCTCAGTCCAGTGCCCCTGAAGAAGGCCTGCAGTACCAGAAAAGCCTTTCCAGCACCCCTTGGAGGTCTCCTCTATATTTGTTCCTTGGGGAACCACGCGCCCTTCCTCTCTCCTGGGTGCTGATGGGTGATACTTCCCCATGAATTCTGACGTTCTTGGGTCATGACCCGTCTCTCCTGCCACATGGAACCATTGAATTTTCCATTTAAAGGAAACAGAAACATTTTAATTTGTCTCCCGAACACTATTCTCATACATACACACCATACATAATCTTTTAAAGACCCTGTGATTTATTTATCTATTTTATTACTGCATTGGCACCCTGCCCCTTTTCCATTTGCAAGAAACTCACAGCAGGTAGTTCGCCTAATCTACTTCTTCCCCAATTTTTCCTCACAACAACCCTATGAGGTAGTTTAAAGTGAGAGTCAGTGACTGGCCCAAAGTCACCCAGTGACTGGGAAGTTCAGCCCAAATCTCCCAGGTCCCAGCCTAACACTGGTCCCTATGATAGCCATAAACACAGTGTCCTGCGAAATAGCATCACTGTGGGGATTTTGCACGCAGATGCATGGAGATGTACATGGTCCTTTGAGTGCTCCATTCAGACTTCTCTCTGGAAAGACATGGCTGGTGGAAATGAAATTTCTGCTTCAAATTCAAGTGCGAGTTGTTAGCATTGCCGCATCCCTGGTGTGTACACATATACCATTCATCTGTTTAGACCCAAGTGCAGTCAAACAAGGAAGGAATCCCAGTTTCTACATTACAAGAAGTTATTGTAGAGACATATATTAAATCTGAAGTATATTGAAATTTCTATGCATTTTCCTTTTGTCAGAAATTACTATAGTTGTAAGCATTCTAGTATTCCACCAAAGCGAACCATGACGGAAAAACAGTAAATGAAATAACGACATACTTGGAAACTGTAATAAGGGTTAGGGGAAGCCAACAGAGAATATATTAAGTAATTCCCAAAACCTTGGGTAACTTTACCTAGCAGATGGGCTAGGAGAAAGGGGGCGATTCTTTATAAATTGGGTTTGTAAGGTGTTAATGATTTGATTTGATAAATGTTTTCTTCTAAAGATTGAATGCCAGGAGGAATTGTAACATGGTTATGAACTGAAACAAAATTCTGCTGTCCAAAAATAACATGCTGTTCTTTACAGAAATGAAAATGCCAAATATTATATTCTAATATTTCATTGGAGTTGTTACTATGCTCCATTTTCCAGATCCTGAGGCAGCTCTTATGATTTATCAGTAGAAACATTTAAGGAAATTAGAAAAGGATCAGGATCAGACCAAGGGTCCATCTATTATTATTATTATTATAACATTTCTATGCCGCCCCTTGTCGAAGCCTCGGGGCGGCTTACAACACAATAAAATACATTGAAATACAATGGCACACAATAAATTACCATTAAATACAAAAATACAAAAAATACATTGAGTTACAAACATAATAATATAAAATTAAAATTATCAGTATAAAATAAGTAAATAAATAATATAGGAGGAGAAAAGAGAAGGAAGAAGAAGTTGCCCTGGCCAGATCATATATTTTAACAATTAAAATGATGTTTAAATAAAAAGGTCTTTACCTGGCGCCGAAAAACCAGTAACGACGGTGCCAGGCGGACCTCTTTGGGGAGTGAATTCCATAGGTTGGGTGCCACCGCAGAGAAAGCCCTCCTCCGAGTACTTACTCTCCTAATTTCTTTCATGGAGGGTTCCCGGAGAAGGGACTCTCCCGCAGATCTCAAAGGGCGGTTGGGCATATACGGACGTAAGCGCTCGTTCAGGTAGCCCGGACCCAAGCCGTTTAGGGCTTTATAGGTCATAATCAACACCTTGAATTGGGCCCGGGCTTCAATGGGCAGCCAGTGAAGCTGACGGAGGACTGGAGTCATGTGAGCATAACGCTCCATCCCCGTCAGCAACCTGGCAGCTCTATTTTAGTCCAGCATTCTGTAAACACAGGAGTACAGCAGCTGCCCATAGGATCCCTCGAGCAGGAAGTATGCACAACTTCCACCTGCCCAAGCTCTTCAGCGACTGAAGTTGGTAGGGATGTCACCCCTGGCAAAGGAGGTACCACTCAGCCTGCAAGGCTAGTAGCCACTAATAGCCTCCTCCTCCATGAATCTGTCCAACCCCCTTTTCAAGCTGTCTGAGGTGGCGGCCATCATTCCTTCCCATGGCAGAGAATCCCGTGGTTCAGCTATGCATCGTGTGAGGAAGTACTTCCTCTTGTCTGTCCTGTAGCTTCCCCCAGTCGCTTCATGGGATGTCCCTGGGTTCATGTGCGATGGAAGAGGGAGATCAAGGTCTCCCGCTCCATTTCCTCCACTCTGTGCATAATTTTAAACACCTCTATCATGCCTCCCCTTACCTTTTTTTCTAAGCAGAGCAGTCCCACTTATTGCAGCTGCTCCTCATAGGGAGCTGCCCCAGCCCCCTGATCATCCTAAATAGTTGGGTGTCATCAGCAAACTTGGCCACTTCACTATTTACTTCTAGTTCCAGATTATTGGTGAATTGGTTAAGAAGCACTGGTCTTAATACAGAACCCTGTGGTATTTCAGTGGCGACATCTCTCCCTTGGGAGAATTTGCCATTTATTCCCACCTTCTACCTTCTGTTCTTTAACCAGTTAGTGATCCATAAGAGAACCCCCTTTTTATTCCATGACTGATTCGTTTGCTGAGAAGACTTTGGTGGGGAACATTGTCAACAGTCTTTTGAGAGTCCAGGTAAACAATGTCTATGGGTTTGCCTGTGTTTACATGCTTATTGACACTCTCAGAGAACTCTAATAGGTTAGCGAGAAAAGACTTTCCCTTGCAAGCAGTTGACCCAGAACAGATATTCACCTAAATGCCCTGTATTTCCTGGATCACCTTTTTCAAAAATTGGTGTTACATTGGCCATTCTCCAACCCTTTGATACAAGAGCTGTATTTAGGGGTATATGAAATATTTTGGTAAGAAGGTCAGCAATTTCATGTTTTAGTTCTTGAAGGACTCTAGGATACCTAAGCTCAGGAACAGGCATCTACCCTAATCCTCCACAGAAAAGACTAAAGAATTAATTTGGTGTCTCTTCATCCCCTCCTTAGTGCTCCTTTAATTCCATTATTATCCAATGGTCCAACTGCTTCTCTAGCCGCTTCCCTTCTTTTGATAAATTGAAAGAATTATTTGCTGACCTTGATAGTATTACCAATATACGCCTACATGGCTTCCTTGCTTCTCTGTTGGCCTGCTTGCAACTGTGTCTCTTGTACAAACGTGTGGTCCTGTCTGTCTGTTTCATTTGGGCAGGATGTCCATTTCTTGAAGGAATTTCTTCTAAGGATTTGAATGAAACAGAAGGTGTTTGTCTCCTAATGAGTTTAAGCTCAAAGAATGAGATCCAGGCTTAGTCATGCTTACAGCAGACCCATTGAAACCAATGGGGTTTACTTCTGTCATGAAGCAGACCCATTGAAACCAATGGGGTTTACTTCTGTCATGAATAACTTGTCCCATTGATTTCAATGGATCTACTGAAAGCATTACTAAATCTGAATCTAATCCATAGTAGTCTTTGCAATATGTTCACAGAATATCTTGAAGAACTGTCCTTAAACTTTCTGCCTTGCTCCATTGGCCATGCTTGCTAGGGATGATGGGAGCTGTAATCCAAACATATCTGCAGGGTACCAGACGGAGGAAGGCTATTTCAACCATTTTGCCTGATGTACGCTTCTGTTCCTGGGTGGGATCCAGACACAGAGTCAGTCCATTAAAATCAATGAGACTAAATCAAGGCATGACTAATTTGTCCCTTTATTTCCATGGCTATTCTTTAATTATTACTCCATCTGGATCCAAGCACTGGTTAGTCCCCATAAATGTCAACCGCTCTCTTTCCCACTTCCCTTGCAACCTACCATGTGTGGGTGACCTTTGGAGATAGGGGAATACAACAGTTTCAATCAATTTCACAACCATTCCTATTCCTGTCCAGTGGGGTTCACTTCCAAGTAAGCAAGTAGAAGATTCTCACCATCTAATTACTTGAGGTCACCAACATGTTTTCAGAAGCGGGGCATTTGTTTCGCAAAGGATGAGGTCAACAGAGAGTTATACCACTAAATAGATCACAGTATAATGTGGGTCAACATTATGACTCTTATTTTGTGGAATAAACACTGTATAATGTTGAGCAAACACATACTTTTCTTGAGGGAGAAACAACCATTTTTTCCAAATGTGTTGGGATCTTTTCTCTTTTATGAATAACTCCACAAACAGTGCACGATTCCATTTTCTTTACTTCATCAGATTAGCATTCTTGGCTCTAGAGTCTTCTCCGCCACACCACTTTGGTGGTGATTTTCAATGCCCTAACTGCTTGGCAGAAGTCACATACATTTATTCCCACGTACTATGTAAGAGCTAAACAAATTTAAGATCAGTTACACGCACAGATATATTATAGATTTATTTTTGCAAACTCTTTGCAAACTAGTGGGATTCATGGAATCCCCTAACCCTTCCAAACCTCAACCAGATATTATATTGCATTCCCGTTTATATCTTGGAGTCAGCTCTGCTTTTGTTAATATCTGTGAATTTCCGAAGAAATGGGTAAAACAGGACATGAATAATATTAAGAAGTTAGTGATTTCAATGCCTTTAAAAAAATTTCCCATGGATATGAAGCTTTCATATATTTAATGACAGGCTAACGAACAGCATGGATGCATTTGCTTTATATTTTACTGAAATGAGTAATAAGTAACTCTGGGGCTTTTCAGTTTGGATGCAAAAATCTCCTTGCTGTTATTTAATTACTTTGTTTTTCTTGCAAAACCTACCAAATTTGGTTGTGTGTAACCAGGAACTGTGGCCAAATCAACCTCTTGTGCTCCAAAGCAAATACCTTTTCATTTGTTTCTACACACATAATTTCATGTGATTTATAGTTGTGTACAGAATTTTATGATAAAACCTCATTAATCACAAATTCATCAATGCAGGGGGAAAAAGGCAGTGTAACATTACAAACATTAGACATGTTTGAAGATGGAAGGAAGCCAGTATCCCCATCTTCATCTATCCTCTAAAGTTACACAAATGACTAACTCATCATATCAATGGTTTTCACATGGAAATATAAACACCACTGTAATTCCATACTCTGCAAATGGCTGTGGCTCTGGACTACTTAAAATTGCTGAGGATTGTACCCGTGCAGCACATCCATTTAGGGAACAAAAACAGCTGTTACATCTGTGTGACAAGCTCCAAAGATTAAAGCGTTTGGATATTCTGTGCGCTTTGTAGCCTTGGGCAAATTGCTTCATTTCCTGGTTTCCAAATATTCTGTGATGTCATCGCTGAAATCTGTCAAGACCTCGATCTCCATCATCCTAATGGTCTCCTGTGTGCTATAAAGGGCATGAGACTTCCCACATTGTCTTAAAAGGAACACCACTGTGGTGGCAGGCGCTTTCCTGGGCTACTGCCCACTTTACTACCAGAGGAGTTTCTGTGAGCAAATGTGCGCCCGGGAAACTGTCTTATCTCAATTATCTTTAACCGATAGCAGAGTTTGTGGCTGCTCCTGGTGTTTGCTGCCCACTGGTGCTCAGAGCTCCAGCAGGATGTCCTCCGTTCACAACTGGTTTACCCCCATTGTGGGACTTACTTCTGCGTAATACTTGTGCTTAGGACTGCACTGCAAGAGAGCACTGCAATGGACGATAATGGTGGTGATAATGGTGGAGATTTATATTCTACTTCTGAACAACACCCTCAAAATACTGTAGCTTACAGTATTCATAAAATGGATCGCACCAAGAACTATGTGCTTGAAACCCAGAACTGAACCATAGAACTGGCTCCATTGAAGCAGAAGCAGCGTTTGATGTTCCTTCCCATGGGGCAGTTGATGTCGCTTGGTCCTGGCAGCAGCAGTCCAGCTGGAAGAGGCCCTGATAGTTTAACTAGCAGTGTATAACCTCTGCTGAGACCCCAGAGACATCACCTGGCTAGGTGGGCCAATCCTCTGCCTGAATATTGTTATTTCTTGTATTTTAATTTTTATGTTGTGAGCCTCCCCGAGGCTTCGGCGAATGGGGTGGCATAGAAATGTTTTAATAAATAAATATAAATATAAATATATGACCATTTCCTTTGCTGAGCCTGGAAACGGCTCAGCCTTCCCCTGCTCCTCGTCCCCCTCCTATCCTGCCAGAGCTCCTGCACCTCTTACATCTCCATCACGCTTGGCATCATTCCTGCACAAATTCATGACAGCTCTGGCTCCACTAAAGTGAGGACAGCCTGGTGCCCCCCCTGCCCAGCCCTGTCCCACACAGGTCAATTTGGGAGAGGAAGAGGGTAGTTGACAAGCCTCTGAGAGGCTGAGACAAAGTCATGAAGAGTAACCCATGTGGGGAGAGAGAACTGGACATTCTCATATGCTCCCGTATCCTTGCTTTCAAACTTTACCCATCGCTAGAGATAGTGTTATGATCGCACAAGAGTGTGCTTCCCCTTTTCTTCTTTGTTCATGTGCACTAGCAGAAGAATAAAAACTACCTTTCAAAGTGAAGTCTTTCCTGACTGATTTATTCACCATCTCCATGAGTGGAGATGAAACAAGTGTTTGTACCACAACAGGGATGTTGCAGTAGATGGTCTTCTCCATGGTTCATCAAACCACATCAACTATTATCTCCCCATTTATGGGTGCCATAATGTGTGCGTGAAGCATTTATCTTTACAAGGACCATATGAATGTCTAGTTATGTTAACATGCAATGTAGGAATCAAACAGCTGAAAATGAATGGCATTAATGGAAAAAGCTGCTAATGCTTTAAGACGTTCATGCAGCTCTTTCAGTGGAAAAGAGAAGACCAGTCTTTATCCTTGAGCAAATGCTCCTGTTTTTCCTCACAGTTGCAGAACATTATATATGAGATGAATAGTATTCCTTTATGTTTTTACAATGGGCATATTGAGAAAATGCTGAACATCCTGGTTGGGTACATCATCTTAAACAACAATTATTTCAGCTGCTCAAGATGAGAGTTACATGACATTCACCTTTCCAACAGATATACAGTGCCAGCAAGTGCCAGTTTGTCTTTGTTTGCTTAGTTTTTATGCAACAGTAAGAAAATTTTGCACCTTCACAGTGCTGAGTATTTTGTGTACATAAAGTAGAACAATACCAATTAAATCCATTTCAATTACAGATTGTAAGGCAACAAACATGGAACAGTCGAGGGCAGGGGAATGGTTCTGCAAGGCACAGTAGACTTGCAATTTTTAGTTTATTCTGGTTTATATAGTGCAGGTAGTCCCAAAGCTGTGTTATCTTCATAATCTTTCCCCCCTTCATCCTTAAGTGATGCTTATGTTACTGTGATTCCCAAGCTTGGCAAGAACCGTACCGATTGCACTATTAGCCTATTTTGCTAATTAATGGGGGGAAATTGATGCATTCATGGTGCTTGAGGAGAGCTTGGCAAATAGCCTGGGCTGAGAGAAGGGCCAACAAGCGGGTCCTGGACCAAATCAAGCCAGAGCTTTCCCTAGAAGCAAAAATGACAGAACTGGGTCTGACATATTTTGGACACATCACGAGAAGTCAAGACTTACTTGGGAAGACGATCATGACAGGGGAAGGCAGAAGACAGAAGGAAAGACTAAAGAGGAGACTTAAGGAAGCCACAGCCTTGAACTTGGGAGAGCTGAATGGAGCTGTCGGGGACAAGACATTTTGGGGGGCTTTCGTTTATGGGCTTGCCAGGGGTCAAAGACAACTTGGCAGCTCATAGCAACAAACTCTATGGTAAAATCCAGATTTGAAAAAATGGTAGGAAAATGTTTTTGTGGTAGCCTTGGAGAGGTAAGTTGATTTATACCTTGGATCAGATAAGTGGGTGCCGATGAAGAGCTTTTGTCATTCTTAGCTTTGTGAGCCAAGTATGATTTTCTTACTACAGCCAAACGTCAAGACTTGCCGTGTTAGAATCCAGCTCTGTCCCTGCCACTTTTATAACCTGAGAGCCTCATTCACTATTAAAAGCACTTATTGAGGCTAACCAGTTTACAGATACTTTTTATTGGGGAATAAATATGACACAGATGGTCTCAAGCCAGAGTAGAATAGGAAACTGGACTGCCAGATCAATGGACCAGCCCTATAAGCATTGGTATCTAAAGCATCCCTGGATCTCAAGTTATGCCATATTCACCAAGCTTCTGTTCCATGTTTATTGGACATCACAACACCTCTGGTTTGTCTAACTCGGCTAATCACTGGCAGTGTAACTTTTAACTGTATGTTTTGGCAATGCCCAATAGATACCTCTTTTTGGCAGCAGGTTATTATATGGATGAACTTTGCATTGGAACACCCTTTTATATTTACTGCAATGCATACCATCTTAAATGTTCCACCCACTTCTTGAAGTTGTACTTTCAGTATAAATGGATTCTCCATGCCCCTTTAACAGTTAAAAGACTGATGTTACAATATTGAAAAGATAAATACTCACTTCCTATAATGCAATTGACTGATGACCCCAACATGTTATCAGTGTTTGAACAACTGTTACAGTGGTACCTTGGCTCACGAACTTAATCTGTTCCAGGACTCAGGTTGTGACCCAAATTGGTCATGAGCCAAGTCAATTTCCCCATAAGGGTCAATGTAAATAAGGTTAATCCGCTCTTCAACTTTTTTTTTTTTTAACTCACAAAAATTTGAAGCAAAGTGACAAAGAACAACAAAGATCGTGGCCATCTCCCCTTCCCCCCAGCAATCAAGCGGGAGGTGGGGGGAGGTGGGTTCAATCGCAGGGGTGCTGAGGGGGGGCAGGTGCAAGCACACGGGGGGAGGCAGGCATGGGTGTGGGCGTGCAGGGGGGAGGCGGGTGCAGGCGCAGGCACGCTCAGGCAGGGAACATGGGTGCAATCGCAGACATCTCCCCCCCAGCATGAACGCGGCCATCTCCCCCGCACCAGGATGACTGCGATCATGCCCGTGCAGCGAAGGCAGGTGCGCTCATGATCGTCACCCGATGCAGAGTTCACGACCCATGGCAAAATTTTTATGAAATTTCTGTTCTTGACCCGATTTGAGATTTTCACGACTGAGGTGTTCATGAGCTGAGGTACCACTGTATATAGATTCTGCTGGTAAGATCATACATATGGATATTGGGTTTTCTTTTGTTGCAGTTTATGTGTAATTCACACACACACACACACACAATGTATGCATTTAAATTCAAATTCATGTAGCTGAAATTTTGCCTTTTTATGGTTTGGTTTTGTTGAAATTTTATTTTAAAATGTGTTTTTTTCAACACACAGGAAAGATGGCGTGGGAGGATTAAACACATTTACCCTTGATATTTTCATATTGTATAAATATAATATAAGGAGTGGTTGTTATTGGTGACCTTTGGGGTATGTATTCATTTCAGAAGTGTTTTCTAATTCATGCATTCAGAATTCAGAATTGCTTTCCATTTCATTCAGTCAAAGAGGTGCACTACTAAACGGACTACATTTTTGGAGTACTGTCATTTATACCCATTCAGAATGGTTGGTTTATCTCCAGTAACAAAACTGGCAACAGAAAGGAGTAGATGTCAGCCATCTGACAAAAATGGTTGCCATATTCATACGGCCGCCATTGATCTGGTGACAACCACCCAGTCATCTCGCGTCTCTGCATGGTGGAAAGGTGAAAATGACTACCGAGAGCAATGGCTGATGAAATTCAGCTCTACTGCCACTATAGCTATGCAGCTATGCTAAGCCTGACTCACCGGTGTGTCACATAATGCTCACCCCAAGATGACTTCATGCTATTTCTGCCATTATACCTGAAGTTCTTCAGATTGATTTCATCATTACTTCCTTAAGATGCTGTGTGTGTGTGTACATCACTATGTGCTAAACATGCGATGCTGTTCTGGGGCCAGGACAAGTGACTTCTGTGTGCTAGTGCAGGGGAAAAGGAAGTTTTTATGTGGGAAATGGCAATAGATCACTCAGCAGCTTTCCTGCTGCTTTTACCGCCCCACCGCCTGGTTTCTCCGCCTTTCTAACTTGTCCAGTGAACTGGACAGGAATGCTGCTTCCCCTTTCAAAAAAACAAATTTTGCAATGCCCCCTTTGTCCCCTTGCCTTGAGGGACAAACAGCTGAACATGCATGTCAACACTTAAGTAATGTCTGTACTCTTCAATGACCTTACTCAGAATCAAATGACTGATTTCAGTGGTGCTTTCTCCTGAAAAGTCAGCATGGGAGATGGGCTGCACTTGCTTTCCGGAACTGGGTCTGGCTGGCTTCATCCCATGGGACCACCTCTCCCCATACCCCTCTGCATGATTTTTATGAGAAGGCAGGAGGACCTGCCATCCCCCCTTTAAAAAATACCCCATGCACCCTCTCCTTTAAAAGAGCTGTTTCTACTGCATAGCTGACCTTGTGAATTCGTCCTATTTCTCCCACAACGGCACTTGTGTGTGACCCAAAAGCCTGCTCCTAGCACAGTGGACGCTGCACAGTCTTCACCAGCATGTGCCCCACAGCGGTCAAAGTTCATGGCAGAACCCCCTAAGCAGGACAAGCCATCTTGGGTTCCTCACAAGAGGAAAAAAGGCAGGATGGAAATGCATGGCAATCATAATATTAATAAGGAAAGAGATGCAACCAAAGAGGATACATGTAAGTAACAAAACGAATGGAGGTTCTCACGTGAGGTGCTGTCCAAGTAACCTTGCCCAGACCACTGGCTGAGGCCACCTTCTTCCATTCAAAGTCTGTGATCATGACCCTGACTGACTCTGGCAGAAGTATCTGAACTGCGCTTCACGCAGCATCCAAGGCAAGGCTGAGGCCCCATCGGTGTGGGTGTTCAAGGACAGGCTGGACATGCACATGGTGGGCATGTCGTGAGTGGAGCTGGCTGGAATTGGGGGCGAGACTAGATGGCCCAGGAGGCCCCTTCCGACCCATGCTGTCTCTATGTTTCTATGTGCTTTGATGCTCTTGGAAAAGTTCTCCTTGGATGAAAGATGCACTGTGCAACTTTATCCCCTGAAATATGCCTTTAAAATAAGCATTTTAAAGGGACTTCGAGACCAGAGTATCAATCAACTTTGACTTACATTTTATTTATTTATTTATTTATTTTGCGATTTATGTCCTGTCTTTTTCCTACAAAGGGCTCAAGGCAGCTTACATCATTCTCCTCCTCCATCTTATCCCCACAACAACCACCCTGTGAGGTAGGTTGGGCTGAGAGTCTGTGACTGGCCCAAAGTCACCCAGTTGGCTCCATGGCTGAGTGGGGACTCGAACCCAGATCGCCTGAGTCCCAGTCCCAGTCCCAGGCTCTTAACCACTGCACCACACTGGCTGTGTACATAGGTGTTTACTGATGGAGGAAGCTAGTGGTCAGCCCTGTCAAACCAGACAGGGCCAGTTCAGCTAGCCCAGCCTTTCCCAGTGTGCTGCCTCCACCCCCATATGTTTTGGGCTAGCACTCCTGATCATTGATCATGTTGGCTGAAGCCCGAAACATCTGGTGGCATCTTGGAGAAGCTGAAGTAGCCTATAGAAGTATCTGTGGGCTTTGGGCACGGCCAGGACTGCATGAGGAATGTAAGAGGGTGCAAACGGCCCTTGTGGCGCTTTCTGTATTAGTTCTCAGAAGAGGAAGTAGGCTTCCTAATGTGACACATGGCCTTCCGACTTGTCTTCCCCAAGTCACAGTGAGGGTTCAGTGAACCAGCCTATTTCCACCCCGTGTCAGTTTTGCATGCATTCACTCAGCAGGGCCTTCCACCCACTGTCCACTTCATTTGGCAATTTTGTTTGAAAACAAGCAAACAAAGATATCAAAATGCACACTTGTTTTCACATTTAATTTCCCCTAACATGCATTTCATATGATATTTCCCTTAATAAAAGAACCCCTTTCTTCAGTGCAACGGTCTGTAACACATGCATTTTGAATATAATGTTGAGTTGAAAAGCAAGCTTTGCAGGAGTACACAGTTCCAAGAATCATTGTGATCCAGTCATTGTCATCCAGGAAGGGAGTCTGTGGTCAGCTCACTCACAAGGAGGACCAAATGCAACTTTCCCCAATTCCTAGTCAACACGTTCCAGAGAATCCTTTCTCAGGAGCAGCACAAACAAGGGACAGTGGCCTGAACTTGCTACCAAGCAGATGAGCACATCCAGAATTCTAGCTGGTTGCAAAGAAAAATCTAATCAAAATCAAACCAAACACCCAGGCAAGGAGGAAGGGAAGGGTTGCAATTGCAGTCTAGACATGCCTCTTCAAAAGATAGACCCTTTCGACCAGTGAGCTAGAAGAAATGCGGCAACGGCTGCTAGGCTTAAGTGAGGCTAGGAGAGAAATACCTGTGCAACAGAGGAGCTCTCCGTTTGAGCGCCATACTGACCACATTCACATGGGGCGTAGGTTGTACAGGAAGATCTCAAACTGCAGTTCTGCCCCACTGAAGGAAAGTAATCTTTCTGCCAGGCACTCTCCATGCAAGCTGAGGAATGGATCCCTTTGATCTCAATGTGGCCTGATTCAGACTTTGTTCCCACGCCAAGTCAGCAGGTGGAAGTATGGTGCATCCAGGCCACTGGGCCAATTCCTTTGCCACCTGTGGATTCAGCATGATGCCTGCCAAGGTGTGTGTTTTTACACACATCTCAGTGGGGTGTACCCCGTAGAAGTCTGGCTTAAATCCCAATAATTTTAATGGGGTTACTCCAAGTGGAGCTATCACTGGATATTGCTCTGTAATTGGAGGTGCTCCCTTTGACAGGACCTCTGCATAGGGATTTCTTCCTTCCATAGAGTTACAATAATACACAAGTAAGTGCACGTTTGCTGGAATCATGCCAAATGCACAGAATGGACGAGAGGAAAGGGAGTGCCCAGCGTCAGGGTGGATGAGGGCCAGCAGCATGATCCCATTCTGCCACTCCCCAGTCCCCCTGTTTTTGCCCCACAGACAACCAGAAGGACTGGACAACCTGCATTTCAAAGCATGCATTGCCTTGGGAATGAGTTCCATGGACATACTGTTCTAGGATCAATTTGTGAGTAAGACAGGGAATGTCGCTAGATAGCAGTGCGGCAGGGAGTGAGGATCAATTCAGCTGAAGAGAGCACTTTCATGCTCCCCCTGAATAGGGAGAGCCGTGTTTTGGGCAGGGAAAAGACAAATACCTTTGTTTATATCCACGGAATGCTTTATATATAAACAATCAGGCAGATATTTGGCTCCAGGTGGCCTCGAGTTAGGCCCTGTTGTAGGTATTCAGAGCCCACATGCCTTGCTAAATTCACAAAGAATAATCTCTGTGCAACCTGGTTCAAGTTTTTATTGCAGCTCCCATGTCTATTTGCCTTTCCTAACAGCATGAAATGTTATGTGTGTGTTTTCACTTGTACTCAGGTAAGTCTTTTTTTATTAATGGCTTGGTATATGCTTAGTCATTGTGTGGGATTACTGGGAAATATTCCTATGCATAATTGCTCATTTTTAAGATAATGCAAGCAGGAATTTGCTTCCATGGCACATTCATGAATGCACCAACAATATATCATTGCTAACTTTTAATTATAGCTTATGTGGCCATAGAAAGAGCAGCTTTTGTGGATATTCATCCTGAAATCTCTTGATAATCCACACAAACTTTCAGATGTCAAATAACCGACCACTCCCTTTACAGCAAAATAATATCCCCTTGTTAAGGAAACCAATCTTAAAAGAAACTATTTTCCTGTTCCTTTTGTAGCAGTCGAAATGTCTAAGCAAGAATGGGCTTTATCATAGGAAACGCTCCGCAGACAAGAAGCATTTGGGCTGCCTGCTGTCTTCCCAATACTGACAGGCATGCAGCCAAAATATTTGGCTATGTGGTCTCATTTTATAAATGGAGAATAAAGTTGCTGGAATGAAACTATTTCAGGGGTGGATATACCTCAATAATTTCCAAACACGTTTCCGAGGAGCATGACTGTAACCATTTGTAGCTCCATCATTATCTTGTCTAATAAACACTCTAATCAGACTTAGCAACAACTATTTCGGCATGAATAATATCTCCACAGAAGCTCAAAGGATAACGCTCCGGTGAGGGCAAAAGTGTAGCCTTCTCGCGTATCTTTGCCTATGCACAATCCCTGGCCTCTGTCAAATGAAAATGAAGAACGATATCGCTGCAGTATGAAACTACCCGAGTGAGAATCAAACGGAACCCTATAAAAGAACTCTGGGTGTGAACATGGAGTTCAGCTAGGCAGGGAGCCATGTGCTGGAGACTTGTGGAGGGTCCTTGCATGCGCATATTTGTCGCCGAGCATGACTCTCACAGCCCGTCAGAAAGCCACGCAGGCTGCCAGGAACCATTCATCAGAATTTCCTTGCAGGAAAGGCTATCAGCTTGAGCTGCAGGCCCAGAGCCAGGCTGTCAAGTTTTGGGCTTCCATCCAGGCTGTCATGGGCTGCGGCTGGTAGCCAAGCAGTAACTTTGATGTCTAAAGGGCCAGCCAACTGGTATGTGAGGGTGGCCTGTCAGCTTGGAAATAATATGCCACACTCAAAGGTCATGTGCCTTGAAACTAATCTGGCCGTTGTCTCACATAAAGAAGTAAGGTAGGCATTTTATATTGTTGCTAAGAAGAATCTTCAGATAATTCCAGTGTTTGTTTTGATTAAAGTTTGCATTCCACATGCTTTTTATTACGCAACTCAATTAGTGCATAAAAGATTTTCTGTTGAAAAATGTTTGAAAGGGCATAATTGTTCAATTTGGAGAGATTACAATGCTTTTATTTAATTAACACAGTAATAAATACTTCATTCCCTAATGAACCCCATATTTGGGGGCCATTAACCATTCCATAAATTTACAGCATGAAGGTTCTTTATGAAGATAAATAAAGCTATTTAAATGAATCTGCTATGGCAATGATGGGAGGCAGCAGATTTTTGTTTCCCTTCCACTGCAGTTGTACCTCCAGTTACAAATGTACAGGGGCTTAATACTCACCGTACATTTTAATTAATACTTTGGACACGAGCTGAGCTTCCTTCTGTGAATGCTGCACCACAGCAAGGCATTTTGCATGGTGGAATGATTGCGGGGAGCGCCAAGTGTGAGCCAGCCCACACCTGAAGCCATGATGTCACCAATGGGAAAGAAAGAACTCTGTACATGTGTAGATTACTTGAGATGAAGTGTCAGGTAACGCCTTCCAGAAGCTGATGCCCATATGCTCTCTATTTTACTCTCTTGTTCTCTCTCTTTTTCTATCACTCTATCTGACAAACACACATACACACATACATTTCTTGGTGGCCTGTGGTCACCAGTTCTTTTCACGTACCTGGATGCCCCACATCATTTCCACATTTTACATGGAATGTTTGGACAAAAGGAATCGTCTCCACACTAGGGATAGAGGAGAAATCCCATCTCATACCTTTCAATGACCCTCCTGTCCCTTGAAATCTGCTTGCTTCCAAGGTTTGCAATGGAGTTCCCCAGTCAAAAGATACCTACACAAATGAGCATATTAGAAGAAGGAACATGCAAAATTGCACATGTTTGTTGTATCAGATCTTTGGCTACTAGCAGTATCACAAGTAATAAAAATAACAATAAATGTTAGGAAATTGGCTTACCCAATGGATATGATTTATTATTCATTTATTATTATAAATTCTTTGTTATATTACTACTAGGCAGCATTATATTGAAAATGCAAGTATTGGGAGAAATGTGAGAGATTTTCATTTCAACCTTTAGAGGAATTTTTAAAGTTTAGAACTAAGCTTTAGACAGAAAAAACAAGAAACTGAAAGAAACTTAAAATCCACAGATTCATTCATTAGTCCATACCACAATTAACCTGAAGTGCATTTGTGTGCGTGCATCTGGGTGTTTTTGTGTACTTCCTTGGGGTGCACAGTTAATGAAATAAAATTATTTCAGACCCTGAGGCATGTTATTCTGAAAGTGCATGTCTCTGTTGCCTCGTAAGATTGAGATCCCTGTGATAGCGATCCGGTTGGCCCTGCAGAGTTTTTCAGAGTATCTGAACTGGCAGCTCCTGCTGGTTCCAAAGAGGAGGAAGAGGGGGCTGCAGCAGTGATGCCTGAGCTTGCCTTTGGATAGACGGCATCTTGCAAAGGGGGACAGACACAGTAGAGTGCACTGCATTGGGATCCTCTCTTTTTCAACATTCTTTCCTGCTCATTTTGACATGTAGCCTGGGAGTGCATTAGAGACACAGCTGACCCATGCAGAAATCCCGATTAGTGCTGAGAACCTGCAGGACAGAGACCCGATGGATTCAGGTTATGTCAAAATATTTTGTCTTTAATGGTCTTTGCTGCTATTGCTGCCATAGACAACCCACTGCAGCTGAATTCCACAGGCAGCAAAAGGGAGTGTTTCAGCTCTGCCCCCCTCCATCAGATTCATCTCTTAGTGATGTACAGATTTGGTTAAATCCAATCCTCCTGCATTTCACAGGTTGTCAGGTGTCTTTTGTTCTGCTATCCACTCATAGACAGAATTGGATGTTTTATTTTGCAGTCAGAATTTCATTCAACTTGTGTTCATCCACAGTAGAGGAGATATGTGCAATAACTCACATGAACTAATGACACTTGTGCATGCATACGTGTAATGGAAATTGGTGCTTATGCAAATTAAATCCCCCTTCCCCAAAGTGAAAAATCAGTCTTCAGAGTCTGTGTGACCTGAAAGAAAGCTGGTTTTTTGTGCAATATGCAGGCATGATTCGTATAGATCTGAACTCCTTTGAGTACATTGCAGATTTCTCTGACATCCTAACATTGCCCTTTACTCATGGAGCGTGACTATTTGAAAAGATGGCTCTCCATTCTGACTCATGTTGGGATCATCTATGGATCGAGATGCCCTGCTATTCAAGCAATCACCCCAGTGCATAGAGGGGGATGGATGAGCAGAAGGAGACAGGTAAGTTTCCAACTTGGGCCATCGCTCTGGAACTCCCCAGTTTGGCCATGGAAAGTATCCAAGGCTGTCAGAGCACAACAGGTGGGTGCCAGGTGAGAACCTTCAGCAGGTGGGATCATGTGCTTAGCTACCCCCCAGTGCCCCCCCCCCACGAATCCCCAACACAGACTTCAAGAGTCTGACTCTGTCACTTACATCACGGTTATGTGATGGAAATGTTTCAGAGACAGAAGTTGCCTTGTGCATGCTTTGTGTTGTTGTAGTGTCATGCGCAACGATGCCAACCAGGGTGGCAAAACTGTTCAAGCAACTCAAGAAACTTCAGCCAAAAGCCTCACAGAAGGCTTGTCTGCCAAAAAAATCCCAGCAGAACCACGCGCTAAATCTGATGAGGGCGACTCACGGGAGGGCAGAAGGAGGGCTGAGCTGAGTGGACAAGGAATGCTGACATTCCTAAGGGATGGAGAACAGGCACACCAGCTTTTCAGAGGGCAAAACATGCCCTTGTTTTGCAAGTTAAACTCTCCTTTTCCTGAATCACATCCACCAATATGAAAGCTCTTCTTAATTATTTTTTAAATGTGTGGCGATGGTATGTCAGTGTAAATTTGGAGATTTTTAAAAAGTTTTAAAATCTCTGAAGTGTTTAGGATGCAAACATTTCACTACATTCTAATCCCAATTGAATTCAATGAGTTTGACTTCTGGGTAGACATGTATAGGACTGTACTGTGAGCATGATCACTAGACCTGTCTGATCTGTTCTGATATAAACAAAGAACAATCCCACCCACAGCCCTCCACATTAATTTCAGTGGAAAAAGAAAATCTGTACAAGCCTAGCATTGCCATATAAATCTGCTTTCTCCACTGAAATTAATGGGACAGTTTTCCAAGGCCTCCATCAGAGCTCTTATAAATTCTGGGCTGAGACCCTAGAATTTATATTACATCATAAAATCAATTTGCATTGCTGTAAATTAAAGCGTCTGTAAAAAGAAGGGGCATTTCAACTCCCTTGCTCTTCGAACAAGGAAGGTATAACTTCTAGTTATTTAGAGATTTCAAATTTTCTACCAGTGGCGTTTTTGTCACTGCATAGCCACTAAGTTCAATTCAGCATTACCTATCTTAGTTGTACGATGTTCAAAGAACAAGAATGTGCTAAAAAGAAATCTGTATTACATTTTATTCTAAGTAAAGACAGCAATACCATGGCAGCCTGCAGGACTGCATAGTTCTTAGAGGACCATTCAACATTCCTATGTACACCTGAAAACAAGTAAACATTCAAAATGGAATTTCTCAGGAAGTCCAGCCACCTGTTTTTGTATATTTTAAGAGAAGGGGAGGCACAAACCAGACCCCCGTTGTTCAAAAGCAGATTGTGGAGTCTGTGGGCAATTTATTAAAGATGAGTAATTTTGCAGAAATGAGGCATAAATGCTTTAACACCAGTCTCTCTCGCTTTCTCTTTCAAGGGAGCTTTGGATAACAACATGTTCTGCTTTAAGCTCTTTTGGTTTACCTGAAGAAGAGGAGTGGTGCATTTTGAAAGATCCACTGTATAGTCTGGCTGATGAAAGCGTTAAAGGCTGGATTTTTCAAAAAATCCAGCAAGTTTCTTCCTGCTTGCACTCCTGCATTATTAGCACATTGCTCAGTTGTTGTAATTTCTCTGAGGCTCGTCTGAAAGTAAGATGGAGAATTTAGATATGATACTTATCGTTTGGAGGTTCTATTGAAACCTTTCCTTCTGGAATTAAATTTCCCATGAAACCACTCCATCCAGAAAAAAAAAAGTGAGCTGTCTGAAAGCTGAAACTTCAAGCAATTTGTTGCACAAACACAAGGCACACTTCTCTGGTGCTTAAAGTAATTGTCCTGTCATTTTGATATTTCATGTATAATTCAAAAGCTTCCTTCTTTTAAAACTTGACACTTGTCACATGGAGAGCAGTTGGCACACAGGATGATTTTCCAACATTTCTGATCAGAAAGCTGCATTCCCCACCTGCCCCACCCCCTTTCCATGAGAACTTTTCGCATCACTGCTGCTCCCACAAGCTTCCTTGGTTTCCTCTTGATATTTCAAGACGAGTTGGAGTGATGGAGTCGCAGCTGAATGAGAGCCCTTCCGGGACTGTGAATATCTGAAAGTGTCTCTCCATGGACCTGTGATCTGTGGCTGGAGTGAGGAAACATTCTTGCCCATTTGTGGCATGCATCGTCCCACGGCATGGAGGTAAGCATCGATTCGAACAGTCCGCAGCACCAAATTCACAGATCTCTCTGCTTTCGCTTCCTCCCCCTTTGAGGCTTTGCTTAGCCAGGAATCAGACGCACTCCTTCTGGGGAAGGTGTTTTTCCGTGGCAATAGTTCTCTCCGGGTGCCTTGCTGCAGGGTCAGGAGATAACACTGTGAGGCCACTGCCCTCCCAGATGTCTTCCTGCCTCCTCTTCCTCAACCTGCTCTAGGCAAAGGAGTCCCTCTTATGGCCCAATTGCATTTGACCACTCCCTGTGCCATCCGAAGCACTACGGATGGGTTGGAGCCCGTGGGTGCCATCAGATACGGGTGCCACACTCTACAGCAGGACTGGGGGGCCTCTGCTGTGCTGTAGGGGTGGCGGCAAGCAGCGCCCATGCAGCAGACCCCCTTAGGGGATTTCACTAAGTGTGCTTATCGCTGCGGGGAACATAATGGCTGTTCTCCTGGTTCTCCTACAACAGAGCAGTAGCTACATTTTTACTGATAAGCAGTGCTGGAGAATGTGAAAAGCTAGATGCATTTGGCTCTGATTCTATGCATGGCTTGCACATGTTTTGATCTTTTTCTCTGTGGGTGCCTCCTCTTGTAAGAGCAGAGAAAGCTGCATCATATATAGAGAAGAACAGCAAGAGCTCCAGAAGGTGCAACATCTGTGGATCCTGGTCCCACTTACTTACTTACTTACTTATTTCTACGTTACATTTTTGTACTGCCCACTAGCTGTACCTCTCTGGGCAGTTTATGAAAACAAGTAAAACCATAAAATTCAATAACATAAGAAAAGTGTAGCTTTGAATGAGAAAGAAACTAAACTGGAGAAACAAGATAAAAGCCAGCACCTGTGCAAACATCTAAAAATACACAATGTTATTTTAAAAAAGAAAGGCTGAAAAGCCTGGGAAAATTAAAAGGTCTATACCAGGTGCCAAAACAAAGGTATCGGGTTAGCTTCTCTGGGGAGGACATTCCAGAACCGGGGGCCACGACTGCAAAGGCTCTTCCTTGGCAGCCACCAGACTCCACGTCTGGCAGCTGCAACTGGAGAAGAGCCTCTGAAGGTCTGGAGAGAGAGCCAGTGTGGTGTAATGGTTAGAGTGAGGGACTAGGACTCAGGCAGTTTGGGCTCTAGTCCCCATTCAGCCATGGAGCCAACTGGGTGACTTTGGACCAATTGGACCAATCACAGACTCTCAGCCCAACCTACCTGACAGGGTTGTTGTTGTAAGGACAAGATTGAGATGGGGAAGGGAATTGTCTAAATTGCCTTGAGTTCCTTGACGGGTTAAAAGGTGGAATATAAATGAAATAAACTCTGTGTGTTTGTGTGTTCACAATCCTTCAAGTAGCCTGGTCCCAAGCCATTTAGGGAATGTCACTGTCAGCATTTTGATTTGGTCCAAAAAACAGATGGGCAGCCTCTGCAGATCTGAACTCACTGACATAACATGATCATATTGGCCAGTCCCTGTGAACAATCCCACTGCCCTGTTTTGGACCAGCTGAAATTGTCTGTCTCCCAAGGCTGCCCTGTGTGTTTTGCACTGTGTCATAAAAATGAGAGTTTGCCAGAGCAGGGAGAACGGTGCCTATCTCCGCCTCCAGAGGGTCATGGTTTATAAATCAGCCTAAACTCATAAACACAGGTCTGAGCATCTGAGCTCATCCATGTCTCTAGTGACAGCACTGGATCCAAGAGCATCCCAAAGTTGCAGGCCTGCTCTTTTAGGGGAATTGCAGCCCCCTTCAGAACAGACAATGACTAACACGCATCTGGGAAGACGTCTGGAGCACCTGCTCACAATACCGCCATCTTCTCTGGACTGAATCTCAGTTTGTTAGTTCTCACCCAGTGGATCGCCACACCCACATTACTGCTCAGGCCACCCCCGGCCTCACCTGGATTTCATGAACGCAGAGACAGAGCATCTCTGTGACATCATAGCCCTTGGAGACAGATCATGTTCCCGCCTCGCCACCAGCTGTTTCCTGTGGGTGTGTAACAGCCTGCAGGATGGATGCTGCCCTGTGGAACCTCACAGCGGAGCTGCCAGGGCACAGGGCGACAATCCCATCATTCCTCTCGTCCATCCAGGGAGGGGCAGCACAGAAGGTTGCCTTGGTTGCTGGCACTGCAAGCTGCCGAGAAGTCAGAAAGAATCAATGGACTCACACTCCTCCTGCCTGTCTCTCACTAAAGGTTGATCGGGGAATTTTGATCCCAAAACCAAGCCTGAAGCCTGGTGGGAGGGGAGCTAGATAGTCAGCTTCATTCAAGACTCTGGCCTTGGCCAAAAACAGCACAGCCAAGCCCAGGAAGCGAGTGTCGTCAAATGGGCAGTAGTCCAGATCCACATTAGGCTTTTCAGGCGTGGCCTAACTATTGCCTCCTTTAAAGTGAGTATCCCCTCCCTTCTCTCAAGGAGGAGTTGATATCTGTTAGACCCAGCAGGACATCCCCCACACCCCAGCACCACCACTGCCGCATGAGATGTAAGAAGCCCTGAAGGGGAAAGGGTGGACCTCCAGTGGTCCAAGGAATTTGGCCAAGTTGATCCAGGAATTCTTCTCTCATTTTTCTCACCCCTGAGGCTGGGACCTTGCTGCTTTTGAGAGACAGATACTGCGTGTGTGTTGCAGCTGAAGAAAACAGGATTTGAGAAGATGGCTTCCAGTTGCTACCATCGATATCGTAGGCAGTGGGAAAAGATCAAAGACATTGCAGAGTTCCATTAAGGGTACTAGGATGAGGCTGACAAAGTCTGGACGACAAAGATCCCTGAGCAAAGGATCGAACATACAGGTACATTCTGAATGCATGTTATGGAGCCTTGTAAAACCTTTCCCAGGAAAATACAGTTGTTCTAAGTTCCTTCTTGAATGACTGTTGATGTGCTTGTGTGACACCCATACAGATGGGAAGTTACTCCTTCTACTTATGCAGAAAGCTCCTCTCCCCTTCCATAAGAATATCTGTTCTGAATGATTGTCAGAACAATCTTATGCGTGTTTACTCAGAATTAAGCTTCAGTCATCTCAATACCACCTATCTCCACATAAATATGCATGGGATTGGAACACTGTGCTGGTAATCTTCAAGGGGAATACATTCTAATGAAGAAAGCAGATCCTAAAAGAAGAGAGAGACAGGGTGATAAATCTATGGGGAAAAATAATGTAGATCAGCAAAAAACTTTCCTTGAAGTTATATCAGTTCATCTTAATGTTCCCAACTTTCTCTCAGGCCCAGGGTTTATTATAATTATACTAATAATTATTATTAACCCAGTGAAGGCAGATAGGTCTTCTGAAAAACTATCATATCATATACCCTCTAGCCTACTAAACACCCAGAGGGGCAGCATGTCTCAGTGAGATGGAG
Organism: Varanus komodoensis; assembly: GCF_004798865.1. Taxonomy (NCBI): domain Eukaryota; kingdom Metazoa; phylum Chordata; class Lepidosauria; order Squamata; family Varanidae; genus Varanus; species Varanus komodoensis. The sequence goes on from NW_025336346.1 coordinate 15,341,675, forward strand.
AAAATAGTCACGAATGAGGCTCATGGAACTGGATAGGCTACAATACTGAGATATGTGGGGGCAGGATTCTTCCTCCTTTTCACGCTACTATAAATTCTTCTCCATGAATTAACAAGTGAAAGATGTTTTTCTGGGCATTGTTGTGTATATTAGAAAGTACATCAGTGCCCTTAAGGAGGAGAGGCAATGCCTCCATCTCTTCCCTGCTCATTAACTCCACTTACCATGGAGGACTTGAGCTGGTTGGTTTCCAGACAAGCATAGCCCAGGCCACTGCACAAGCCAACAGGGAGGGAACTTGCTGGGAAAGAGGCGTCTGCACTCTGCCCTGAAGGATGGCAAGACCAAGGCTCCTCCTCAACCCAGGTGGTAAGGAAATTCCGTAGCCAAAAGCTCTCCTTGGAATGAAGTTCATGTTAAATCATGTTGTGGTGTAAAAAAAACAGAATCAAGTTTCTACAGCATACACACACACACACACACACACACACACAAGTGTATTGAAATGGCACCTATTAAACATAGGATCTCGCTCATCTGATCTGAGATGGGCATGCAGGGATTTAGAAGACTAATTTGGGAGGGATTGCATACCAAGTGTGCAAATAAGGAAGAGAATCTCACACACACTTATTCCTGTATGAATAATTCTGCATGGGCTGAACTGCTTTGGTACAAGTGGAAGAGAGGGCCAGTTCCATCAGGAGGGAGAGTGGTCAGCTCAGGCGACAGGTGCTGGGAGCTGGTGGCAAGCGATGGAGACCCCTGCGCTGTGCCGCACCTTCCAAGTTCGGCTGCTGCCTTCGGAGGAGCCGCAGGCTGCTGTCATTCCTCTCAGAGTCACCTGCCAGTCCTGTCAGCAAATGAATGGCTGGGCAGGGAATGGGGATGGGAAGAGGGCACCATTTCGCCCTCCTTCAGGCAGCAAAATGTCTGGGCTGACCCTGGTGAGGGAATCCACACAGAGGGAAGGGAAAATGTCGGGAGGATCCTGTGAGGAAGGCAAAGAGACGAAAATTCTTGTTTTCACCTACTTCCAGGCCCTGCGTTCCCCATAATGGTTGGTAAATTCCTAATCGGGATCACACGTCAAGCAGAGGTAGCCATTTAGTCCATAACAAGAAGTCCAAAGCCATAATATGGAAAAGACTTTATTAGGCTACAAAATAGTTGCAACAGAATTCTCCCACAAAATGGCAAATTTCACAGAAAATAATAATTACGTGCACATCTGGCACAAAGCTGTTCCTCACAATACAAATAACATTTTGATTTTAATGCCACTGGGCAAGCCCATATGACAAAATCTCCGACTCTCTGTTCAGATATGGTTAGTTAAATCAAATCTACAGGACTCTGGACTCAATCCTCTACCCCAGGAAATATTTTTAAGACTCAAGGTGCAGTTATATTCCTTTCTGACAGCAGCATTATTGGATGATGATTTCAACAGCAAACTGAGCGTTGCTTTTCTTGGATCATTGCAGGGTTTATCCATTATATCTATGCTCACTCCTCTTCCCTGTTCCTACATAGCATCACATTTTCCCAACGGCCACATCTTTCTCCACACAGCTGCTCCCTTCAGTCCTTCCATAGCTGACAATACAATGGTAAAGTCCTGCACCTTTAAGTCCTTGACCAGAATTTCTAAGATTTTACAACATGGGGATTCTGAGAAAGAGGTAGAATAGCCTTCGCAATCTGCAGCCTTTCAGATGTGTCAGACTATAACTCCCATCATTCCCAACCAGCATGGCAGCTGATTGGGGGTGTTGTGCCTACAGGCATATAGTTACAGGAGGGAGGTTGAAATCTAGTAGGATGGCACATAATCACAGCACACTTCTTATTCTGTGTGTAATTTCATATGTGGCATTATTCCTCCCTTGAAACAACCCCTGTGCAGAAACAAGACATTAAAATATCATGTGCAAAGAGATCGTGTGAGTCTCTGTTTTGCCCTCATACACGCTTGGAAACTGTAGCATGGAGGTTCTCTCTGTGTGCAGAGAAAATACATATAGTCAGCCATAGAAAGGAAGGCGGAAGAAAAGTTGGAAGGCAAAAGCCGTCTCAAGTTAAAGAATCCTAACCCCCTCTAAACAAACAGTTGAACCCATCCATTTTTAATTGTTGAAGTGCATTATACGCTCTGCATCTCTTTCCTAAAGAATCCCAGATAATTGACTGGCTTCAGACTTCAGCGTGTGAGGCAGCTGCAAAGACTTGCCCTTTACATGGAAGAGAATCCAGATTAAATGATAAGCGCTGGAATGTTTCATAAAGAAAAAAAACTGCTCAGTGGCAGCAGGTGTGCATAAATACTGAAGAAAGGCTGGGATTCAGCCGTCATCTGAACACTGCTTAACACGCCATGCAGTTATCTCTTCCCCACATTTCACTGCCATTTGTTTCCATCCCTATCAACCTGCAGTTACCTTGCACAAGAAAAATGTTGGATTATGACAGCAGGAGTACAGAAAGAATCCTCGGTAAATAATCTCACATCTCTGTGCTTCTGGCAATGCCTTTCTTCTCGAGAGCCTCAGTTTTCCTTCAAAACAAAGTCCCCATTTAAACATCATACGATGCAGTGATGGACCAAGGAAGGATAATATGATTCATGGGGGGAGCCACATGTTACCAGCTTGCATGTGCATATTACAAGAGGCGAGACAGCCTTTCCTTTTAGCACTAAAAGATGTATTTATTTTCATGGATTCTGCGTGACCACGATATTCATGAGCAGTTGAATGAAATGAGGCCAAAAGTGAGTTGAGATTGGTAATCATACCAAATTAATAAAAATAAGCAGCCTTCTCTTGTAGCTACCCACCTAAGATGACATCTGTCACATGGAACTCTGTATATGTGATCTGCAAAGCAGGAAAAAGGCAGATTCCCCATCATCTTCAGGGGATCCAAATTAGGCTCTTGGAGAAAGGTGCTGAAACGCAGGAATCTCGGTGTCCAGCTCAATTGCTCTGTTAGGAAAGATATGAAACTCTCTGCAGCACGTGAGAATAACATGTTGGGATGCCACAAGTATGTGAGTAACATTTTTATGAAGCCCTCAGACCTTGTAGGAAAATAAACGCTTTTGTTACTTGGTCTTGACTCACCACCACATGTTCCAAATAAGAGTGTGCAGTGCGAGAGGCTGCATATTTGAGTTGATTGATGCTGTCACGTTGTCAAGGAGGATAAGCGAGTTAAGTGATCCAGGATGTTGAAAACATTGCCCTCATCTTCTTTTAAGGCTGCTTTAGCCAGTGATGCCATGTGCCCACGAGGTGTATGCTGCGGCTTGTGCCAAAACTGTGCAAATCGGCATGTTGCCTTAGCAAAATTGGTGTGCCTCCAGCTCATGGCCCTTTGCTCATGGGCATTTAGTAATGCTCAACATGCACTTTCCTCTGCGCTGTTTTAAAAACATACGGCGGGCAGCCTGAAAATGTACACAATGCTATTATGCGTCTGGACTGAAATGGGGGGTTGCTCATGTGCCAGTTGTTCAGTTATTTTGGTAGCCCATGGGAGCACCCATGTCTATAAACAATGAATGCCTATATACAAGCAAACAAAAACCCATTAAATAAAAATGTATTTCAATCAATCAATCACATAAAAGCTATCATTAAAACCATTGATTTTAGGCTTGCCCATATGATTCACCAAGCTGAAAGCAGTCCACCTGGTACTACTTATTATGGGACACCATGTGTTTACCAGTGCTCCTTTGTGGGGGGGGGGGGGCACAAGCCGCAAAAACCAGGATGCTCATCAAGCCCCTCCTGGCCGTGTTTTTCCTTGCCTGGGGACAGGCCTGTAACCCAGCAGCAGAGGATGGGGCTGACTTGCAGAAAGTCCACATTCAGTCCCTGGGGCCTCTAGGGAATGGCTGCTGGGGAAGACTCCATTCCCGGAGGGCTGCTGCCAGTCGGTGTAGACAGTGTAAAGCTAGAACTCAGGGTCCAACTCAGTGTAAGGCAGTTTCCTTTGTACAGTGGGTCCTGCCACTTGCTTCATCCACAGAATGTATATGTGAATTTTAGTTGAGTTTCCCCCTCAATGGCTTGCTTCCTCTCTTCCTCTCTTCATTTCAAATGTCAATAGTTTCAGTTTCTTTGTGCATGCGATATCCCAAATTCCAATTACCATGTTCATCAAGGAATGGAACAGCAGGACATCATGCGCCCATCTCTTGTTTGCATTCAATATGCAAAGATGGGGAATACTGGATCACAAATCTTTGTTCATACCACTATATCAGGCCATCATACCAAACAATGAATAGAAATGAGGAACGGGGGACAGGATCCGGCACCTGTTTTCCACTGGTAGAAGGCTTCTAAGTAGTGGCCACACTGACCCAAAAGCTGATCTGGAAGTTTTGACAATCTTCTGGAGCAGGCAAGCCAAATGGGGCTGCAAGGCAGAGGAGGAAACCAAGAATTTGGCTCCTCCCCAGTTCCCTGAGGGCACCCATTGTTGGAAGAAGCTATTTATTCTTTATTAAGAATTGCATGCCTCCTCCTTTGCTAAAAAGGGATCAACAATTTAAAACAATAAAAAGAACAGTAAAAAGTCATTAGACATAAAAACAACTATTTAATTTAAAAGGCTCAGTTTAAAAGATATGTCTTCTCACCTGGCTGTTATGGGCTGTTATGTTTGCGTACATAGGAACTTGTCTGTCGCATCGAGTCACCCACAGCCTGCTTCGGCAGATGCATAAATGAAACTGTGAAGGTGATAGCTTGAAGTACATTGCAAGATAAAGGTAGCCAATAAAGAAAGAAAGATAGATAATAGGAACGCACCCTGACCTGACCTGATTAATGGAGCTCTACTATTCAGGTATGAATGCAGCATAAAGCCAAATTGGGAGGCTTCTGCAGGGCAAGGATGAGTAGCAACCCTTATTAAAACCCTGGGAGACAACCATTATATTTCATAATTTGTTACGCAGAGAAGCTTTTATTTACACAAAACAGGCTCAAATTCAGTGAGGATGTGAGTGAACAGAGTGCTGTGTTATTGACGCCTCAGTTTTGGCATCCCATCTCTCCAGGGTATAAGATAACCCGTTCCTTTTCAAGCTACCAGTCTTTCCAGAAAATGTCTGAGGACTCTATCAGTTACAAGCTCTGCGTGGGACGTTTAATCATCGCTGCCGTGCTGCTCTGAAGCCAATAATTAATCCTTGGAGCTGTGGCCTTGCTGCATACAGCTGGTATTTTTCTGAAAATAAAGGATATGACACAGAAGGAAGAGCACCCAGATTTCAGAAGAGATCAGGCTGCACATGGGCAGCCCACCGATGCACGGGCATCTCCATCCTTGTGCAGCCCTCCAGATGTGGTGCTCCGCAGCCCCCCTCGGTTCCTGCCGGCATGGGCAATGGTCGGGCTGGTGGGATTTGTAATCCAAAACAGGTTCGGGAAAGCTGCAAACATTCAGCCACTTGGAATTGCATTTTAACCTGTACATGTGGTGTCCACCTGTTGCTTTCCTGGCAACAGACTCAGTCTGAAGGATGGGAACATTTCAGCTCCAAAGCTAACCTTGAGTCTTTGTTTTTTCCAGCGAGATCATTCTGAACCTTTCTCCCTGACTGTACTGTGGCTTCTGTGAGTTCTTAAAATGAGTACCGGGTGAGGGATACAACCCTTTGCAGATATACAAACATATATTTGGCATACAAAGAGCAAAGAGCAAACACTGACAGTTCAAGGTATGTGGGCTGAGTAGAAACAAAGGATTAGCAATGTGCACCGGCCAAGGACTTTCTATATACTTGGAGCTAAACAACGGTCTCCCATTCCTGGGATAGGCAAATCAGGTACAGCTGGTGAAACTTTTCCTTCTTAAAGGAGCTCTCTCAGGTATGGATGTATGGAATATGTGAAATCCATCTGCCTGAGTTTTACAGATTGTCAGGCACTCTTAGTTCCATAATCTGCTCATTGATGGACACTTGCACAAATTCACACTTATGAAAATGTGCAAATCCCCCCCCCCACACACACACAACATGCATTTGCATGCTCTAGTTAGTGCTTTCTTTAACTTTGGATATTTGTCCACAGCTAAACTTTGATAACACTTTGAAATGGATACAAACAGTTTTTGTGTCTGTAACACAGTATAGTAGACTGCCAGTCTGCTGTTGATCCTACAGGCTGGGTTCATAGAAATGAAAGCTCATTTGAATCTATTACAGAGCTCTCCAACATGCCTGTCCTCTGGGTTCATCACAGTGAGTGCCTGTCACTGAAATACACCTTATACCTTACTCCCGTGTACACGAAATACACCTTACTCCCATGGCCCTATTTTAGGCTGGACTACCATAGTGCTTAACCAATCCATTTCCACGCCCTGCCGCAACTAAGATTTCATGCCAACTGTCTATGACCTGTTGGTACTTTCCTAGCTCCCCTCCTCATGCCTTTCTTAATCTACTCCACTAGCATCCTTCCAATCCACTCCTGCTCCTAATTCCTGTTTTGTCAGATCTTTTATGTACATTTGTCTCTAGCTCCTTTAGAACTATTCCAAAATTCATGTTGAAATCATGTTGGATTTCAGTGAATCCTCCCCGCACCCCTTTTAAGCCCCCCAAGTGGGATGGTGGAATTTCAAGATGGGAATTAGAGCAGGAAAGCTTAAGGCATGGCCCTGATCAAGAAAGGTCTGTATGCACCTGTATGCACCTCACTCAAACAAGTGAGCCAATCACACAGAGCCCTGGAAGTTGCATGGCTGGTGTCTTCAGATACAACGTGGAAGGAGGTTGCAGACATTCTCGTGAGGCTCTGCCTGGCCCACCTTTTTTCCTTCCAGGACGCATGTAAGCTGTTGGAGGTGAGGCCCAGTTTTGAGCAGGGTCACAGCATAAAGTGGGCAGGCCACCCCATTTTTCCTTCCGCCACCCACTTCCTCTCTTTCCTCGCCAGGCCACCAGGGAAGGAACAGGTGGTTCTTGCTGGAGATCTGCCCTGTCACGTGGACCATGGGCCGAGAACCCCATGAAATCAGCCCGAGGGATGCCAGAGCCTCACGTTGCACACCCCTGGTCCACCAGGTGCTTTCAGTGGCACCTCGGGCTGCCCCTCAGGTGGCTGACACGAAGAAACAGCAGTTGCTGATGGCTCCATGGCTCTTCCTTGTGGGCATCTCCATCCTTATGTGAAACATGCGAGCTCTTTGGCAGAGGGAAACGGAAGCAGAGAAAAAGAAAGTGTATAATCCACACAGCTGGCAGCACTTAACAATATGTCATGGCCCCCTCTGCCAGGCGAGAAGCAGCAGACACTGTAAAGGAGAGGTGAATATTTTTATTTTCCCAATATTTTAACAGTTAATTGGTTTTATCTTTGATTTTGTCATTATCTATCGGGTGCAGTGTGTTGTGTGTTGTTTGTTGTATGTGGTTGTTTTGGTTTTTTGTAAGCCATCCAGAGACTTTAACTTTAGTATTGGACGGCATATAAAAACTTTAAATAAATAAATAAAATCGGGAAATGGCATCATATGGCTCTTACGCATGCCAATAAATTCCCCCTAATAGCAGCTGGATGTAAGGAGTCGTACAGGGTTGACATGCAATATTATGGGATCGGTTTCTCTTATGATCCCACCAGTTCTATGAGATGAGCGCTTAGGCACCGGGGGAGCAACAAATAGAATTGGTAGGAACAGGAAAAGTTTTAGCCACCTAGGCAAGAGCTGTTCAGATGACCTCAAACATCGCTCTGGTTCTGTGGAAACTGCCCACGAGCATCTATTGCCAAAAAACAGAGTTTTCTGCCGCATGAGCCACACTAAAAATGTTCTTAAAGTCTGTCAAAGAACAAAAGAAACAAACAAAAACCCTGCATGGGAAGACTCTGACCAGAAATATATGTTGGGCAATAAAACCTGTTTTTAGATTGGAAAGACTTGAGAATTTAAATTGCCATTTTAAATCGAGACATTATTAGCATGTTTATATTTTTCAGATCACAGCATACAATTTAATTTCAGGGGGGAAAAATTCTCAGGCCAAAATGCAACAAGTCATTTTTTAGGCTATTTGAAAGTGACTAGAGTTACAACCTTATCCCCACTTCCCTGAAAGTAACCCCTACAGCACACATTCGGATTTATTTATGTATCTATTTATTTATATCCCACCATTATTCCTTTGAAGGAATTTAAGGAGGTTTGCATTCTCCTCCTCCTCCTCTCAATCTCACCCTCACAACAACAACCCTGTGAGGTAGGCTGAGCTGAGAGCAAGTGACTGGCCCGAAGTCAGCCAGTTGGCTCCCTGGCTGAGCAAGGACTCGAACCCGGATCTCCCAGTCCTCCAGTCCAGCCCACTTACCACCACACCACACTGGCTCTCATCCATTACTTGTGAGGGGACATGCATAGGAGTGTGCAGCTATTTATTTAAACATCTCTGGGGGCCCTTTAAGCATAAAGAGACTCTGAAGGTGGCTTACATGTAAAAATACAAATAGCAATAAACTTCAAACATAAGTATGAAACTGTAATAATGATCAAACAAAAAACATCCAGCTCCGTCAATCAGGTCAAAACATCAGCAGACCAATAAAAAGGGTTGTACGAGAAATTCACCGAAAACAGATGGCTCATTAAACCAGGAGTGGGGAATATACATCCATGGTCCAAGGGCCAGAGTTCATTCCGGAGATTTTCTGGGCAGGACTGACAGGAAAGAAGAAGTAGAAATGGGAAGGCAAGAAGAAATGAATTCCCCTCATCACCAATTTATAGTAAGAAGCTTCTCCTCAGAAGTAAGCATGAGCACAAAGTAGGAAAAGCTTCTGCATGTCTACCCAAATGTAAGCAAGACTGAACTGCTCAGCAGCACTTCCAAATAGGAACCGGAATAGCAAGGCTGTGCGTGAAAGCCCTGTTGGCAGTGTGTGTTTTCAATGGTGCTTAAAATCCTGTGGTCATATGTTCTCCATCTCTTATAAAGATTCTTACACGGTTATTTGGTATTTTTGCTGCTCCTTTGGTTTTTGATGTTGGATTTTGGCTTGGTTGCGTTGTTTTAATTAAGTTGCAAGCCGCCTTGGAAAGCACAACTGAGAGGCAGGGTAGAAATATTTTAAATAAATAAATAGTTATAAAGTGGCATTTTCGAAATGTCAGTTTCAGAAGGTGGTGCCAAATTGCAAGCTCTCATCTGCGCTACACGGCAGATTTTGAATGTATATGTGTGTGATGGTCTAATCTTACACTATCTTTTGGAAAGGGAATGGATTTTTTAAATCAGATTATAAACTGACTTCTTTCTTCAAATCGTTCTTTCTTCTCCTAATAATAAATACTGGATGCTTTTTAAGGGCCATTAGATTTAGAAGAGTGGGATGGGGCTGTGTTTATTAAACAAGTGAGAGATAAAGAATGAAGTAGGAGAAGCCAAAATCCCCAGCACACCATCCTATCAGCGCAGCTGGATCTCTCACGCAGTCACAACTTTTCCTTGTGGGGCAACAGACTTCCATGGCTTCTGAAGTGCTTCTTAGTTTCAGAGGCAGGAGGCAAACAACTGTTAGCCATTTTGGTGAACTATTTCCCTCATTCTAAGGAGCACCATGTCACACACGCACTGGAAAGTGGACGAGCAGAAAACACAGCATGCATGCATTTTTGTCTCCGCTGCACAGGACTGTCTCCATCACAGGGCACCTTTGAGCTTCCATCAGCAGGAGGTTGTTGCATCTTCTAGGCTTGCTGGAGCTGGTTGTGTGTCCTGGTGCACATGGCAGAGATCCAGGAATAGCGTCAGTGTTGTGGGTTAGTTTTGCGGATGGTGCTCATAGCCGTGGCCTTCACACAGGACGTCTCACCTTCAGTTCGGACACAGGGAAATGCCATACTTAATTTCTTGTGTACCTGTGTTGAGAAAAACATAGTACATAGCGTTAGTATGTTTCTTCCTTAAACAAACAGCAAACAAAATCCTGCAACTCATCTTTATTCAGAACAGCTTTTCTTAATATAAAAATATTGTTTCCAGATTCTCAGACAACAATATATGGGTAGGTAAGAGAATAAAGGGAAGGGAAAGCAGGAAGAAGCAAGTTTGTGGAAAAGCAGATGCATGCATTATTTTGCAGTAATTCTGTATGTCCTTCAGTGTTGGCCCAAGAGATTTTGCCTAAAGGAGGGCCTGGTGGTGCTCGCCCCCTAGTCTTACTTTTCTAGTATCCACACAGGCAACTAAGCCAAAAGCAATCATGAGCTTAATAACCAAATTCTGCAGCATAACCGTATGCATATTATATAACATGCACAAACACACATGATTTTTAGGTCTGTTCCCCATCTGTTAAAGATACCTGTTCCAAAGGAGTACTCTCCCAAAGGGTGGTCAACTGCGTGCCATCTCCATACAAATGCATCACCAAAACAGGAGAAAAGAGAATGCAGATTTGCATAATATGTGCATATATAATATCTGCGCATATATATATAATTTAAATTCAGGTGCCGTGCATCTCAATGTAGTGGAAAGCTGTGACCAGGTATCCTGGGTACCGTTTCCTGTCCAGGAGTTAATGCCCCCCAAAGCCCTGCTCACTTCTTAAGGTTTGTTACCTTTAAGTTGGCCAAATGGCCACCTGCAGATCTTTTAGAACAATGCTGGAAGTAGCCACTGGTGTTTATGTAATTCTTTCTTGTCACACTTGGGGCTTTTCTTTGCATCCATGTGCATGTTTTGTGCTTTTCCTAGTGATTGATACAGAGCTGGAGGCATCTCCAGCTGGACAAATGAAGGGACTTGGGCTGGGGGAGCACTGGCCCATGGGCTGGAGGCAGCCTGTGGAGCCTCAGGATCAGGGTCCCACACAGGGAATCCTGCCATTAGAGGCTGAACCTGTTGAGTACTGCAGCTCATGCAGCAAGGTTTCCAACAATATTTCTAAGCCATTCCAGAAGCCCTACCATACATATCCATCTATTACACCCAGGTTGTTTAATATACTGTATGAGGCAGTGGGGAAATATATTACTCCAATATTTATACTGCAACTTCTAGTGAGATAGAGTTTGTTTAGATCAAACTGACATCATGAAGAGAATATTTTCATATGGAATCAAATCAAGTTCACATGACCATTTCTTGTGTGGGCCACTATAAATAAATATATATATATATATATATATATATATAGAGAGAGAGAGAGAGAGAGAGAGAGAGAGAGAGAGAGAGAGAGAGAGAGAGCTGTATGCCTCTTCTATGGTGCTGGCTGACAAAAGGAAGTCATATTAAGGCAATGTCTGCGACACTTCAGCTTTCCTTTTCAAGGGATTTGGCAGCAGCAAATAAGGATTGTGGAGGAGGGTTGCGCAAACCTCTGCGGACCACCGTGGCTGCATGGAGCGCAGTGTGAGAATTGCTGTCAGAAGGGATTAATTCTTTGAAACTGAATTAGGCAGCCCTTAAATCCATATATAAAGCTTTAAAAGTTTTCCACAGGTGCCTAGGAGAATAAGGTATCCAAAATTCCACCGAAAGTGGAGGTCAGTGGAAACTAAGCAACGGGGATGCATTTGTATTCCCTGAGGCGTGCTTTCCATGGGTACTGTCTTACTTGTGCTTTCTGCTGCCAGATTGAAGAGAACCATCTCTAGCAAAAGGGGTTTTTTAAAGGAGTTTAGGATAATGACACTTCTGTCTGTTTAACTTTTGATATCCTCCTCATGCTGTTCTTTGGCTGCTGTGGGCAAAGGCTTCCTTCCTCAGCATGTTTGGAAGAGCAGGAGAGGAAGGAGAATGAAGTTCAAGGATGTTATGAAGTGTGAAACAGCAGGATAATGGCTGCTCTTAGGCTTGGCTCCAGAGTTAGTCATACTTGGGATAACCCAGTGAAACCAAGAGCCTTAGGCTGTATGTGACTTACTTAAGTCACACTGATTTCAGTGGGCCTGCTTTAACCACATTAAGTCTGGACTGAAGTAGTTATAAGTGGATTCTTAGCATTTGTGGGTGATTCCACCATGGGTTTATCTCACAATGACCTTGTAAAGTATAGCTTCACAGCTTGTGTATAGCCTAAAGTATCTGATCCTGCCTAATCTTGGAAGCTGAGCAGGGTTGGGCCTGGTTGAAATCTGGATGGGTGGCTTAAATGTTGTGAACTGCCCAAAGAATTTCAGCTACAGGCAATATAGAAATGTAAGGTAATAAAATTGTGTTATTATTATTATTAATATTAATAATAATAATAATAAAGCAGGCTATCAGTATTATACCCACATGGGAGATGGCATGAGGGTTAGAGTGCTGAACTGGAGGCCTGGAAGATGTGGGTCCTAGTCCTTGCTTGGCCATGACGCCCCCTGAGTGACTTTGAGCCAGTTTCATACACTCAGCTCAAGATCCCTCATGAGGTCGTTGCGAGGATAAAATAGGGTGATGTAAGCCGCCTCACAAGAGGAAAAAAAGTGGGATATACATGCATTGTAATAATACTAATATCTCTATAAACCAGAAAGGTGGCATGGACCACACTGCACATAAAATTATCCATGTTATATTATGTTGCTTTTGTTTAGTCTTGTTTAAATTTGGCCACTTTTCATTTTGCAGGAAAATAGCCACAAGGTCCCAGTCTCACTGGAAGAAACTTCCTCCATCAGCTCCACAAAGCTGTAGATGACTCCGTCTTTTTTCAGGTGTACAGTATTTGGAAAACTGAGCAGATAATACATAGAGACACCGGCTTAAAGAACTTAGAAATATCCTATGGGATGCTGGTCACAATTGCTGCCAGAATATGTTTGCCAGGAACATACCTACCTCTTTCTGTGTTGTGAGCTGCTCCAGGGGCCTTTCTTGAGTGGGTAGCAGTAGGACAAAGGCGGGACCTTCTATGTGGTGGCCTTGTCCCCATGGATCAATTTTGCTTGAGAGCCTCACATGGCAAACATGTTTTATTTTGTTTTTGCCAGGAAAAATACAAGCTTTGGCATCTGAGAGATTAGTACGGATTTTTTCCTTCTGTGTTTCCCTAACTGTTTAAACTGATTGCATTCTCATGGTTTCTTTTTAATAAATAATAATAAAGTATAAATGAATAAATATTTAATTTTATATAAATAGCAATAAAGGTATAATAAAATATATCTAACAGTGTCTTTGCCAAACAGAAAGCAAGCATGAATCCAAGCATCCAATTTTTATCCATCTGGAGGTTCTCCAGAGTTGCTCCCGTAACTTGAGGGACCTGGCACAGAAGGCTGCAGGAGAAGCTGGGAGTGGAGAACCTCAGGCACTATGCTTTGAACAAATTCTTCTGCTAGTGCAAAGATACCGTTTGATACCCTTTATGGTTATATTTTTATTGCACCCCCCCCCCAGCAATTTCTGCTTAAGGGAATTTTACAGATCACTTACAAAATGTATAGTTCTTTATACTGGATTGCCAGGGTCGGTGAATATCTATAGTTCATGGCAGTGGTGTAATCGTTAGAGCATTGGACTGGGACTCAGGACATCTGGGTTCTTGTCCCCATTTGGCCATGAAACTCAGTGGCTGTCTTTGGACCAGTCACTGACCCTCAGCTTAACTACCTTAACTTCCATGCAGGGATAAAGGTGGGATATAAGCAATAAAATACACGGGTGTTGACATTCTTTCTTCCGTTTTGGAGAAGCTCTTGGGGTCACATTATGTTGGAGGGCAGGGTTGAGGCAAAAGGGAAGGGCTGAAATACCAAAAATATTGTAACCAAGAAGTCTTACTGTCCATAACTAATCTTTAGAAGAGGCATTTCTACCTTCTAGAACGGGGAAAGGGGACTGCATAAACGCCGGGAAGTTTGAAGGAAAGGCATGTGACTGAGAAAGGGGTCATGGCCATCTGGGGACTCCTGTAGGCTCAGATTCGGACCCCAGGAGAGTCCGATTTGGGCTCTAAACTGGGTGCTGTCCAGCCCTGCCCTAATAGTCCACTGGGTTGATGTGTGCTAGAAAAATATACAAGGGCTCTTCAGAAAGTTTCCGCACTTTTTAAAACTCCATTTGTTAAGAATTTCAAAAACAAATCATACCACTTTTCTGCAGAGTCACCTTCTTTTGCATTGCATTTTGCCCAACATCATACCAACTTTTTAATGCCATCAGCCAAAAATGTTTTTGGTTAAATGCATAGCCATTGGAGCACCGCTCCTTTTATGTCATCATCACATGAAAATCTTCTTTCCCTTAAAGCTCTGCGTCCCTCACACGAGTACAGCCATTTTTGAACATTTCAATCCACTCACAGACAACTCTACGAGAGAGAACTTTGTCCCCATACTGAGCACACATGCGGAGATGAATTTGAATTCCTGGCACACCTGCCCACAAAAAGCATATGACAGAACGCTGTTCCCCTTTGGTACAATTTATAAATTTCGCGGCCATCTTCACCACAGAGTGACACCTCTTATACTAAACTGCAAGGGCAACTGGCTTGCCAGACAGACAAGTCACATGGTACTCTCAGACACGACCAATTACTTGCCCTCACCATTTCCAACGAAAGTACAAAAGTGTGGAAACTTTTTGAAGACCCCTCGTGTAATTTTGCGACCTCAGGAGGCAGCAGGACTGCAGCCTGGGTTAAAAAAACAAGTTTATAAACAAACAAGAAAATAAATGTTGCAAAACTACTGAAGCCATATGGCTGATAGAAATCTGTTGTTATTGTTGCTATTGTTTTAAAATAAGGAAACTGGATTTCCTTATTTAACTTTGTACATGTTTTTATTAAAGATCATCTGTGCCTACCCCGTGAACACTGCTTTGATAGACTATTTTTTCACATTTTAAAAAATACCTTCCAGCTTACAAAAGTAACCAGCAAAGCTATGAGTTAGGTACATAATTAATGTGCATGCGTGCATGTGTGGGTTTTCATTTAACGAAATCAATTTGCTGCAAGGAACATTTCCATTAATCTTATCTATGACTAAAGAAATATGTTCACAACAGACAAAATGGCTTCATTTTGCATCTGTTTCACATACACAAATGTGTCAGGTTTACATAAACTGCCCTGATAAAAATGAAAAATAAGGGAAGAAAATGATAAAAATTGCACATACTGTTTCAGTAACACATCTTTTATTATAATAATCCATTATATGGCTTCATTCCTTCCCATTATTTTTCTTGTCTGGTTAAGAGACTGAGGTTAAGGTAGGGTAGAAAAGTCGGGATAAAGCTGCACACCGTTTTAAAACTATCTAGTATGGAATAATGGCCATTTTCTGGCATTCATATCAGGGTGGGGACAAGGGTCAGAAATGGGTTTCACTATGAAGTCAGCGAACGTTGCAAAACTGTGGTGTAAATTATTGAATTACAGGATCTATTTATGCCGATTCCACATACTCTATGTGGTAAATACAGTAAAATTAACTGGTTTGCTTTCATGGAACTGTGATTCAGGCTAATGATAGCTGATAGCCCTTTCCTCCATTATGTTTTCTATTCTTCTCTTGTTTTCTCTTTGTTAATTGCAATGCTGTTCATTTTTCTTCTTTCTCTTTTACTTGTTATTTTCCTCCTCCTTTCCCCTTTTTATCCCACCCTCTTCTCCTCTGTTTGAATGAATGCCCTTCAAAATGCCCTGTCCTTTACAGCCTGCCCGGCTCTTGTCAATTGGAGGTTACGGTTTCCTTTAATTCATCTCATATTTGGCTTTTCTCTTCTTCTTCTCCCTTTGACTTTCCCTAACAGGCTCGTCTCCTCCAGAGAGACTTGCCTTCTCATGATGTAAGCAAACAAGACAGTGTCAAGACAGGCTTCCAGGGAAAGTTCTGGCTTGACTTGATCTAAGACCCACTTGCTCATCTTTCTGACAATCCCGGGTATTCCCAAAGCTCTCCTCCAGCACCACATTTCAAAGCCATCCACCTTCTTTCTGTCAGCATTCTTCACTTTCTAGCTTTCACACCCAAACACTGGGATTACAAGAGTCTTGCTCTTGGTCTCCAGTGAAACATTCCTACATTTGGTTATCTTTTCTAGTTCCTTCACCACTGCCCTTCCAAGCCTCAGTCTTATATTTCTTCACCACAGTCTCTACTTGAATGGATGATTAATCCAAGCTATGCAGTATCTTAAAAAGCAATAATAAAATCTTACATGCAGTGTCAATATGCAAAAATTTAAATGATTTCAGAATCTCAAAACACTTTCAATAGAAATGCTAGAGACTGGGAAAAAAACAGCAGACCAAATGTTCCATTTTATGTCATTGAATATTATTAAATGCCTGGAAGGGGAAGGAAACTTAACCCTCCCCCAGGGGGCCACATTGTGGCCATTGCAGAATTGGGTGGCCATCACTGGAAAGGCCCTCTGTCTTGTTGCCGCCTGTCTGCGGGGACCTCCGGCAACACTCCCTCCAAACTTGCTTCAGAGAACTGGGGAATGGATTTGGAAGACGTGCATGGGACTCCAGCAGGGAGGAGAGCAGGGGGGCGGGGTCTGCTTGTGTGACATTAGATCTGACCTATAGGATTGCAGCCTTATCTGTAGGCCAATTTACACCTTACAATGCTCTATCCCAGACACTTCTGAAGCTGCAGCAGAGTAATAAAAGAAAACATTGGCCAACATAACCACTTATCTAATGCAATGTGCTACTTGGAAAAGTATTTCAGTAAAATAGCCTGTGTGTGTTCAGAATATATAATTCTGTCATTTCAAAGGCCAGCAATGTGTTATTAATCAAGCAAGGCGGGCAGACCAGTACTTTTCTGCATAATATTTTTAATTAACATTTTCTTTTTACTGTACCAGAGTTCTTTTACCCCAGGACAGAAGCTTGGCATGAAATACCAAAAGAAACAAGAGGACACAGCTAAAAGTATATTAAATACTAACATTTTGGTGGGAAAGCTGTGCGTAATAAGTTATTCAACATGTGGGTCTCAATGTTTGTCTGCTCTTTTCATATTATTTTCTGAAAAAAGGAAGATTTTTATATTTGGGAAAGAAAAAAAGCTGTTTATGCTTAATATTTGCAATTTCAACTGGTTTCATTTATTGAAATACAGTTTATTAATATTCAAGGATTCAACATTTAATTTGTCCTCTAGAGAAATGTGTCATTAATTTGCTACTCAATTTACTTTGAAGAAGTAATAAGATTAGATTTAGAACGCATTTGCAAAACTCTGTTCATTGTGTATCTTCAGCATTACCCATGGAAATTAATAATATCGGTGTTATATTCTGGTGATCAGGTAAGCATAGATGTGTAGTCTTCACTACACTGATGGGGCCCAGGGGACCTGGGAGAGCATCTTCTCCCTGCCTGATCACCGCAGTCATCAGAAGACCTTCTCCTGGTGGTTCCACATGGACCTCTGGCTTCACTGGTGTCCTCCAGAAGAGTCTTCCATGTCTTCAGCTCCATGCCCTGCCTCTGGAGGCTGGTCAGTCAGACACTAGCACTGCATGATTTTGGTGCCTGCTGCAGCCATCTTTGCTCCAGGAAGATTTCTTGTTGGCCAGCCATGGTTTTAATGTGGCCCCATTTTTAATGGATTATTTTTATTCTTCTAACTGTTTTGTCAGTTCACTGCTCTGGATGCTGCCTAGATAGTGGCATTCCTGTTTGCTGCCAGGTCAGGCAGTGTGCGAAGCCCAGAACACCTTGGGACCAGGATAGGGCACCTT
Source organism: Varanus komodoensis (assembly GCF_004798865.1). Lineage (NCBI taxonomy): Eukaryota > Metazoa > Chordata > Lepidosauria > Squamata > Varanidae > Varanus > Varanus komodoensis. Next base: position 15,359,388 of record NW_025336346.1, read on the forward strand.
CGCCCTTACCAACCTCGTCGGTCACTGAGGCCATTGGAGGATCATCTTCTATCTTGGCTGTGCACAGAGCCATGGTCCAACTGGAGACAGCCAGGGAAAACCCTCCAGTGCTGTGGGATTCCCAGCATCTGAAGGTCAGGCAGGCACCGCCACTGCCCTGCTGAAGACATCTTTGTTCCCAGAAGCCTCTCCTGCTGACCAGCCATGGTTTTAATGTCATTCTATTTTAACGTGTCGTTTCTAGCTGTTCATCCCTCCAGGAGCTGCCTGTACAAATCCTGCAAATAACAATAAACACATGGGCAGCTTGGCCTGGCTACAGTTGGAATCGGTGGCCCAGATCACATGAATCTGGGCAAGGGGAGATCTTAGGCAAGGGGTTCTGTGCATGTCCCTCTGATACCCACAGAGCATGGCCTCAGGGATGGGCAGAAAATGGCTTTCCCCACCTCGGGATGCTGCAGGTCGCCCCGGGGCCTTTTGCATGCACAGCATGTGCTTGGCTGCTGGGCCAGACCTCATCCCTGAGGGAATGCAGCATGCAGAGCATCCCTCTGAGTCGGAAGGCAGCGTGGCCTCCAGACAGAAATCAGAGTGGCATCTCAGTGTTACGTTCCCCCAATACCCACCAAGAGACGTTCTGAGGGAATTGTGGGGAACTGAAGTGACAGCTAGAGCCATTCTCTGACAATGATCAGCCCACTAGAACATGTTGCACTGGGGGCCCAAAGCGGGGATTCATGGTGGGCTCTCCTGGGTAACTGGCGCCCTAGCAGTTGCCCAAGGTAACCAGGCACTAGCGCCAGCCTTGCCCTCTGCAATGAGTGAAGACTGCTGCCAGGCACCTCACCAGACCTGTTGGATGCTTTTACAGAAACTAGGATGTCTCATTTCCAAACACCAGTCTACAAAGTTTTGGATGTAGTGAGGCCTTGAAACAAACCACTCTCACAGAGCGCTTGGTTATTTGAGAATGAACGCCAGGTGAAATTTCCCAGTGAATCAGGTGGACCAGCTCCGCCAGTGCAAGGAACTCTCTGTGTCGCAGAAGCTTGTTCTTGGGGTATCCATAAGAGCCGCCACAGTGTCCGTCTTTGCTAGGGCATGGGAGTTATGGCCACGAGGCAAGGAGAAGGAGGCCAACGGACAACCGTTGCAGCACCTCCCCTGCCCGCAGAAGAGTCGGAGTGCAGGCTGACTGCAGCAATCGCTTACAGAAAACAGGAGTTTTCTCTGCATCTCTTCTGTGATGGTCCAGTCAAAACTCTGCACTCTCCTTGCAGAGCCAAACGTTTTTCGAATCCTCTCGTCCTCTAGAAGGCATCCAGTATTTCCCTTGTACCTGTGATTTTGTACGGTGCTGTTATTCTCTAGCATGGGAAATACTTCGACTTCATTACCAAAGCCTCACTCTGCAAATATTGCTACACCAGATGCCATTTGCGTGGTCTAATCCTACATCCAACAAAGGAAGAATGTGAAACAAGCCAAAGAAAGGGACTGGGGGTGGTGGGGGGGGGGGATAATGGGAGCTAAAACAAATAGAAATGCAGCAAATGAAAGCAGTACAGCCTGCAGGGCAGGATGGACAAATAATGGGATTGCTGACAGCTGGCGTGGTGGCATGGGGTGCTCATGACAGCAGGATGTGTCCGCAGATGGATCTGGGAATGTCCCGAAGTGGGAGCCCGGAGGGGGAGCTGTCCGCAGCCTCCTGCCCATCGGGGGCGAGTAGAACGATCTTCAGAAGAGATGGGGGCCAGATGGAGCTTGGCTCACTTACCTTTTAAGACGCCTCCCTTAGCTTCCTTTCGGGAAGGGAGAGGGGATTATTTGTTCACAGTGTGAGCAGTCAAGAGCAGTCTTGGGCACTTTATTAAAGGCCCCCCTCCCTTTTGCTTTATAATTTGAGCACCAAAAGCAAGAAAAAGCACTGGCAGTCCTGGAGAGGATGCGAGGCCAAAATCAACACTGACCTGGCAGAGTGGTGAGTGTCCTGTTGTTTACGAAAGCACTCCTCATTTCAGGGAGAAAAAATGATTTGTTGTCAACATTCTTTATTTTTGGCTTTAAAAGTCTCCAGCTTCAGTAACAACATAAAATCAGATTTAAGAACATATATTTAATTGGTACACTGTATTCATGTTCCTGAAAAATCTCAAGCTCATTAGTAAATACCATCCTGCCAGCTCCTGTCATTCCCGAACTAAGTGGCCGCCTGAAAGGCTTCAGCCTGCTTTTGAAAGGATGAAGTAGATGCAGCCAAATGACTCTCACATGTGAGCTCTAATCTAGAATACAAGAGTTGCCACCACAGAAAAGACCCTGTTGCCAGTCCATATCCTTCATATTTCAGAAATGTTAAAACTACAGAGGATTGTATCCAGTGGTGTCCTTTCACCAAGGGAAGGGAAAACAATAGTGGCATGGATTTCCCCTTTCCCCTGCAGCCCCTTACACACACCCCAGATCAGTCCCAGAGAGTTGGGGAACCCACTGCCCAAGCGGACTTCCACTTTCCCAGTATGGAGTCCAAGCCAGCACCTGGATCCTGCTTGGATGTTGACAACACATTTCTATTTGTTTTCAAACAACACAAGGTCTCCCGTATAACAGATACTTTTGTGGTAGCAGATGGGTATGAAGGAGCAAAGGAGCAAAACAAAGCACAACAAAAACAAAAACAACTCCCCCAGGCAAATAATTGTTTCAGGGTTTATTTATTTTTTTATTTCCAATATTTATGACCTGCTTTCTGGCCAATACTTCAAGGTGGCGAACAATCATCCGGTGCTTGCCAGCTTTTGTGCTCTCGCAAAGCTTAGGTAGTGGCAGTGGGAGCCTTCACCTGCCCCACGCTGGCATCGTGGCCTCACCCCTTTTCCCTTTGGCTCTGCCCTGCTCCCCGGAGAGCTTCTCTGAGGTGGGGTCGCGCTCATGGACCAAAAGAGGTTCCCTGTCTTGTTCAAGTGCGACGTACTCGCAAGCCTGGGTGTCCTGCCAGAATAGGAGCTGCATTTCTCTGACATGACATTTTCCAAATTCACACAGGAAGCTGCCTACAAAAGACTCTAATGCCAAGGATCAATTCATATATGCCAATCAAGGTTTTTTTTTAAAAAAATCTCCTGATGCAAAGCTATTTAAACTGCTAATATATTTTTGAAAGAAAATTAGGGTAGTGTTCAGTAGCCATGCCAAATGTCCTCATTTGCAGTAGCCGTACTGGTAGAAATAATGCACAGGATGCACAGGAATGTCCCGGTCACTTGTGGCACATCATAAAATACCATGCCAGGGAAAACATCCAGGCATGCAGATTATGAGCCATGCCGACTGCTAATTTGCTTGCGGAAGAGAACATCGGGCACAAGTGTCAAACCCTCGCCACCCTCAGCATATTGCTAAACATTCCTTGATGTCCAGGGGACCTGGCGAAATATTTCACAGGGCACGATCCATTCAAAGGTAGGTACTTCCAAGTCCTACTTGTTTTAATGGGAACTGGCTGAGCTTATGTTTCGGTTTCTCCCTGAGATCAGTGGGACTCATTGATCTCATTTATTTCTCCATGAGATCAATGGATTTATGCCCAAATTCTGTGTCGCAGCGAGATCTGGAAAGACCTCATGTTGTAAAACATTCCTTGTGGCTGCAAGTAAGAATGCACAAGATGGGAAGCTGAGCTTTTAGGAGGACCTCTAAGTTGCCCATTGTGTGCCTCTTGGGGTGGGATGTTGTTGTTAGTTGCAAAGTTGTGTCCGACCCATCGCGACCCCATGGACAACACTCCTCCAGGCCTTCCTGTCCTCCAACGTCCCCCAGAGTCTACTCAAGCTCAGGCCGACTGCTTCAGTGACTCCATCTAGCCACCTCATTCTCTGCCACCCCCTTCTTCTTTTGCCATCTACTGTTCCCAGCATTAGCCTAAAACTTTACCTGGATAATTCATTAGATGCATTGTTAAGCCTAGATAGAGAATGCCCTCATCACACACCTTGAGGACAAAGTCTGCTTTATTGTTTCAGCTATGGTATTTATTGCTGTAAAATCTGAGTGGTTATATAGTCACTCAGGAGAGAAGAATGCACTTTCCCTGGTTAGCTGAGAAGAAAATGGATATATTGGTTGGTTAAAACAGTCTACCAGTCTATGCTTACCACTCTTGTGCCTTCTCTATGCTGTTATTTCCCAGTCCAGAATCCTTAAAACATTAATATTCTTTATTTCCCAACTACTTCTGGAAACTGAAGACAACCTATGGGATTAACTACTATTTCCCAGTTATCCTTCAACAATTCCTTGTTGGTTTTTCAATAGGGGATGTGACTGCAGATTCCAAACGTTGTTGGAATATTTGTACTTGGTCAGTGTTCAGTTTTGGTTTCTGACTCACCCCTGTAGTGCCCTGCATATCCCAGGTCTTTCCTTAATTCCTATGCCCACTCTCCTGGGAGGACATCCCATTGAACTTAATGGGACTTACATCTGAGTAGACATTAATAACATTACACTATTAATATCATTTTAGGCTGGCTGCTGAATACTGCCAAATTCTGAGAGTACTTGTGGTTAAGGACAAACATTTCCTAAATAAAGAAATATAATGTCAATTGCCAAATACTGGCAAACACAGACATCAAATATTGTTAGAAATCATATATAGAATATTTTGCAAATACATGACATCCAAATTTAAATGGGAGTGGGTAAGGGAAGAGAGAGCGCTTATGGTCTGTATGCATCACCTTGGTTCTTATCTCATTTGGTTGGGGTATTCAAGAAACGCTATCCTAGAATGGCGGTAAGAAGTACAAATTTAGATACTCAAAATCAATATTTAAGGCAATGTTTAAAGAATGTAATTAAGCATTAACAAGGTGGATGGTTGGCTGCTATAAATCAGTTTATCTTGTCTGTCCAAACCTCTTTCTATGGAATATTGCTTGGCAAATCTCACATGGGAAAGAATGCTGTCCTTCACCTCACACATGACATTTGAGTAAACCGAGAGTGAAAAGTTTTCTCTTATCTTTTGGTGCAATGCCTGGTTGGAATGCTCCATGCTCAGCAGTTTGCTACCGAACACCAGCTGCTGGGGTACAGAGCTGTACCACTTTTTAATACTTTGGTGGTGGGCTTCCCAGAAAGCCAGTTAGAGATAGAAACAGGCGCCTGACCTAGACTCAACTTGAGCTTTGGTCTCAACCAGCACGACTCTGCTCCCATTTTGGCTGGCTCTGAAGAGTGAGAATTATTTTACCCAGTCTGCCAAGGGGGATGCAACGGCTCCAAATGCACATGAGCTTTTGTCCTAACTGCATCCGTGATGTCACATAAGGCACAGACTTGAGCACAAATGTCCATTCCTCATTCCTGGAATCAATCCTTTGCCTGCCTTTTATTTTAGTCCTCTTATATTGGAAGGCTCAGATCATGTGACATTGTGCGTACTGAGCTGCACATTAATCATTGTGGGTGCTCTGAGCTGCACATTAATCATGCTTGCAACAGCACGCATGGCCTTTCCTGCCAATCCCTGGCACAACACATCGCATTGCATTCTCAGAGCCAGATATTTTAGACCACAGCTTCCAGCATTCCTGACCATAGGATATGCTGGCCGGGACAGCTGGGAGTTGAAGTCCAAAGCATCTGGAAGGCATGAGGTTGGGGAAGGCTGCATTATGTCATGCCTGCAGTAGGGACATATGCATGGACCTAGTGGATTCCAAGCTGGACTTCCACCTGGAAGTTATATTTCTCATTCTGGTGAGACAGGCAGGCAGGCAGACAGGGATCTGATTGCCTTATTGGCCCCTTCCAACTCTACTTCTCGTTCTCTCCTCCTCCCCTCTTCCCATGCACAGACACACGCATGCATGCACATGAAGGAGGTTCGAATGCAAAGATGCCTGCAAAGCTTTCCACATGAAAAAGTCGATGTATAGAACTGCCTATGGCACAAAAAGACCTTCTCCATCCTTTAAAATTCCTATAAGCTGGGTGGATCCCTGCTCAAAAGAGGCGTGAATTCTAACTGACTGAAGAACTCGGCGGTCCCACTTGGACAAATCACTCTCCTCCTGGGTTGTCCTGCAGGGCTGCTGTCTTTCTGGGCGAGGTCCGGATGGCAGGGAGTGCCATGGGAGCTGCCGGGCGCTGCCGCCATTGCTGCCCCTCCTAGCAACGGAAGCAGCAGCCGGGCCTTCTGCTGCGGAGGCCTGCAAGCAGCACAGACGCTGGATGTTAGGAGCAGCAGCAGGGGCGGTGCTGGGGGCTGAAGAGCTCCGGGGCTCAGGACCATGGAAGCACACTGCTGCTCATGCTGTCTCACGGATACCTACATTCATCGTGCTATCTAACAATGAGCTTAGCACTGTCTGCCTCTTGTTTGTAGCCCTCGGGAGGAAAGGAAGCTACTCAACATTTCAAATACGTAATTGGTACGGATGAAATGTACATGAAATTTACCAATTTACATGAAATTTACACAAAATTTGCCAATTTACATTATTAGGAATGAAATTTACGTGTTTACATAAGAAATTTACATGTTGATGCAAATGTAACAGATTTTGCGCAATTGATTATCATTTTCATATGACTGCATCTGAGTCTGTGAATCCATGCATAAACTGAAACTTGATTATCCTTCAAAAAGTGTACTTTTAGAAGTATTTCACTGAGCTTGCCAAACTGTATCTATTAGGCAAAACTGGGACTAAAAATGCTCATATTAGGAGACTTGCAAAAAATGTGTGTATGTTTTCATTCATTTTTTTAAAAATTGTCAGTGCTTGGAGCAAGTTTAGATTGGAAAAATTCTCAAAGTTCAGGATGAACTGAATTTAAGATTGGGAAAATGTGAAAATGTTAAAAAATGGACTAGGCAGATTGGCTTCCCCTATTCCCAGGACCTGCCCAATAGCTTGCATTACATCTTATGACATTAAAGAAGACGTTTGCCTCCATTACAAGCTACAGGATAGCTGGTTCTTGCCAAAGCCTGTCAAAATTACTTGCTCTTTCACAAAGGGATGACATGATAGCAACTTGAGAGCAATTGGTTCAGAGTTTTATGCTACTTGTTCCATTGTCAGTAATACCATCTGACTCCCGCTTGAACATCTTCATTCCCTCGGAGCTGGGGAGGGGAACCCCTTGTGGCTGGGAGGTACTCCACAGAACACACCGCAAGGCTAATTGATCACTTGCTCTCCTGGTTCCCAGTGCTTCTACCCTTGGTTGTCCCCCCAGACCATCTGCCCGACACCCTGCTCCTCCAATCATACATCTGCAAGAGTTCCAATGTAAAAGCGAGCTGCTTCCCTATCTTAAAAGATGGGGTGGAAGGATGCCCAGGCTGCTAATGGAAGATAATGGTGAGTTTCCACCTGCACGTTAAAGCCCAGCAATATCTGGACTTGGCTTTGAACGGTGTGGTACAACGCACTGTCTTCTCTTTGCTTGGGGCCTCCAGCAGAGGCCTCTCTGATGACCCCAGTTCCCTCTGCCAGCAAACCTAGTGCGACTCTTCCTAACAAGATCTGGGTTCCTTTTCAGCTCTGAAAATGGAAAGCTCTACTGAGATATGTTATGCACGGTCACTGACCGAGCTGAGAGGAAACTAGTCTTTATCATGAGCTATCATCATGCATTTGTCATAGCGTGGGTGATTCAGGAAGTGCTGGGAACTACCCTTGCCAGACACAAAGAGCATAAAGAGACAGGAAGCCAAGAGAGAGAAGAGTGGCCAATGATGACTACGCAATGGCCATTATTCCTGTGACAAGGCAGAGGCTCTGCACACAGTAGTGCCAAGTGCCAACAGCTGGACCAGAACATCAAGCACTTGGCATCTCTCCAAGAGCATCTCCAAGGAGGCTTCTTTGGTAACAGCTGGGGAGGGTAGAGCAGAAACTCTATGAGTAAACTCCGTACAGTAAGAGATATCAGAGAATCTCCAGGCTGATAGTAGCTCTGCCACAACAGCCTAGTCAGTGCTTCACTTCTGAGGAATTCTGCCCTCAGCAACAGACCTCCCCACCCCGCCTCGGCCTTCTCCCGCAAGTCCAAAAGAAGAACCCGCCGCACCTCAGTCCTGCCGTGACCACAGCACCATCCGGGCCATCCTGAGCTACCTCCACCATTCATATCATCCAGCTTGCTTACCAGACAGATGCTGAAACCAAAGGATTGATGGCAATCCAAAGGCGCTCTGCGTCAGCTCTGCAATCGGAGCACAAACAGAAGTTTTACAGAAGCATTTTTGAGCATTTTCATGCTGCTCCCCAGGCAAAAAGACTCCCACACAAGATTGTCCTGCCTGCAGATTGACCTAAAAAGACACGGCTCAGAAGGAAACTAGACTGGGGAGGAAAGAGGGCAAAAGAGCAGTTCTTTCAGCAGCACCCATGAAATGGCCATCTCTCTTCCTTGCCTTCCTCCATGTAGCCTGCAGGAATGGCTGCTGGGTGGGGGGCAGTTTATGAGAAAGGAAGGACATTCATGAGGAAGGTCTTCAGCTGCACAGTCCATACCAGACTAAATTCACTGATGCAGAGTAAACCTTCTGTAAAAAAATTGCTTTGGCATGATCCCGATCATCAGTCATTCCTTCCTCCCTGCTGTTGTCTTGCTCTCCCATGGGAACAATTTTGGTGAAGCAGCTTTTTGTGCCTATTCCTAGAGTGGGATGAGAGAGAAGACAAGCGCCTTCATATACTTAGATAATAGTCAGAAAAGATAAATATTCGCATCAAACTTTCATATGGTTTGGACCTTGTTTCAGAGTCTTTCTGATGTCTCTTTAGTATTATGGTACCATCCACAGGATGTGTGCAATGAATGTTTTGATTCTAAAGGCACAATTTGGAATCAATTCTTAATTCTTAATCCCCAAGAGCACCAGAGTACCCCATCGGTTGCTGCATTTTGGAGCCTTCCTGCCTTCACCCAGAGCAGTATCGATACATCCAGTGCTCTGCCTGTGCTGCTGACATGCGGAAGCAACGTGGGAGCGTGCGCATGCGATGATCCCACACCAGCCCCACCGAGGGAACAGGAGGATGAGGACGCTGCTGATCCTTTGGTCTACAGTGCTCTTTCTCAAGCAGGTGTCCACTCACACATATTTTGAACTTCGGATCCTATCAGCCCCAGCCAACGTGGTCAGGGATGCTAGGAGCTGTAGTCTGAAACATATGGAAGGTGCCAGGTCTATGCACAATGCAGAAGCTCTGTGCTCATAATCTAGGGCTTTTGTGGGATCGTAGATGAAGCTTTTGATGTAAGTCAGCGTATCCTTCATCCAGACCTGCGCCCAGCCCAATTACGGAAGTATGTTGGTTAGTCTTAAACAGGCCACCATTCCATACCCTAACCTAGTTACACTGGGAGAAACATATTTTTAAAAAGGAATATCAAATGGAATTATTCCACGTATGCTGAGATTCTTTGAGGGGATGGATACAAAAGGGATAGATAGAACATTGGTTGGAGCATATTCATTTGGCTTTTGGATGGACCACAACCTGTTTCTACAGCTCAGTTGCCTCCACTGGATCATGGGCATTGAGGAAGTGGGTACCAGTAAAAACTAATGGGCTTCTGCACTTAAGCCTGCATTTAGTTGTGTCCATCAAAGTTTAAATTCAAATTTAAATTGGATTGTGGTTAGGTTTAATCAATTAGATTCAATCCAGATCCAACCCCCTTTGAGTATAGAAAGATAACAACGTGTTCACCAGGATCACATATAAATCTTGCCGTCTTCCAGTTCAGCCCGTCAGTGCTGTCAGTTCTATAAATTTAAGCTCAGCTTGAATCATGAGTGAAAAATTGCTTGTGGTCTCATCTCAGCTCCAGTTTCCTCACATCACATGCCCTGGTATGTTTTAACATAAATGAGAGTGTAAGCCGGGCAGAGCTGGCGGGGAGGCAGAGGCACACAAGCTGCCAATGAGCATTTAGATCCATCGTCAGCCTCGGCTCCTGAGAAGCCTTGAGCAAGGCACCCTCAGCGGGTTCTCCTCCTTGATCAGTTTCCCTTCCCACCACTCGGGCTAACGGTTGTTCTTGCGCATTGTCCACTTTCTCATCCTTGCTACCTCTGGGTGGCTTGGTAGGCAGAAAGCCAAGGAAGCAGCAGCATCTCCCGCTCCTCCTTCTTCCCACCACCAGTGGCTGAGCCGGGACAAGATGCAGATGAACAAGCAGGTTACGGTGGTGAAGTGGAGGAACAGCTCTGGGGGGGGTGTTTTCAGTGGCCCCCCCGGTAGATGCCCAACCATGCCCACTCTCAACACAAGTTGCAAACTGGCCTTCAAAGGGTGAGATAAATCCATCCCTTTTCTTGCAAGGACCATCTTCGCTAAGGTCAGAATGGAACAGCAAGGCTTTCCAGAATAGGAATGGAAAACATGCCTGGGAGTGAAGGCCACTGTGGGTGGCTTGTGGGCACTGCAGTGACGGCTTGCTTCTCAGAGTGCTGCCGCGGCCTCCAGCAACAGCCAGGGCTGATACAGGAGGAGCCTCGCTGGAGAGCCCTTTCCCAGCGCTCCCTCAAACCTGGAGTGACGTCTGGCAACAGCTCTGGTGCAGACAGTTACCCAGGACAGGGACTGGGCCTGCTTCTCCCAAAATAGAGCACCCCAAGGTAGATGCCTCATACTTCGAAACTGACCTGGAAGAAGAGGTGAGGTTGGGATTCTTTGCTGAATTGCCAAGGCCAACAGATGAGCCAAACGGCAGGTGAGAAGCAGGCCGGTTCTGCATCAGGAGAGGGGCACTGCAGAACAGAGAGGGTGGGGGACGGGGTGAACTGATGCCAGATCAAAAGCGAACCAATGAAGTAACGCCTGCTTTTCCTGCTGTCTGGCCCAGAAGCAGTGTGAACCGCCCTGAAGGTGGAGCCCATTCCGTTGGGTGGGGAAGGGAGGAGTGGAATTCAGCTGGAAGCAACTTCTGGCATGGGCAGCATACATCCACAACCAAAGAGCTCAGTAACTTGATAGATGCGTCTTGCTAACAGCTTTTATACTCATTTCATATCACCAAGTCAGTTCTGGCTAGCAGCTTTAACATAAAAAAGACTACAGTTAGAAGCCTCTGGTCTTGATCTGCTAGGAAAGGAAAAGGGGAAAGGAGCGGGTGGGGGGGGGCGGGGGGAGAGAGAGAGAGAGAGAGCAGCTCACAACACCCAGCTGACCAATCCAGCCACATGGCAGAGGAAACGGGGCACACCCATCTCTTCCAAAACATACCAAAAGCATGATGAGTGATGGAACCTATCCCTGTGAAAACCCATGGCTGCAAAGGCCCAGTTCACGCAGCACTTCCCCTCTCCCACTACATCTTTGGGCATGAATTGGGCCTTCGGATCTGTAAGCCTCGGCACATGTCGTGCATTAACCAAGATGCATGACTGGGGTCACAAGAGCACCTACTCCTCTACAAAGTGAAAGAATTTGGTCAGTTCATAATGCTTTCTTGTCTTCACATATTTTAGAATTATGGTGCATCCTGAGTATTTAAAAAATCATGTGTGGCCAAGCATCCCATTCTTTGGATGCAATCCAGCCAAAGTTAAGTGCCTTCCCGTGCCATTAATTTCAATGGGAGACAGTCAAATTGGACCTAACACAATTTAACTTTGGCTGAATCACATTCTGTAGGACTTATTTCCAAGACAGTGTACTGAAGACAGAAATGACAGAAAGTACGCCAACTAAATAAGAACCGTATCACTTCTGCGGTCTGTTCCACACCAAACAGATTAAACCCATCTCATTGTTTAGATTTTTAAATAATCATTTTACACAGTAGTCAGTAAATGTTAAATCTAGGCCTGCCTATTTATTTAACTTTTAAAATGTGGTGGCAAGAGGAAAAGAGGATTTTATTGTATCATTATTAATGTGGACAGATAGGTCTGTTTTCATACTTTTTTCCCCAAAATGCTAGTACACATACAGTATGATAAATACTCCAGTACTTGCAGTAGTTAAATTACTGGAATTAAATGGTACCTGGGCCAAAGCAATATCTTTCCACCCTCGACAAGAGTTATGGTGGCCATAAGGTTGCATCCAAACATCTTTGCTGGAGTACTGGAGCTCTGGGACTGCTTTGTCTCTCCAGATGCTCCGTCCCTGAAGAATTACTGGCTGCTCGTGCAAATGTTCACACTGGCATTCTGGGTGGCTCTTTGGGCTGCTTGACAGACCTGCAGAATATTAAAGTGGAAACTTCTAGCAGTGTCTCCTACTGCTTCATCCATATAAGCCTTCAGGCTTTTGAGGGAGAGCAACTGGGGGTAGATGAATGATGAGGGGAGATGACTAGATTTTGGTTCAAAAGGAAACAAGCTGTACCATAATGTATTGCTAAAAGACCATCCTGAGGCAGAAGCCCCTGATTTCTGCTTCCACTGGGTCTGCAAAGGGTCAGCCAGTGTCACTCTTCTGAGCCAAGCAAATCCAGATGGGTTTCTCCACCACAAGCCATCCTTTCTCAGATGGGTTCCCAGCTCCGTACTTATCAAGTCACTCAGATTTAATGCACCGTCAGAGCTGGAGGCATCAGAGGCTCAGACATGTCCCATTTCTTGGATCTGTTTGCTAGGCTGCTCTCCTTCCAGCATCCCTCAGCTGACTGGAGAGGAGAAATGAACCAGACCCATGCCAGTCAACTGGGAGCATGACGATACTAGTCTTGGCTGAAGATACCTTCCTAAAGGTTTCTGCTTCGAGAAATATGAGGAAGAGCTGGGATGCTTGCAGTCAAAGAACCTCACTGGGTGAACTGGATGTATCCGTAGCATGTTGCCTCACTATGTGCCCAAAAGATCACAACTGGATGTCTTAAGGTGCACATTGCAATGGGGGATAGGAACATCTTTTGTGCAACTTCATTTAGTGAGAAGACATTCCATATTATCATAGAATAACAGAATAGTAATGCTGGAAGGGACCCAAGGGTCCCTGAGTCCCACCCCCTGCTCAGTGCAGGACTCCCAGTTAAACCGTCACTCTCAGGTGGCTGTCCAGTTGCATCTAGAATGCCTCAGCTGTGGAAGAGGCTACGGCCTCCCTAGAAAATTGGCTCCATTGCTGCACTGTTCTAACGGTCAGGAACTTCTTCCTGAGACCTAGCTGGAATCTGGCCTCCTGCAACTGGAGCCCATTATTCTGTGTCCTGCAGTCTGGGATGATTGAGAGGAGATCCTGGCCTTCCTCTTTGTGACAGCCTTTCAAGTACTTGCAGAGTGCCATCACATCTCCGCTCAAGTCTTCTCATCTCAAGGCTGAACACGCCCAGTTCTTTCCATCTCTCCTCATAGGGCTTGGTTCCCAGTCCCTGGAGCATCCTTGCTGCCCCTCCTCTGAACTCTTTCCAGCTTGTCTGCATCCTTCTGAAACTGTGGTGCTCAGAACTGGACACAGTACTCCCAATGAGGCCTAACCAGTGCTGAGGAAAAGGGAACTGGTACTTCATGGGATTTGGAAGTGATTCTTCTGTTAATGCAGCCCAAAATAGGATTTGCCCTTACAATTTTTGTAGCCACACATCGTTGGCCCATCTTCAGCTTGTGAGCTTCAACAATTCCAAGCTCCTTCTGACCAGTATTGTTGAGCCAAGTATCCCCCATCTTGTAAAAATGCATTTGGTTTCTTTTCCCTGGGTGCAAACCTGCCATTTGCCCCATTGGATCTCTGCACATGGTGGGCATGTCGTAAGCAGAGCTGGCTGGAGCCAGGGGTCAGACTAGATGGCCCGGAAGACCCCTTCTGACTCGCTCTGTTTCTATGTTTCATTCTGAGGCTCATTCTGATTTTGCACTAAATCAATAGGCTACTCCACTTTATTGTCTATTGGGATTCTTCAAGGCCATCATGAAAGTTTCTCCTAGTCCACTACCCATGCATATTTAACTGGGAATAATTAAATAATTATTAAATAATTAAGGAACCGAAACTGGGGCCTTCTGATGCAACAGATGCTCTCTGCCCCCAAGCTAGGGAACCTTGCATTTCTACAGTTAATGAAGTCGACTTCAAACAGTTCCATTGTTGTGCCAAGCTCAGGCAGTGGCCATACACAGAGAACTCTGCCACGTGGTCACCCTCCCCTTGGAAACTCTCCAAAGTGTAAGCCTGAGCCTCCCTGAGAAGAATATAGATCCTGTCTCAGATCAGGGTTCAGCTAGACTGGCAGGTGGGTGATGAGCATAGTGCATTGCTCTGTTTCACTTTGTTCCCATTTGTTTTACCTGCCACAAACTAGCTAAGCACAGCAAGAACTATACACCTGATGCTTCTGTATGCATGGATGTGAGGACAAGGCACCTGTTCCTTTAAGAGCTTTGAAGCAAGGAAACAGCAACATGTGCTCTCGTTCCTGCAAACCTATGGTAGGAGAAATGGCCCCTGTGCAGTGCTTGCCTTCTGGACAGAACAGATGCCTCATCCTTCTTGGGAAATTCTCCAGCCTGACTGCAGGCATCTGCTGCCCATAGCTCTGTTTAGCTGCTTCGGTGGTGCCCTACATGCAAAGAGATGTTGGCCAATTATCTGGATGGAATTCAGGACGTGTTATTAGAGATTCAAGTAGCAGATCGGCCCGCATCTCCTTCCCTCTTTCTAAACCTCCTTCCTGGACCCACAGTTCAAAAATAGGATTGCTTTTGCGACTGCACTTTTAGTTGTGGTTTGGAAAAGCATTGTTGGTCCGGGCATCATTCTTCAATGTTTGGCCTGCAGGTGTTTGGGTAGCAATTCTCTTTTAGGTCACTGTATGCTACGAAGTAGTGGGTGGCGACAGCCATGTCTTATTTGATCCTAAGCAACCACCTTATTTGAGGATGAAAAACCACCTATTTGTGGTTTTCAAATTATGGAATGAGCTTAATTAAACTGTAAAACATTAAGCAGCAGGAGGAAAGATGATACCCCTGTGGGAACAGAGGGGAAAAGTCAACAGCCTCTGTGACTTGGACAAAATAAACATAAACTGGTAGTAAAAATAAACCAGCAGTTTCTGGTTCCACCCACTGACCTTCTGGTTGACATAGGTGAAAATCTGAGAGAGAGAGAGAGTTCTAAAAGCCATGTGGTAGTTAGTAAATGTACCCATTTGCCAAAACAATGTTCTGCAGCCTTCTGCAAAGGGGGCAAGGTCCGTGCACATGGCCCTGTTGTTCTACCCCATTTAAGCCCCCAGGTGTTCCAGCAAATGCAAGAACTTGGGTTAAAAAAAACCCCCAAATGCAAGAGAAATCAAAACTGACAGATTCACCCACCCAAACTGAGCCTTCCTTACCCAGAATCCCACACACGACCTGGAATCCAGGCAGAAGGGTGATAATTCTAGGCAGTGACATCATCTTTTCTGAACAAACGTTAAAATGACACCCTCTCTAGTATTCCTGTCCCCCAGTCTACTGACTGAGCACAGAATCTGCTTGCTCTGGTTTCATTCTTGTGGTGACCCTGCTTTTTTTATCCATATACTTCTCAACTCTTCTATTGTCAAACAGTTATTTTCATGATGTGGACTCCACTTTTGCATGTGTGTGTGTGTGGGGGGTGCCTTTTGCTTTTTTTATTTTATTTTTAATTGTTTTAGTAGTTTTGGGGAAGCTTCTGCTCTGCTCTGCTCACTAGCTGAAAGCAGGAGCTGGAAAAGATCTGCTGGTGGCAAACCTACCTCTGCCAGTAACGTGTCTTGACTGAATCCAGGGAAGAAGGGAAGGAAGAGGTTAAGCTTTGTTAGCTTGCAGTTCTGACATGCTGATTAGGGCTTTCTTTAGGCTGTCCTGAACATGATACGTGAGCCACTTTGTAGATGCGCTAGTCTACAGGGAGATCAGGCCAGCACTGGGATGAATGATTATGGCATTGCTTATTTCAGAGCTGCTGGTAAATACGCATCGAAATAGGCGGCGGCATACAAGGTGGCCGCCTTGCGTCAGGCTCTGTCGCCTCATTTCAGTTTAATGAAAAAGCCAATCTGAAGCCCTTCCTCTTCCAAGATACCTTTCAGTGCAGCCTGTTGTAGCTTCATGGTGAGAAATCTGATTAACTGCTTTCTCGAATGAAATCTTTCTCAATGGCTTCCATATGAGCTCGATAGAAATGTTTCTTGCAGACATGTGGTTTATGCAGTTCATCTTCCCATAACTTTGGGCAGTAATTCCTTCTGGCATCCGCCTGCGACTCGCCCTGTAAGATCTCCTGAGAACCCTGTTAGAGCTGAAGCATGTTCACATCTCTTGTCTTGAGACATTTAGTTGTCCATAAGTAAAGAGAATTTATGAATGACGTGAAAGAGATGTTAGCATAGAAGCTTTGGCAATGGGGAAAAATGCTAATCCAGAACTGTGACTCATGTTAACTTGTTACAACATGTGGAGTTTTAATCAGTATTAAAAGGAGGGCAGTGCACTTTCCTTTGGAAGGCAGGGCTGAAGGAAACAAAGCTGAGATGTGATTATGGTCTCAAAATAAATGCTCTTGGACCTGCATCAAAATGACAGATTAGAACATGATGATTCTAGAGCAGAGATGGGCAGATGGCAGCCTGCAAGCCTGCAGTGGACCAGTAGCCAAGTTATGGTGGGCCCTGTCAAACCAGTTGTGGCATCTTTTTTTAGCTTTGGGGGACCACATGCTGGGGGGGGATGGGGCTGAGTGCAAAAGAGGCGGGGACAGCATTACCCAAATTTTCAGCATAGTTCCGTTTACAGCTCTTACTGCCAGTAACTGAGACTTCAACATTGCCATCTTTTCCTCTTTTATTTTTAAAAAAGGTGACAGGGGAACTGCAGAAATTATAAGAAGCCTTCAAGCAATTGAGGACTAAGGAAAGGCAAGGGGCCATATGGGGTAGAGATGCTGAGCAAAGCCACTGGGACCATCACTCTTCCCACTTTGAACCCTTATGGCTTTGCGCAAACGGCTGGACAGGACTAAACAGGAAGAAATACGTGACTTTTGAAAAGTGGCTATTTAAAAACAATGTACTGAAACAAAATTCTCAGCCTCCCACAGCTCAGAGGCCTTGTCAAAATGCCTATGGATGTGGGCAAAGCCACTTGGAAGTCATCTTATCAAGGGCAGGCTTTCCTTGCTGGAGAAAGGGGAGGCATCAGGCTGCCCCATGAGATGAGGTGACTTTCTGTGCGGCTGCATCCTTCAGCGTCCAGCACGAGGGGAGCTGCACTCCGTACAGTGTGGCTCCCCAGATGTGGTTCCGCACCCCAGCCGTGGAGAAGCAGGTTGCATGTTCTGGACCAGGATCCTCCATGACTGGAGCCCACAGGCAACTTCTCCCCACTGCATCAGATCAGTACTGTGGGACACGCTGAAGCCGCCGTTGCAAACACAAGAGACACCTGTGTTCATTCCAGTACCGCCTCCAGTGGCAAAAGCAGGCATTCCAAGCTCAACGTTTGTTTGGCACAAGAGCATCGCCAGACATGTGAAAGTCATTGCGTTGCTTGATAAACGCTGGAGCACCAAACAGTGAGCTTCAGCCAATCTCAAAAAAGGATCAAGAATGTGACAAAAGTGATCAGTGAGACAGGTCAGGACTCTGTAATGGCTTACAGAGGAGGAGAGTCTTTTCAGACCCTGTATGGTATTTGACTGGCAGCCAATATATGTCTCCCTCCCTCTCTCCAAGCACGTGAAAGGGATTCCTGTCATCTCCTCTTCATAAGAAGTCCAGCTGCCACATTTTGCTCAAGCTGGAGATGATGTAAGCCCCATAGTTTCTGAACTTAATGCAAATCCAGCCTCTGCTACAAGGAGTTTTGCTGCTGATTTCCCAAAAATTCCACCCCTGCACCTTCAGAGGTTGTTGTCTGACTTGCAGGTTTCAGGGGGAGTTTAGGCAATGGGTCCATGAAATCACAGAGCCGAAAGAATAAAATGGACATCACTTCCACTGGCAATGCTGTGCGGCCCACGCGGCCTCACATCTCTGCAGGGTCATCCTAAAAGACTTTGGTCAGAAGGAACGTACACTCCAGTGAATGCACTTAGGATTACAGTACATAGTACAATCCTGTGTATGCTACACATACATTAAGGCCTACTGTGTTCAGTGGGGCTTCCTGACAGGTTAGTGTGTATATGTATGATTTGTCAACAACAACAACAACAACAACAACAACACCTACTTTCTCATCTACTTCCAATGCAGGGATCTACTGGTTGATCCCAATCAGTTGGGTTTTCACCATCCTGAAGACATTGGTGTTGTTTGAAAACTTGATATTTGAGGTTTAATATCCTCACTGGCCCAAATGGCTTGGTTGTGAGGAAGGGAGGAGGGCACCTTCCTTTTTAAGAATGGACTTTTAAGCAGACGCAAACTAGTTCAGTTCAGAGAGGAAAGACAAACCCCATTCCAACCCCCACTTCCACTTCTAGGAGAATTCTGAACGGGTCAATAAGAGATGAGGAAGATGGAAGGTGGATCGCATTTCCAGATGGGATGTCCATTGGGAAAAATGTGTTTCAGCACAGGAAGGATCTCTGAACTAGCCCAGCAGAGAAGGAAGGCAATCTGATAAAGATATATTTCAAACTGTATTAATTCGACTCAAGGTAAAATTAATAAAAAACAGGATGTGTACTTCCCCTTGACAGTGCATAGAACATTATATTAAATAAATATGTAGGTGTGTGCACTGTATCATTTATATGAAATTTTCTCACAGGATATATATTATCTTTTATATTATGCTCAGTGAATGTCCTAGGTTTTAAAGCAACTCTGTGGTACAAGAGACAGAGGCTTAGTTTAAACACCACATGGGAAGGAATGATCCCACTTGGCTGGACCCAGTTGTGTCTACCCACAGGACTGCTTGGGACACAACACTGCATCACAGTGTATACTACATACTATGGATGCTTTCAGTTGATTCCAGTCACAATTCATCACAGTTTAACATCTCAAATCCAAAATTGGGGAGACAAGCCAGATTCATAAGCCACGGTCTGTAGCTGGTTTATTTCAATAAGCTCTAAAACTAGCTGCAGTTTGTCCTGATTGAGACTCAGCAACAGACTGGTTTGCTAAAAATGTGAAATCTCTTTTTTTTTAATGCTAAATCATTGTTTAGCATTACATCTGAATGAGGTCATGGTGTTAGCATATGTAAAACACAAATTTTGCATACTTAAAATAGATCAATGCTCAAGTAGCTGCTGCTAGAAAACTTGCATTGATAAGAATTAGCTTTGTCATATGCCATACGTTGGGCCCAGTCCAGTTACTCCCTTGTGTGACCTTTTATGGATTTCAGTAGGTATACTCTAAATAGGACTAACTATGAACCAACCCTTCATGTAGATTGCTGAAGTAATACGCTTATGGGATGCTTTGAATGGTGGGGAACCCAGCTGGATGGATGTAATTCTCTTCTGCTCTTCTCAACATGCAAATATCTTGGAAAGTACTTGGAAGGACAGAGTTACCTTACAGCATTCAGGATGAGGGGATGCTGGACTCTTCCTCTCGAGAACCTTTTAATTATAATGCCTTGTTTAAAACATTACCAGTTAAACTTCGACTGTCCCTGAACCTGGTAGAATAAAGGAAGTTCTAGATGGAGCTCGCAACACCCTTTCCTCTGAGGCAGGAAGGGACAAGGGTGGGAGAGGATGGAAGGGAAACTGGAATCCTGACACTGGTCTAAAAGCAAAGCATATTTCCTATGCAGACTTTTCCAGCAGACATACTGAATCTGAAAATGTTATACAGACCATTCACTGCAATTCAAACAGCTATAAATATAGTAAAGCTCCCTGCTCTCTTTCAGGAAAAGTGAATAAGATGAGGGAAAGGGCATGGAGAGAACACCTAACAAAGCCAAAAAAGGCATTAAGGAATACCGTGATCTCATAACTTAGAAGAAGAGAGATGTCTCCAGACTGACAGTATTTTAAAAGGTAGCAGGGATGGACAAATGCTCGCTTTTGAAGCCGGACCTTTTTCATGCTCTTCTACATACATTCGCCACAAATAATTGTACAAAAAGTAAACATCCTTCGTAAGCCCTGTGCAAGAAACCATCAGCTGAAAGAACTGAAGTTCCGTTGAATAAAAGTCATTTCTGTGCTGGTACCACAAGTTAGTTCATCTATTTGTTTATTTATTTAATGAACGAATGCTACTTTTACATTGCTTAATACAATGCAGGGTTAGAAAATAGTGTAAAACACTGGAAGAATGTCATAAAGTAATCAATGGTTAAACATTACAACAAAACCAGGAATGAAATAGAGCGGGACAAGGCAGAGAAAACTTGTGTAAGCAAAGATATCTTTGAGGGGAATGAAAGCTCACCTGTTGAGTAACACAAGAATGGATGTTTTGGAGGCTGGGGGCCACTACCAATAAGACAATTCCTTCTGTATTGTGCCGGTTAATTTTCTATTGGTTATGGAATGACCAATAAACCTTCTTCAGAAGGTCTCAAGGGTTGATTGGACAAAGATTAGAGAGACTAGGCATTGTGATTCTGAGGCCATTAGAGCTTATATGTTAGCGACACAACCTTGAACATGATGCAGAGGAACACCAGTGGACGTGAAATGTTTCTAAATCAAAGCAGTGCTATGGCAACGAGGGAGAAGACATCCCTGGCCCTTCTATCAGCCAGAGAAGAAGCAGTTGCAGGGGTGACTCAATAGCAGCTGGTCAAATGGTTTTGTAGGTTTTCGAGCCCCTGAAAAGCCCATTGGACCAAAGGTGGCAAGAGTAGGTTGGTTGCACTTCCTGATTATTGCAGTTCTGCTGCGTGGCTTTGGACTCTCTGGAAACCGTGGTCTGGTGCCAGCCAAATTCACTCCACACATCCCTAGGAGAGCAAATGCTTTCTCTGCCATTACTTCTACAGTTACCTTGCTCAGGTGTTCTGCTGTTAGGGGCCACTTCGCCCAGTTTACGCATGACTGCAATCACAAACACTTTTGACCTGAATAGTTTCCTGGGTGTCAGGTAGGTGATGAGAAGGACCATTTAAAAGGCCAACAGACTTAAATTTTCTATTATTTCGAATTCACTTTAAACATCTCCAAATGGCTGTGTGAGAGGAAGGTGCTACACCAGCTTCCAACTGGTCCAAGCAGAAAATAAACCCAGTTACTTTTCTAGGCTTTAATCGCCATTTAAGTGCGATTTGTATCTCATGCCCCTGCATCATTCTGTCCCATAATAAAACTGCTACAGGTTTTATTCACATTCTCTTTATATGAGAAGCAAACTTTTGGAAACCCCCAAACCACCTCAATTATGAAAAATGAGTTTAACGTGCATGGTAAAGGAAGTTAAAATATCCGTGCCGAAACACCAGATTGCTACGCAGAGCACTCCAGGGACTTCTAAGTGGCACGATAGATAGAATGATCTATAAACTCTGGACAGATGGTTATTCTATCATTGCAGAAGTGAGGGACCCTTGGGGATATACAGGTATATGAAAATGCTTAAAGTGAAGTGGCCATATCGGAAAGGACAACAGGGAACATTGAAATAATTTCATTGTTTCCTTCAGAGTTGGGGAAACTGGTTAGACAGGGGTAAGAATTTCATTTCCATTCACTTTGGTAAGAATTTGCCAAAATTTGCAATTTCATAATCAGAATGGGTAGAACTTGAAATTTTAAAAATGTGAATGAGAGAGAAGCTGACAGATTTGTCTATTCCTACATAAAAAGGAAATGAGGGAAGAACTGCCCTTCACCGCCCTTCCTAAATGACATGCATAATGTCTAAACCATGATTGTTATCATTGTTGTTACATTGCATTTATACCACACTTTTCATCCTTTTGCCTTGTACCCAAAGCAGCTGTTGTTCACAACAACAACCCTGTAAGGTAGGTTGGGCTGAGGATCTGTGACTGGCTCAAAGTCACCCTGTGAGCTTCAAGCAGACTAGAATGCGGATTTCCCAAGCTCAGGTTCAGCATTCTAGTCACCGCACCAGCTCTATCGGTATTGATGGATGTGTCTGCCAAGCTTACTTTAGTCCCGTTTCTCATTTTTGCAACATTAAGATCATTCCATCCTTTCTGCATGACTTTGCACATTTTCCTTAACAGCCTGCATACAATTCATACTCATTTTCATGTGTATTTTCAAAAAGCATGCATCTTTGTACACACTTTTCTAAATATACACTTTTTGTACACACTTTGCATTTTGTATTAATTTTCTGCCTAAATTAACCTATTGAATAGATTTTTGTGTGCATTTTTGTTGTTGTTAAATCTGTGACTGGCATCACAACAGTCCGAGAATGTACAAATAACTCTGTGAAATCGTGCTCTGGTTCATGTGCAGGTTTGAAAAGAGTCAGTTTCAGAAGTTTTCATTAAAATATGAAAGCAACTAATTTCTCACCAAGTCCACCCATAGAGTGGCTCTTATAATACACAATGAACGGGGCTTATGTAATAGCTGTGGCGGCAAAGGTACAAATCACAAGAGTGTTCTGTATTGATAACACTGTGTACAATTGGGGTGAGAAATTTCAAAATCCCATCAGTGCGCTTTTAACATTTGTAGTGGTTATCAATCTGACCTTGAATATATCCGTGAGCTGGCTGGTCCTTTTGGATCTTGCCAAGCCTTCCCCTGCCTCCCCAATCATCACAACATTCAAAATAGTGCTCTGCTAATTTGGCTTCAGAATCTTGCTTTCGATAGTCTCGCGGTCTTCACAAAGCTGCTTTGTTCAGATAGGCTCTCCAACAAACACTAGGGCTGTCGAGAAACAGGTCGTGTGGCACTGGAGATGCTAGTAATGGGACAGTCTATAAAAGCAATGAATGAATGAATAAATCAACTCTGAGATAAAGTTGTGCCCAAGTAGCAATCCAGGTTGGGTTATTAAAAAAAAAAAACAACAACCTGTAAAATCCCCTGGAGCTCCATGAAATCCATGATTACAAAATGGAAAGAAAATGGTTCACCCGATGGCTCGACCATTCAGACAAAGCCACAGAAGCAACACAGAGGCCCACGGGAACCCTGACGGAGCCGGTGATGGGAGACACTCTGGATTTTCATCCCTGAACTCAGGGCTGGGGGCAGCAGAGGTGGCTTCTGCCCAGGGCTGGGGACTCCGAAGGGCCTTATCTGACTCTGCTGTTTGCATGGAGAATGGACAAGCGTCCCTGGTGTGGGCAGTGCCGGTGCTTTGGAAGCAGCTGGGCTCCCATCCGCAGAGGCTGCTGGCCACAGCAGAGTAACCCCAGACAGCCACAGCTGCCTACACAAGGTAGCACGCCTGGTCGGTGGAGGTGGGTTGCTGAGTAGTCTGCAGTGGTGGAGAAAAGCAGGGTTTTGGCACACACAGCGGGGAGGTAATTTGTGGCAGTTGTCTGGGGAGCCCCAGACGTTTGGCAGAGGAAGGCTGGGCTGGGGGAAGCTTGTCAGTGGATGGAGGAAGCACCAGCCCTCTGAAGCTGGCCCTGCCTGTAGTATTTTGCATTCCATTTTCAAATAAAGAACAATGTTTAAATTTAAACTCTCCTCTTCTGCATGGGGCATGTCTGAGTCACAAATAAGGCTGTGATGTTCCTGATGTGGCTTTAGAAATACAAACCCTGTTCGACTCAGCTTTCGATCAAATCTTCTGTTTCAAAAGAAGAGGAATTTATATGACAGCATTTTCTGTATTAGAAAACAATTTCTTACTACAGGGCCAGAACTTCAGCTTGTACTCAGAAAAGAAATGCTGGAATAGTCCATTTCAAGTTCCAGTGCATTATTTTATCATCCAACATGTTCTAGTACAGTTCTGATCGAATCAGAGGGGGAAAAGGCAGGTGATGTATGAATGGGGACAGAGGGCAGAGAAGAACATTAAGTACTTCTGGTTAAGCTTCAGCAACCTTTCTGGTGGTGGGTGTGGAAAGTTTGGCACTCCAGGTTTGCCTTCGTGTGGGTGGCTGTAATATCTCTAGCACTGGGATCTAACGCTCCTGAATGGAATAGGACCTGCCCCTGAGCAGGCTTGCTTAGTCTGGATGGGAAGGAAGGTCAGCAGGCCCTCGCTCATTCATGCTAATGTAAGTGCCAAGTCAATAAGCCGGACAGGGGAAGGGCAGCCCAAAGGACAGCTTGCTCTTTGCTCCACACACCCCCTCCAGCTGTGTGCCACTCCAGCTCCACACACAAACGGTTCTCACTACTCTCACAACTATCAGCACATCGCCTGTACTTTGAGATCGTGCTGAAAACTCCTCTCCCCACATCATCTGACACAAGAGTGATCTCATTCGCCCCTTCTTCTCATGAGAAACACTGTAGCACAGCTCTACCTGACCTGGGGACATCCAGGTGTTTTGGACTACAACTCCCACCATCCTTCAGGAATGACTATGCTGACAGAGGATTACTGGGGCTGTAACACAACACATTTGGAGGGTGCTAGATGGGCGAAATCTTCTGTGGCAGGATAAGGTATCAGCACCAATATCTTATCCAATATGCTGTTCCAACCCTGCCCCTGGGGCTAATGAGCTGCTAATTCAATTTTTTTGGCATTACAAATCATTAACTTTGTTTTATGAAAATAAATTCCCAAGCAGATTGGATTTTTTTTTCAAATGTTCCTAAGAGCCTCCAACATATTGAAAGACAAGAAACACAGCAGGAACTGAGGTGAATACTGAAATCTGACAGTCTTTCACTGAAAATGATTAATGGAAAAAATAATGTGTCTGTGTGGGTAAATTACAGCCCAAAATGACACTAAGACATGAAGCTATTCTAAACAGTTCCTTCCCTAATTAAATATTTTCATACTGCAATATAAAAGTCAACATAAAGGCAGATGGATTTTTTTAAAAAATGTAAATCCGCATAAACTGGGTTCTGAAGGAACATGAATGCACGGAAGTACTTAAAGGTCTCGTTTTGAACTGCCCACCTGACAACCTGTTCAGGACTCCTCTGGGCTACTGCTGTGGGCCACAGGATGGAAGAATGTGTGGAGGCCGTGGTGCATGCACAGAGTACATTCAATCCTAGCTGTTGCCAGTAGGCAAATATGCTCAAAAAGCTCATGTGAATACTGAAAATGGAAGGGTAAGTCCAAACTGTGGGCCTGCCGCCAAGTGGTTAGTTTGGGGAGTCAGAATTAGTTCAGCCCATGTGCCCAGGGGTAATTGTGAATCCAGCCCAGACTTTGAGCTTTGGATAGCTGGCTCCATGTCGAAGGCCAGGCATTCTTCCAGGGGAATTACGGAGGATTTCTCCCCAGAGTGATCTGCATTTCATCTTGTCATTATCAGTTCCTGTACGAGACTCAGTCTCTCGTGCTCAAGGAAGAACCCAACAGCTGCTGATGGAGACATTTGCCCTGGGCTTAGAAATCATTTGGAGAGGGGCAGGGGCTGGGGGCTTTCAGTGGGGCCACTGTGCAGCGATCATGTGGGGATTCAGCCCTTTCTACACCAAGGCACACTAGGAGCACAATCTGAAACCAGGCCAGGGCTGTGGGAGTCCGTTTTGCGGGCTCCATGCACCTGCCCCATTTCTGCCCATTCCCAGCTCCTGCCTCCAGGGCTGCATCCCTGCAACCCCGCAGAGCTGGATGCTGCCCCACGTCTCAGTCCCAGGGACTTCGGTTCTGCCTGTGAGATTTCATCTCTCTGCGGGCTGCATCCCACGGTGTTATTTGCCAAGGCCAAAGCTTCTACCCCTTGCAGAAACCCCACTTCCATTCTCGCAGAAGTGTCAGATCCGGTGCTTTGATTCCTTTTGTGCAAGATGCCACACAAAGCACTTCCTTGTCGTTAGGAGTGGCTTGTGATGTCTGGAGCTGTGCAACCCAAGTGGAACCATTTCCCCACAAGGGTGACAGTGGATAAGAACCCAGCCCATTAGTAGTTGCATTTACATAGAACCTTCTCCTCCAAGGTGACATACCTGGCTCTCCCCCCACATGCCACTTTAACTTCTCAACAACCTTGTAAGGTGGGCTCGGCTGGGAGAGAAGCGCTGCCCCAAGCTCACCCAGTGAGATTGTCGG
The DNA here is from genome assembly GCF_004798865.1 of Varanus komodoensis. Classification (NCBI taxonomy): domain Eukaryota; kingdom Metazoa; phylum Chordata; class Lepidosauria; order Squamata; family Varanidae; genus Varanus; species Varanus komodoensis. The sequence goes on from NW_025336346.1 coordinate 15,385,452, forward strand.
TTGAAAGGCATTTATTTAAAGCCCAGACTCCCCAGTTCTAAACCAACAGCCTAACCACCGCACCACACTGGCTCTCTCTAATGTGCAATCAGCTGCCATGCAGACATGCTTGAATGCTTCTGAAACCAAGATTGTCCTGGAAAAAGAGACCAGCTGCTGGCATTGCTCAGAAGCATCTTTTAACCCACACCAGCCCTTCGAGGTTTCAAGCATATTTTGCTGCAGGCTTGAGTCCTGCATAACCACCGAGGACTTTGTTGGTAAGAACTGGCTTAGTTTGCAGGAGCCATGCTGAGCTTTAGGGGACCCCATCTGTAAATTGGGATGCGACTGGGTAGCAAGAAGACACCCCTGCCCCAGATAGTGGATCCCCACATTCGGTGAAATAGGCAGACCTCTCTTCCCAGGCTTCCTATGCATCACATTGGCATTTTTCTTCCCTAGTTGATCCAGAAGTGTGGTGAAGGAGGTAGATTGCTGGGCCAGAACCCAAGAGAAGTGGGTTCAAATTCTCACTTACCATAAAGCAGGTTCTGATTTAGACCTGAGGCAAAGGAGGGGGCCTCTGAATTAGTCCAAGCATGAAAGTGGGGACGGCAACAAATCTTGTCTCGGGAGCAGATCCTTAGTTGTTTGCGACAGGGTCACGTGCTTTTGACTGAATCACCGCAATGATGCTTTCCTGAACCAATTTCTCATCTATTGACCAGAATCGCTGAGACTTGGATCTCCAAAGATGCATCATCCAGAGTTGTTCCAGTGACATCAGGGAGCAGTTTGGCTCATCCCGTGTGACAACGGGTGCGATCCAATGGACGGACAAGGAGGTGATTTGCTCCAGCCCTGATGTGGACGTGCTACCTGCTAGTGCAAAAGCAAGCCTCCCCGGCCATTTTGCTAGCTGCACAGCTCTGCATTAAAGTAAGCCCAAAGAAGGTCTTGTGCATTCAGGGGAGGGTAGAATATTGGTAGAGCACCAGCTTTGTATGCAGAAGGTCCCAGGTTTGATCCCTTGCACCTCCCCATAGGGCTGAAGTCCTGGGGACCCCCTGCCAGACGGTGTTGTCGATACTGGGCTGGATGGATAGAGGGTCTGACTCAGTAGGAGGCAGCTCAGTAGGAGGCACAGCAGCTCCTTCAGTTCCTGTGATATTGCGTCTGCTTTAAGCAATTCCCCTTCTACAACAAGTGTTTGGCTTCAGGCACCTGTTAAGCCATGAAATTACCAGGTTGTGGCAGCAGCGTCGTTTTGCCAGCAAAGGATCCAACTGGCAGCACCAGACTTCCATGTCCTCTCCTTTCTTCCAGTCCCCCCAAAGTCCTCCAATTCTGCTCTGCTGGATTAGGGGACTCTCTGGGGTGGGGAGAGAGGAAGAGGGCACAGAAATCCCACTCCACCAGGAGCATCCTCTTGCTGGCAGAATGGAGATGCTGGCTCCAACCCCGTTTTCCTGGCTGAATTCCAGCCTACAAATCCCAGTTCTCATTAGCAAAATGGGAATTTTAAGGGGCTGCTCGCAAGGTAGTAGTGAGCCTGAATGGCGTCTTTGTTGACACAGCTGAACCTTCGGACAGGAAGTGCAGGTTCCATGCATGCAACTTGTGCATCAAAGTTGTAAGCTGGATGAAATATATTTTTTAAGGCCTTGAAACCATGACCAACAGTGTGGGCCCTAAAGAATCTTCTTGCCTGGGTGGTCTAGAACTGACCCTGGTCAGAGCCCTCCACCTGAATGCTAGCGGGGTGATGAAAATGACATACAAGAAGAGTCTAGTTGCTTCCGTTCTGTTATTCAGGTGGCCCGGCAGGCTGAACGAGGTCCTTCTCCCACAGGAATTCTCAAACTGATCGACACCCCAAGAGAACACGCTCGCAAGCTCCAGTGGCTTTTCCTCCAAAGTGCATCCACCTAGAAGGAGCTTCTTTAAAGGAGCTGAAGTGTTTGTGAGCTGCTTTCTGTTTAGCTTGAGATGCTTTTGAATTGCCCTGGGCCTGGAGGAACACATTTTTGGATAGCTTTGAAAGAACCATTGGAGCTTTGAACTTTCCGTTCTACAGGCAAGTCCTAAATTAATATACACCAGTAATGATAGTTTGCAGGAGTTGCTGCACTTTGTTTGAAAAAAAAAGTATTTCCTGAGTAGGTACATTAGTATTAATAAATGTAGCAGTTTAAGGCTGTAATTCTTTGCCCACTAAGCTGGGTGTAACCCTCTTGGAATACCTTGGGCCCTACTTCTAATAAATGTGCATAAGATTGGGCTGCGTCAAATACAACGGCAAGACCACCTTGCGTGGCCTGTTCAGCAAAAATTACCACCAAGGAGTAATTGCTTTACCCTCCTGCGTAAGGTGATTTGAGGGTGGCCGAGCAGAGATATGCTTGTCTTGTAAGGATGGGAGGTGTGATGTTGTGGCAGATTCTGTTTTTACTTCCTAAAGTAGGCCTTGGATGACAGCAAGAACAAAATTATTTGTAGGCTGCTTTTTCATTGTAAACCATGTCCAAATTGGCTCACTACATCAGCGTGGAGCACTGCAGAATTAAATACAGCATTAAGATAATTCAGGATAATCTGGGGAGAGGGAATCAGGGAGTGGTGAGTGCTTCTTTGCAGGTGGAGACAGCTACCTTGAGAAGGACCCACCCTAAACCCAGAATTGTGTTGCAACTACCATCCAGTTGCAAATGTCCCCTTTCTTAGCAAGATACTTCAGGGGGCGAGGGCTGATGATCGAAACATAGCCAATGTTAGGGACCATGGAAATCGTAGGCCAAGACATCTGAGGACCACAGTTGGATCTAGACCCACTGTAATGGGACTTCACGGATGGCCCAGGCATCAGCACGGCTTCACTGTTGTAAAGAAATGAATACTGGTGTACCTGGTATGGCTGCATGGACCCTGTAACGCCATCAAGAGTGTTACTGTTACCATGACATCGCCCATGCAAGTTCATCCTGCTTGCAGTTTCCGTACAAAATGGTCATGTTGCACCAATTTCACTTCTCATTTCTCATATTGCAAAACAAGCAAACAAAACCACGCTTTTTCCCAGCTGGCAGCACGTTTTGTATTTTGCCCAGGATCCATATCAAGGAGGTGTTCACTGAACACTTTCTGCTATAGCAGCGCACCATCTTTTTCTATGCCACATTAGTGGATATATAGTTTCTGCCACACAAGAACTACAGAGATAAAAAGGCAGAATGAAGACCTCAGTCAGAAAAGCAAGTCAGATAACAGACCAGATAAAAGACCTGGTCTTTGGGATGATGAAGGTAGGTATGGACAATTTTGGCTAACCCATTCTTTCTGTGCTTCACTGACTGTCAAGCATCTTCCATTCTGTAGATTGCTCTGAAAAGCTGAAAAACTGGTCCACAAGTCCATGGAATCTGCACAACTCAGAAAAAAAGCTGGCCTGCTGTAAAACTGTGGGGCAGATTCACAGATCTCTGATCCCACTTGAATCTGTTGCAGATTCCTCTGAATCTTCCTCTGACGGTGGATGGGGACTCCAGGAGGCCTGAGCTAGTCCATGTGTGATGCTGCCCACATGGTGACAGGTGAATCGGGATGTGAACATACCACAAGATATGGGCTTCCAGATCTCTGCACTAGCTGCCAGTGACCTATCGGGCCCAAATCAATGTTATTCATTCACTACCAGGAGTGTGTCTCTCATGTGGACTAATGTCCAATTTTAATTAAGCCAGGGAAAACTTTCTGTGGGCGCCCTTGAAGAATGTGGGCTGTGAGGCAGGGCCTTCTAGGTGGTGGCAGCCCACCAGCCAGCAGAGACTCACCTGTCCCCCCGGCCAAGTCACACTGGGCCCAGTTGAAGACACTGTGGAAGCAGAATGCTGAGCTGCACGGGCATTTCATCTGCTGCAGCAGCTTTGCTTATGGTCCTATGTTTCCTGAGTAAGCGTGTCTGTTTCTCCTTTCCCTGCCATACAAAGGCATTCCTTGCAGCTGGTGTGAAGGTGGCCCTTTGGCCTCACCCAGGAGATCTCTTCTGATGTTCTGATGTTCACTGTAGTTCAGTGTGCTCTGAAGTCATTGTCAAGACCTGCCCCGCTTTACCCATGACCATTTCATTAAAGACGCTCCCCTTGGAGGAGGAGGAGGAGGAGCACCACCTTTTGGAAGGCAAGACAAGCTCTGATTTGTTACCTCTACAAAAGGCAATGCAGAACTTAACCTGACCCTGCTTCGAAGGGCTGGTGCCGTCCAATTACCATGAATACCGAACTAGCAAATAATTGTGCTTTATTGAGAGGACAACCAGTAAGAAACCACGCCCAACCGTTCATCATTTGCTTTTGATTTATACCCATGAAAACAAGCAAATGGTACTGTTCTTTCTGAATATATTGCTTTTGAAAACAGTAACCAGAACACAGCTGTTGATGAAAAGGGTATTTGTCTACTGTGATTTACATTTGTTTCATTCATAGAGGCCTTTTCCCCTCGTCTCTTTTGTTTTTCTTTCCTTTCAGCTGCATTTCCCCTGTTTGTCAAGCTCTTGTGTGCTATTATATGATATTATGATGTGATGTGATGTGATTTTTAGGTGCCTTTCCTACTGTATACACAGTTAGAGTAGAGCAAGCCAGAGGAATTGTTCCTGTCTTGGTATGAATAGGGTCCCTTCCACCCACATTTTAATTCAAACTTACCTCATCTCTTACCTCATTCCTGAACCAATATGTGAGCTAAACTCCATTATCCTTCCAAATATGCACTTGTCTAAATTTTGGAGATCTCCAATTAAAAGAGAAAAGCATATAAAATGTATGTTGGGGAAAAATTAGGGCACTTTGCTTGCAAACATGTATATATCTGGTAAAATTGTGTTCAGAAATCCACATATCAGAATAAATGAAAACATGTGAACTTTGAAAACAAAATCCTCACATAAAGCATGTTTCTTATGTGGGAAGAATGGACTGAATTTAAGCCTGGAAAAATGAGAGAACCCAAACTGGCCAATTCATCCATCCTTGCCTCCAAAGATGCTGGGTTAGGAAATACGAGTGACCAAGCAGTTGTCCGAATGGTTCTGAACACCCATATCACATCAGCACTTCATAAATGGTGACCTGCGTATTTAGACTGTTTTGTAAACCCAGCATGTCACACTTAATTCATGATTCAGTTAATGAGTTAATGAATCCATTCTGATTTCCAGTGAATTTAGATTCTTATTTATGAATTTATGTTTCTATACCATGCCAGATTTATATAAATTGCAGCATCATGACAAACAAACAAACAAACAAAAGATAAAAAGAATAACACCCAACATTAAAACCAGAAAATCAATGAACATGGTGCATGGTCAACTAGGGAGGGCTTCCAAGATGTCCCCTGCCTGGCCTCCAGATGCAGGGGGCACTGGAGGAACAGAGCCGCTGCACTGAAGGCCTGTCTCTGGGTGGACCCCAGGGGGGCCTCAGGACCACATGGAGTCAGTGGGGCCACATGTCTGACGACACCATGACCAGGCAGGTGGATGATGGAAAAGACACTCCATGGTCCCAGGTTGTCTGGGTCTTTATACACTAGAACTAACACCTTCAATCTCGCCCACAGGTGAACAGGTAACCAATGATTTTCTTTTTCCAGCCAAGGAGTTACCTGCTGAAAAGGCACCGCTGCTGAGGACAGCTGACAGCATTCTGCACCAGCTTTCGTTTCCAAACCAGCTGTGACGACAGCTTCACACAGAGCACAAAAGCACCAATCCAGTCTTGGGGATTCTTGTGCCTGGACGATCCTTGTCCAGGAGAGTCTGCAGGTGGTGAGCCAACAGAAGCTGACAAAAAGCATTCTGAGATGCCAGGCATGTGGCGCTCCAGAGAGAATGATGGGTCTAGGAGCAGGCCTAGACTAGGCACCTGATCTCCCAAAGGGAGTGCATCCCCATCCAGAAGCCTGACTCCTGGACTCAGGAGGACTCACCCATACGGTTTCCGTCTGGCCTGGGCGCAGCTGCCCTTCGCAGGCCCTCATGCAGCCAAGCACTGAGTCCAGGCGCTGAGCCAGGCCTTGCACAGCCTCACCTGATCCAGCCGCCACAGGGAGACGGAGCCACGTGTCAACAGCATCCTGCGGCTTTCTTCACTCCCCACACCCAACCCTTTAATCAGGCTCTAGCCAGCTTCAGTAACTGTGAAAGAGGAAACCTTGCCTGAACTTTCTTGTGCTTTTATAGATTGTGGAACAAATGGATGAAACACAGAATGTTCTTGGACAGTTAACTGATAGGCCTTTGAACTCCCGCTGAGCTCGTGGTCTGTTCACATTTGCTCAAGGATTTATTCCGTCCTGCCAGTTCACCTTCAGCAAAGATGAAATGGGGGGACTCCAAGTGCTCTGTGTTTAGGAAGTGGCATCTTTGCAGAGGTCAGTGTGGACTGAAAGCAACGCCTGCGGAGAAAAGCAGGGAATAAGCAGGTTTGGGTGGGAAGGAAGAAGGCAGGAGATGCATTCCTTGGCCAGAAAGGGCCACAGCAAAAACGTCCAGTTGCACAGTCGCCAGTTTTCCAGCACTGCCAGACATGAAATGCAATATCCAAATAGCAGACTAAGACGGGAAGGGCAGCCTCAGTTTAGGCAAGATTTTGTATTTCAGACATTCTCCTTGGGCAAGTGGGTGCATTAGAAAGAGTTGCGAGCTCTCTCACAAAAGGGCTGCCATGGAGGCCTGTCCGGGCAAACTCCAGGGGCCCCTTGCAAAGGAAGTGAGGTGGGCGGCTACCAGGGGGACGGCCTTTTGGGTTGTGGCGCCCCTGTTTGGAATGAGCTTCCCAAAGAGTTGCTCCTGGCACCTAGTTTGTATTCTTTTTGTCCCCAGCTGAAAACAGTTTAGCCTTTAAACTTTATTTTTTTAATACTGCATTTTATTCTGTCCTGCTGCTACGCTTCTATGCTGATTCTGCTATTGTGGCTTTATTGTTTTAAATGTGCATGTGTACTGCCCAGAATGCCTTGGCTATTGGGTGGCATAAACATGAAATAGAGAAGCAAGCTGATGGGGCTAAAAAGAAGGAACTGGTCCAAGCGGAAAGGACGAGCAGAGGTGGGGGCCTGAGCTCCGAAGCACAAGCCCCTCTTTTGTGGCCCAGTGGCTGGGTAGCCACACCCTGTGGCATGCCAGCCTCCCCAGTGCTTCCTTCCTTCCTTTAATTAAGCAAATCCTACAAAGTGGTGAGATCCCGGAGGGCGAGGGGGTGCCCCGCTGCCCAGGACTGGGTCATCCCCCTTGTGGAGAGAGGCACGGCCACCCCAGGGGTGAGTGGAAAGGCCCCAGAAGGGCCTCGTCTGTCCACACGCAGGTCGCTCTGGCACTGGGCTCTTGTTCCCCGAAGCAGGCAGCACTGCGAAGGGAGGCGCCAGGCGCGGCCCGGCCGGCCCTTGTGTAGTAGGGTGGGCTGGGGGCATTAGCCCAAACAGCAGGCGCAAGGAGCCATCTGCCCCAGGCTGGAGGCTTCCTCCCTTTCTCCTCCCCACCCCACTGGCCATCCCCATTCAGACTGGGGGCACCCAGGCTTGCCACTCGCACTTTAAGGCACCCAAATGCACATGATTGCTCACTGTGGGGCCTCCAGGAATAGACTCATGGGGCAGGGAGCCAATGCATCTGTAGATCTCGCTGTAACTAATTGTTGCTCGCTTCTTCTCTCCATTTAGAAAGCTAGCCCCTGTTTTAGTTGGATGAATTTTAGCTTTGTCTTTTTCCTTATCTGAGCAAACCATTTGTACCTGGGGCCAAAGTGCTGTCATTAATTACATGGGGCAGCTCTGAAAGCTGTCCAGAAGCTGCAGCGGGTTCTCTCTCAAGCATGCAATGCTGTCTGCAGAGAGCAGCGAGGACAGCCTTCCCCAGCCTGGAGCCCTCAGATGGGCTGGATGGCAACTCCTATCCCATCCCACCTGTAGCCAGACACATCTGGAGGGCTCCAAGCACATCTGGGGGCTTCAGGTTGGGTAAGGCTGATGCTATAATGCAGCTGCTGAGGCAGGCAGGGGGCCTGGTGCCCAGTTTGTGTCCAAGAAGACTTCGAGGGTGGCAGCTGCACGTGTAAAGCCCTAAGTTCAAACATAGGCTGGACATGCACATGGTGGGCATGTTGTGAGCGGAGCCGGCTGAAGCCGGGGGTCAGACTAGATGGCCTGGGAGACCCCTTCTGACTCGCGCTGTTTCTATGTTTCTAAGCCAGGGTGTAGAACCTCTCTCCCTTCGAGGACCAAAATGCCAATGCAAAGATGATCTTGAGTGGCAGGTGGAAGTAAAGGTAAAAGGGGTGGAGTCTGCCACAAAGGGGTGGGGCTAAAATGCCAGCCTCTTTTAGCTTGACCCTCTTATTTCCAGCGACTAATCCTTGGGGAGGAATTTCAGCCTTTCAGATCCAAGGGGTGAAATGAGGCAGGGCACTACCGAACCACTGGGTGCTGGGGAGAGGGGACTGAGCCAGGAGAAAGGCAGTGGAGCCTTTGGAAGATTCCTTTCAGGCTGGGTTGGAGCCTGGGAGGAGACAGACTTGCCCTCCAGCCTTGAGGATCTGCAGCTCTGCATCTAAGCAGTGTACCTTAGCAAGGCCTTCTGCACGAGGCCTCGGCATGCGTGATCTTCCGAAGGAACGGCTCTGAATGCCCTTTGGTAGGGGTCAGAACCGCCTTTGCCTGTTCCGTGGAACAGCTTTGCCCATGTTAGCTGATTTCAAGAAGTTGGTGAAGGCCAACTTTTGGGAATGCTTCAAGCTGTTGCCTTTCTTTCTTTTCAGGGAAGCACATGTTGCTTTGTGGCTGTTCTATTGATAGCTTTGCCATGCTGTGAAAGTTTAAACACACACATTAGTGCAAAGAAGGCACATCTCTCTAAGAAACCTTCCAGGGACAAACTCAGAAGTGCTTGAAGGTGGATCTAGGATATGCCTTCCACTAATGGAAGCTCCCCCAGCTCATACCAGTTTGCAGAGATTCTCTCTCCCCTACCCCATCCCACAGCTCATCCCATTCCACCGGGTCTTCTGACTCTGGGTAGCGTGTTCGGCAGTAAGGAGTGTCATAGGAAGGGGAGACAGCAGCACCCCCTTCCACAAGTGCGGTTCATCAAGTGTCAGCCTGCATCCAGTTCCTGTTATATGGGGGAATTGACCCCTGCTGACATGGAGAGCATCGTGGATGATGTTGCAAGCCTCTGTCCTCTTCCCAGAGAATGCAGGTGGGTCACCAGTGCAACTGCCTTCAACAACCTGAATCACATCAACCTGGGAATTCTGTGCTGGTGCCCTGGGTGCTATTTGCAGAGCATCTTCCCCGCAGTGCAGACTCCAGCACTATCCACAACCCGAACGGCTTCTGTGGCCTGTCCTGGACCAGGATAGCTCGGCCACACGGCTACAGTGCGAGTAAGGCTGGAGTAATGCGAAGTACTCTGTGCTGGGGCCACCCTTAAGGCTGGTCTGGAAGCCAGATCCAGCACAGAATGCAGCGGTTTGGCTCTTCCTGGGAGTTGTCCCTGTCCAGCAGGCAAGTCCTTTGTGCCGTTGCAGCAGCCCTAGACAACCTGAAACCAGGGTGGCTGGGAGAACCCCTTCTCCTTTACGAACGCGACAGGTCACAGAGGTCATCAGATGGCATGTCCCCGGTGGTTCCATATATCCACCTCCTAAGTCGATTCTAACCTTTAAAACTGTGAAGCACACATTTAAAATGTTTAAATGCAGGACTTTTAAAGAAGAATCAAAGTGGTGCTATGACATAGTGTCCAATTTGGACATTTCTGCTCAGGCAGTCACTCTTCGCTTAGAATCTCTTCACAGGAATGTGCAGTATGATAAAAACAGGATAATGATGTTAAGAAGCTTGAGCTCTCTCTGTACTGTAGCAAAGAAAGGCAAATTCACTGAGAACTGGAATACTTCATTACATTAATATCTTAACCTTGCAATGAAGCGAAAGCAGGCCTACCTAGACTTCTCAGGCCTCCTGCTCTCCAGGCAGACTAAACACAGCCCTTTACGAGGTGGCTACAGATTATGCCCTCAGGCCATAGCCTCTTTTCCATTATGCAAGAGGGCTTTCCCTTCCTTTACATAAAAAGACTCGCTGGATCCAACTCAGACACTGAAATCAGTTCAGTGGGATTTGGCAGCAGTACCAGCAATGGCTAGGCAAGCACAGCATCTGCCGCAAAGGTTTGGGTGGCCATGTGCGAACCCCTTTATAAACATGCCTGAGAAAGACACGGTGGTCTCCTTTCCGAGTCACCTGTTCCGGGTACACTCCTCTCTGTTATGGAGGGATCATCATTCCTTGGAACAGTGGATTTCCAAATGCCTTTCAAGGAGGCGATGCCAAAAAGCTAACCAAGTATCTTCCCAATTAAAGATGCTGTAAATTTAAGAAAACCTTCAGTCTGCTGCTTCGGGGAATGGCCTTTGATCAAGCGAATGGTGCTTTTTGCTGGACTGACTGGCCCCTGAAAAATATTTCAGGCTTTCTAAGCACCCACTCTTCCATGGGCCTTGGATTAAGTAGCACACGGACTTGGCTTTTAATTTGGGGGCAATTCTTACGCTATTTTTAACATGCTGATGCATGATGAAGTCAACTTTTCAGGGGATTTGGCCAGAGCAAACCAGGCTTGTGGTTGAACACACAGCCTGCCACATCCTTCAGTATGGTTTGAGGCTACAACAAGATACGAAGGATCATGCTAAAGACCTGTTCACTGTCCCCAAACTCATGTTAAGAAAGAAAGCAGATATAACCTTTCCGGGGGCTGCTGCTCCTCCTCCTCCTTCGAACTTGGCCAGTAGAAGCAAATGTAATTAAAGGTGCCCGTTTCCACATTTTATTCCAGTTTAACACGTGAAATGTGTGCATGGAAGGAGGCATTTGTGCATCTGCCCTGCAAGATTTGGAACTACACAGGCCAAAAGGCACTGTGCGTGTTGTACCAGACAGAGGATTACCTTCTCTAGCAACATCGATATACAGCATGAAATTCAGAATCTGGAACAACACATGCAGGACCACTTGGGGGTGTTGCTGTCAGCTTGAATGTACTCCAGGGGGTTCCTATGCAGCAGCGGCCCAGAAAGGTCAGGCCAGGGGAACAAAGCAAATGAGTTGCAGGGCTTTTTCCTGTCCAAGATGCACCAGTGAAAACTGGGGAGCTTACTGAGTTACTTGGGGTTTTGACAGTTCTGTGCTCCTAACAGCTTCTGCAGATACAACCGTGTTGTATACTAAATGTGGAGAAGGGGCCCAGCTCTCTCAGGTTATGGTCTCCTCAGATGGATTCTTCAGATTCAGAGGAGGAGACAGAGAGACCAATGCAGTTCCGAGGTTATTAAGCAAAGGAAGCACATAGAACATGAGAACCGGCCTGCCTTAGAGAAGCAAGGAAGAGTTCAAGAGTGGGGAGGAGATGGAGGAGGAGTTCTTCAACCCTGTCAGGAGACAACAAGAGGTGAGCAGACCAGTCAAGAAATGTCCAGCTCTCCCACCATCTGGCCTTCAAGCAGCGGGAGCCACACTGAGGGTGGAGGCAGAAGATTTTCTGAAGGGGGGGGGGCATATTTTAGTGTGGTTCAGCTCTTCGCATGGGCAGAGGCTTTTCCCACATTCCAAGAACACTACTCTGATTTATGCTGTTCTGTAACCTGTTACCTTTTAACAAAAGGACTGTGTGTCTAAGGTTTTGCCTAAACCTGCTGGAGAGGGAAACATGGAAGAGAGATTTCTCATGACACTTAATTCCAAAGATGAGAAAAGGCTACCTCTACCTTTTCAAATTGAGATGCAGAACTGTTGTAAGAGCATCGTCATTTCTGATTGCACACACACTGAATTGTTGTAAACTGCCCAGAGAGTTTTAGCTATTGGGTGGTATAGAAATTATAATAATAGTGATAATAATCTTGATTTTAACAGCAAGATAATAAGAAATGTCTTGATATTTTGTAGTGGGGGAACAATAACAAATGTTTTCCATACTGTATTCATTTGAATAATCTCGTAAATTTGACTGAATGATCGTGGGAGAGGGAGAAGACTGATGGTTTCCAATTTTTCTATCTATCTATCTATCATTTCCTTTTAATGGATTTGAAAGTACTGTGAAAAATGAAACAAGACAAGTGATGGTGAGAAACACTGCAACTCTGAAAGTATTTTTATTTTGGGGGAAATGCAGCTTTTATTAAAAGCTCTGTACATGGTTAGACTGTAACACCTGGAAGGGGCATGGCTTGCTGGGGCATGCCAGGAGTTGAGGATTTTTTCCCTAAGCATGCCTTGATGCTCCCTTCCAGCTTTTTCCCTAGGAGCTCCTAAAAAAGCCTGCCTTTAGCTTCCCTCCTATTTCAATGCACTTGAACATTTTCAGCTTTGTTGATTTGTGTCCCTATCATGGGATAATCAAGTAGCCACATTCTTCTAAGTTTTAATCTACCATCTAGACAAATATTTATTTATTGGACTTACAGGCCACTTCATGCAAAGGGCTCAGGGCAGGTAACAATATGCTAGTTATTCTGCCATATTCTGACCTTGAGCCATCTGTAAACTTCAGATAAGCTTGGGCAGTTTTTCCAAAGCTGGTGCCCGCCAGATGTTTTCGATTCTGACTTCCCTAAGTTCCAGGCAGCATGCTGGGAATTGTAGACAAAAACATCTGGAAGGCACCAGTTGGGGAAGGCTGGTCTTGGGTTTTAGCAATATGCCATGGTATTTTATACAGGAATGTTTCCTACTGTTATTCAGCGATCTATAGATAAAATGTGTGCACAGATTATTTGACATGAAGACCATGTATCTCTATTTGGTTTGAAGACATGCTTCAAAAATTATAGACCTGCCGTTAGGGTCAGAAAGCTATAAAAAACTAACATCAATAAACTTGACTGAAATCTAAAATCCTCTCCTTTCTGACTGTAACACAGCCGTGCTTCTGCTTCCAATATATAAATTTGCTAATTTCCCTGTTATTGGAAAGAAGAATTTGAACACACTCCAGTCCCTCAGAAATGCTGACCTACACAACTAGAGGTCGGCATTTTTGCAATAAAGAACACTGGTCAATATACAAGTGAAGAAAAACGGAACCAGATGTGAGTAATCAGACCACAGAAATTGCATTTACCCAGAAGTGCTATTTTAAAGCATACTACATGTTGATCTTCTGTTTTGTGGCATAATACATTCTTGGCACCCAACAAGGGTTTCAGTACATTAGGCTAACCCCTAAGAAAAAGCAGCTAATCTATCTGATGTGCTGATGTGGCAGAGATTTCAAGAAATCAAATGTGAGGAGGACCAAGTCGCTCTTGGTGCATTTTAATATATCCCTTTTGATCCAGTAAAATCTTCTTTGCTTCTAAGTATTCATCATGGTTTTCTCAGGAAGGATTATTTAACTTTGTCATATACTCCACTTTCCAGGATAGACACTGGTTCAGCAGATCCTTCTTTCAAGTCAACCTTTGCTGTATAATATTAGGTAAGGTAACAGTTCTACTACTTTGAAAAATGCAAGACTGATTCATACATAATTTCTGAATTTTCAGTCCTGAGTTAACTACATTCTTAATGTTGCATACAAGATACTGAATTCATTTAATGTTGCTGCTTTTTAAAAACAAGTGTTGGAAAATATGAATGTGAGTAGATGAACCCAAAGAAACAATAAGATGGTGAAATGCAAATGACTATTTCATTGACTGCCAGCATTTTCAGTGCTACCTGTTCATCTTGGGTGCTGAGAGGAATAAACATCCCTGTCTCCTGGCCCACTCAAGATGCTAACACACCTGAACCCATATACCTGCAGAAAGGTCAACATTTTTTTTTTTTTTGGCCTTCTACTTTTGGTGGCTTTGGGGCGGTGGGGTTAACATTTCCAACTTTGATAATTGTTAACACAAGAGCGCCAAGCTGTTTATTGAGGAGTCCTGGCCCATTTTGGTTTGACCTTATAAATCATGGGAAACGATGGAAGCTAGCCTTCTTTCCTTCTCCCTCCCCTCTACCTCCTACTGACTTCTCTCTTTTCCAGATCAAAATGCAGCTTGGAAACTGAAGACATCCTGTGCAACAAGTACAAAACAAACCTGCAACCACTGGTTGTTCCACAGGAGAAAGGATGCTGATCCAGCAACTGTTTCCCACTGAATTGATCGCTGTTTTAACTTTTTCAGAGAAAAGCCCTTCCTGCAGGCAGGGGGAAAATTGCAAAGGCAAAACTCTGCCTGGCACATGGTTTCCTACACAGTGAAGGAGACATACATGTGTCAAAGGAAAGTGTTTACGAAAAGTGAATGCTTGGAATTCTCAGGATTCCAGTAGAATTTCATAGCACATGCAGGGTTCCACTATTCTTGAGAATAACTTCTCAAGATATAATATCTAATATAATACTTTTTCTGCTGATATTATTTTAAGAAGCAAGTTGAGTGCTACTTCTCCATTTTACTGTAACATTTTTTTTAAATATCCACAGTGAGTATTTGATTAACACCCCACTCTAAAAGAAATTTAAACTACCTCCAAATATATATAACCAACATTTTATTTTTATAGTCTATCTTCCATTATGGCATAAGCCTTTTTTTTTTGTAAAAACCAGTGAAATATACAAATCACACAAGATGAAAATATGTACATTAAATGTACAGAACAAAGATGAGGACATAGTAGATTTACATAGTATCTGAAGAACGCAAGTGAAATATTTTACATTAAATAGCATTTTAATAGCTAGGATCATTAGACTCCTCTCTGTTCATAGAGAAGAGTCACTATAAAGAATAAATGATTCAAAAATTTAAGGATTATGGTTTTTGTATAATAAAAACCAAAAGTGACATATTCAATAAACTAGTGCTTTATTTTTTAAAAGTTGACATTAGTTTGCAAACACCAGAAACCAGGGAAGTAGATATTTCCTTGCACAATAAATTAAGAGCAATCATCATTGTAAAAGCTGGTTATCATGACAGCATTAATGAGACAGCTCATAGGCTTGTGAGAAATTAAAGTTTCTAGTATGGTAATACTAAGTTGGAGGCCTGGCATTCCTTCCAATCCAGTCGGCTTATATTTATTGGGCAGCATAAATCTGGGGTGAGGTCAGGAAAACAATTAAAGAATGTGCTGAGTTTGTGGCGAGGAAAGAAGAATTCATCTTTTTTTACCTTGAAATTGGGACATCATTTGTGTCAGAAATGTGTCTTTGTTTCCATTATTAGCCATAGCAACCTTGCAGAAAGAGATTCCAAACTCTCATAAATGTATGCATTAAGCTTTCCATATTCATAACTCACAAACACAACCAGCACGGAGGGCATGCAGGAAAAGCTGTCACTAAATTTTGCTGGAAGATAAGAGGTGGCTGAGGCCCCATCGGTGAGGACGTTCAAGGATAGGCTGGACATGCACATGGGAAGCATGTCGTGAGCAGAACCGAGGGTCAGACTAGATGGCCCAGGAGGACCCTTCTGACTCGCAACTAACAACTCACAGCACTTTAAAATTAAAGGATTGCTTTTCAAATGAGTTTTTTTTTTATTTTTAAGGAAAGTTCATGCAAACTGCATGAATGCTACAGCTGCAGTTTCCAGCACAGACAAACTAGCACACACACCTTTAGGAAATTCCACAGATAGGTTTTTTCTTTTTTTTACCATTCTTTTAAAGTAAGGCAGTAAGGCTTTCTAAATGTGCATAACTTGAGATATGCATATTTTACTGGAAGTGGCAATGTTCCAAATTCTGCTTTGATCTATGCTGTGCAGCCAAAGTTGGAATTGCTTCCTCTTGGGTTTGCTACTTATTGTAGGCAAGAATGGTTCTTAACCCATTCAAAGAAAACATTTTTGTCTTTCTACCGATACTCATGAGAGAATGCACTGCTTGAGTGATGATGATGAGAGAACTGCATCTCCCTGTGCTAAAACTCGTTGGCATCTTTCCCCCAGTGCATATTCACAGGTAGTCCAAGCAGAGATGGAAAATGCCAAGTTAAACAAATGGGCTTTCTGACGTTACCTAGTAGCACAGCTGTGCCTTTCAGGAATGTATGTTTTCACCCAGACCTTCTACGTTTCCACGTGGGGAAGATTCACACTAAACCTGATTGATACACACTAAACCTGATTGATACAAAAACAATGCTGTATCCAACTGCTTTGATTCTTTTTGGTCACTAGACTTAAGAAGAAGTATCATGCACAGATCTGTATGTCACCAAGTCCGCATGGATCATGCTCCGATCCAAAGCATGTAACACGGATACCTCATCTACTGCATATGTACTATGTCCTGTGAGACTATATGGGGATAGGGTGGATTTCCCTTTGACCTACTTTCTCTCTCTCTCTCTTTTTTAAAGTCTTAATTCCAATTGTGTAAAATAAATATTCTCTCAGGTTCTCCCCCATTATTGCAAAAAAATATATATATAAAACTATGCACAGTCTGAGCTGGAGGCAGCAAGGTTTCCCATCATTTCTCTTTGCAAAAGATTCTGTTTTTCATATATAAACAAGAAAAGCACCCCACCGGGCTCTATAAATAAGAGCGGAGACCTTCTGGGGCAATTTCGCTCCTGCTGGTCGAGCAGAACAGCTCCTCCCCCACATCCCCACCTATTTGCAGACAAACTGGTCCACGATCTCTGTGCACTTCTTGCATTTCACGTAGCAGCACCAGTGGAACTTGCAGTGGCAACGCTCTGTCTGCACCGTCTTGAACTGGTCGTAGCCTCGGCCGCAGCACATCAGTTCACAGCCGCCCATGCCTTCCGAGGTCTTGTTGCAGAGCCGGCCCTGGGTCCCCAACGAGCCGGTGCTCTCGTTGCGCACACAGTAATCAGGGCTGGGGTCGATGTACACCAGATCGTGGATGGTGGGGGGGTTGAAGCGGCTGTTGACCTGGACCAGCTTGCCCCGGGTGTTGAGTTTCATCGCCGCAGCACTGTCGTATTTCTCCTTCAGAGCATCGCCGACCTTGCGAAAGTCAGCCAGCTGCAGCCAACAGGTCTTCAAGCTGCAAGATCCAGACACACCGTGACATTTGCAGGCCACATCGGCTAAGCTATATACCGTCTGTAGGAGGCAGAAAGTGGGAGACGGTGAGTGCAGCTCTTAAGAAACACTCCTCTCTCAAAAGCCACTCCATGGCCAAGAGACCCTGGCTGGCCAGCCACACAAAAGGCAAAGTCCCTTCCAAGGCCATAGCAGGGACTCCGCCTCCAAAGGGCCTCTCTGCCCTCAGTCAGCCCAACCCTTTCTGCACCATCTGTACCCAAGAAGAGGGTCCCTTGTGGCAGGACAAAGGGGAAGGGGAAGAATGAGTCACCACCACTGTCCATCAAGTCCAGGCAGTGCCTCAATCTCTCCTCCTCATGAGGAAAGAGAAAACATTTACGTGTCCAACATAAGCCATCTGAACATCTTCGAGGGTGAGGCAAACATGCAGGCAAACTTAGCCTCCGCATTCCTCCTATCATCCACTGATTGTCCTTCTGAATCTGGAGAGTTATGGGCAACCCCACAGAACTATGCCCGATCAGAATAGGTGGCTGGGGATGCTGGGAGTGATAGGCCTTTTTCTATTCAAGCTTGCATAGGATTCTATCTTCAGAGGACAGCTTCAGCTAAACAAATATATTCATTCAGTCGTTCATTCATTCCATGTCTATAATGCCAACTAGCTAAAGTTCTCTTGACAGTCTGTAAAAACTAGTCTATTTCAATTATGGCATGTCTGCTCTTGGCTCTATATTGTAACTTTTTAAAGATAAATTCATGCTTTGGAATGTGCTGTTGGCATCCATCAAAATGGTTCTTATTGTGAAGGATGATTCATATTGGCTTTACCTTCCTCCATTATCTCTATGAAAAGTTCCACCTGTTTTAAACTGTCAGCTGTCACAAAATGCCAAATGGAGGATGTCCAGCACACAAAAGATGAACTTCTGACAGATTTGCCTGTCAATGTGTGACATCTCTTTGTTTCTTTGTTTACGGGGCTTACTTAACCTTTAGAATAAAAAATAATGCAACACACACATATGAAAATAATAGAAACAGAAGTTAGTCTGGCTTTTATCTCTCTGATCAGTGGGGAAAACATCCCTGTAGGAT
Organism: Varanus komodoensis; assembly: GCF_004798865.1. NCBI lineage: Eukaryota > Metazoa > Chordata > Lepidosauria > Squamata > Varanidae > Varanus > Varanus komodoensis. The sequence goes on from NW_025336346.1 coordinate 15,403,622, forward strand.
ATTAGTTACTGAGAATGCATTACCTTCACCAGCCATGGGGACAACATTGAAAAGTAGCCTAGAAATTGCCAAAATAAATAAATAAGCATAACTGTCATGTTTAAATTGAAACAGACTCTTGTTTATTTTGCAATCTTCCTAAAGTTCTCAGACATGGTGTTGCCACCACATGGAGGCTGCTATAAATTACTCCCTGGAAAGCCGTTTGCATACAGTGGCTCACCACATGATCTGGACGATTTCCCCCCTTCACTGGAGTCACGTGCGTCTGCTTCCCCATCATGCCAGTGGGCTGGCACGGACAAGAGAGGGTCAGTAACCCAGCAGCGGTCCACCTGCTTTGCATGCGGAAGCGCCCATGGTGTCGTTCGAGAAAAGGATTACAGGCATCAACACCACTGGCCTACGTGGAACACTGCTCTGGGTTTGCTCCTTACACCATCCCTAATTTAGCTGCATTTGTATATACACCGCTTTCCATATGCTCATGGCCACAGCATGGAGTTATTAGAATGGCTCCATTTTTTGGCTGTAGCATGTACAGTGGCTGGCAAGGCCAGCTCTGGGGTTGGGGGAAGCCTGAGTCCTGGCCCCTCCGTGGGCCCCTTCCACTGCCAGTAAACACTGGAGGAGTTCGTCTACCTGTGAAGGCAATGCTACAGCAGGCCAGGGGTACTGGGGAACCGAAAAAGGATGGCTACATCCACCCTTGGTCAGAAAATTAAGGGAGGCTCAGGGCAGGCACCGGCAGTAGGCTCTGTCTGGACAACCGCTCAAGGGTGCCAGGCATTGACACTGGCCCTGCTGGCTGGAAGGAGGATGATCTTCTTACCAGGCTGGCATTCAACAACCTGATAATGGTCTCTAAGTCATGGACTTTCATGGCTGGTGAATCCACCAAACGCTGTAGCAGGAAAACACCTTGATCTGCTATGCACACCAAGTGTGGTCCCTGTCCACACACCAATCTCCTTCCCCTGGAAAAAGGAATAAGCGAGGACAACTTGCAAGCAGGACAACTCCAGTGCCCATTTGACCCCAGAATGTCATGCTGGTGGTGAAGAGCTTGCACTCTGCTAGACTGTCATTAGCACAACGGTTTCTGGAAACATGTGCTAGAGCACGGCCCTTCAGGCTGACCGCACACAGCCAGGCCTAGTTCACGTGGGTTGGTCCTTTTCACTGGTGCCCTCTAAGCCTGTTGCATTCCTTTCCCATTGAGATCGAGCCAGCATGCTACCTCCCTTCCTTCTGGAGGGGAATGGAAACCTATGATGCCTTTTCTGTGCTGATTTCCCAAAGGATAAGACACTTAACGGCCTGACTTGTTCTTGTTTGAAGTTGCCAATTGTTGCTTTCGGTTCACTAAAAGCATTCTTAATTGATAGATATACTTTTCATTCTTGTTCTGTTATGATTGGGAATGTCTCTGAAACACACTGCAGTATATAAATGCTTTAACTAAACTAAGTAAAGTGGTTGGACACTATGTATGTTGCAAGCTCACACATTCCCTCCTTTCTCAGGGCAACCAGCAGTGTAGCCAGAGACTCAGGGTGCAATCCTATGTATGTTTACACATAAAAGAGCCCTACAGTTCTCAGCATCCCTTGGCCAGCCAAGCTGGCCGGAGGATGCTGGGAGTTGAAGGACTTTTTCTGTCCAAGCAGACACAGTCTTGAGCCTTGAATGGTCTTGCAGAGGTGCACTTTGGTTGTGAAGCACATAAAGAGCATCACTCCATTCTCCTGACACCATCATTCCACGTTTTACAATTGCTTCCACATTCCTCATTTGTCTCCCAAACAGCTTTGACTATTTGGTGCTGTAGAAATGTAATGAATGAAATGAAAAGAAGCTGGGGGACGGGGGAGATTGCCCATCATAATTTAAACGACGGAAGAGGCAAAGAAATGCTCTGAGCACGTATAGTTTTACATTTAAAACTCACTTAATATGACAGGAATAAAGGGGAGCTTGCTTCTGGTGTCCTGATGCTAAACATGTTTCCTTGGGAATACACACAATTTTGTTATAGAAACAGATAGCACACGTGCATGCATAAAAAATTAAAAGCAGCACTTATAATCCTGCACATACCTGGCCAGTCAATCTAACCACCCTCATCTATAAAATGTTAGAGGAGGAAGGGGGGGGGAGCTGCAACAGCTACCTCAGCCCCAGGGGGCCCTGGCATGCCCATGTTGTCTGCTGCGGCCCCTGCTACTGCCTCGGGATGCTGTAGCCATGAACATCATCCCCCAGGGGCACCCCTGGAAACACCTCATTCCCCGTTCCCCTTCCTTGTTTGGGATGCCTCTAGTTAGCCTGGCGGCCTAGACTAGGCAAGCTGAGATTACTGCACAAATGGCCTCCAGAATTACTCCACTCTATTTCTCCAAGAGGAGAAATTCTACAACCTGTTCTCACAGGCAGAGCTCACCACTGGCAGGGGTTGAGACAGCGCTTCTGCCCTTTCCCCCAGGGCTTTCTGTTTTTTGCATTGCCACTGCAAGTGACGACAGCATCAGCTGGGTTGGCAGCCCGGGCCAAGGCAGGGGCAAGGGGAATGGTGCCGTATCTAGCTGGAGGAGCCCGTGCCATGCCAAAGCAGGTCCTCCCATTTCCTGCACGTGTTCTTCCCTCGTGAAAGGGGCTTCCATTATTCTGCCTCACTCTTGGACACTTTATAGCTCAGTCTGAGTTTCTGTTGGGGCTGTTTGTGAGCTGTTTCGTTTCCATGTTGCATCTCTCTGTTGCTTTATGGCATCTCTGGCTGCCTATTGCTTCCTGATCTGAGAAGCCCTATGGGAGAAGGTAACTCATGACAGAAGAGGTATCCCTGAGCTTTTATGGGAGTGTAGAAAGCCAAGGATGTTTCAGCCTACATGCTGCAAGAGGCAATTGTACAATGCAAGGCAGGACATTCATGAGCATTCCTTGGTCTTCTGATAACTAAGGTAAGTACAAGAACCCCGACTCAGGCACGTTCTTCCAAAGCGTTCTTCTGCTCTGAATTTCTTTCCAAAGCCATTTTCCCTCTCAAATTGAATAGTAAACAAACCGGTCTGTTATTAAACACTGTCTCATGCTAATGCACATTTTAAAAATAAACTATTTTAAAATGTTGTATCAGGAAACATTTTTTACTGTTGTGTGATTGTATCATGGTCCTGCTCTGTACTGTAGTGACCCTGCCAGAGAACTTCAGCAGTGCAGAAATTTAATAAGTAACTATAAATGGGATCAGTCAAAGAAAAAGTGGAAGGCTGCGGTGGAAGGTGATGCAGCCAACAGGTTGCAAGCAGCCGCTGCCGAGTGGATGGGCACGACGAGTGAGCAGAAGACTATCCCTGCCTTGGGGACAAGCTGACCAGCAGGCAGCAATGGGGCGCCCACAGGCATTTCCCACCTCCAGCGCCACCTCCTGGCTCAGGGCTGTGACAGCAAGCGAGCCCCTGCTCCTCTCTCACGATGCCAGGCTGGCTCAGCAAGCTGAGCTTGAAGCCAAATTCAGCGCCAGCCCTGCTGAGCCAAACGAGATGTTTAAAAGAAGCAGCGTGCATCGAAAAAGGTGTGAGCCAGCCAGCCAGCCTGCAGGATGAGGCGGAAGCAGAATCAGCAGTGCGGTCCTGTACATGTTTTCTCAGGGGCAAATGCCGCTGTGTTGAATGAGCTTACTAAGACTGTTTAGGCCTGCGTCCTTAAAGGCAAAGCTGGGAGAGACTCTGCATGCCTTGGTGCTGGTTTCCCCCACCAGAGGGGAAAACTTGCTGGGAGTTTTATGCCTTTTTCTCTTTAACCTTGCATAGGATTGTGGCTTGGAAGAGCAGATGCAAGTAACAGAGGGCATATGCCAAAAAAGGGGAACCCCATGGGCAACCCTGGAATCCCAGTTAGGATAAAACACATATATCATATATCCAAGCTGAATTTATCTACATCCTTTGCAAAGAGAAATAATGGTTCAAAAATAGCTGACTGGTCTGTTGATGGGCTTGCATACACCAGATCTGCACTGGCGTTCCTGCTTCTCTCTCTCCCACCCTCGCACTGGAAAGATGTGCTGCTCCTACTGCAATTTTCCGTTCTGCAGCTCCCTCCCACACCAATCTCCATGCGCAACAGAGTGACTCCATCCACAAGAGAAAACCCCCAAACACCTCTGGGTGGGGGACAGACCCAACACCGCAATATCCTCTTTGTGAAGCCTTGGCAACGAGACCTTGATAATTTACCGTGTATAAATAGACATGAGTCAGTGTTGACACAGCCCCAGAAATCCTGGGGTCTGACACATTAGGTGGATGCTGAAGGCCACTTCCACCCAGCATTAAAAAAGTGGGGTGGTGAGCGTGAACGCTGCCAAATGCCATTGCAGGAAGGCCGCTCAAAGGGGGTGGTAGCAGCGAGCCACTCCGAGCCAGCGCAGGCAACTGTGAGCAGTCATTTTTCTTCTGTCGAGCAGCAAATTGGCCTTTCCAGTGCTTTCAGATGCCTTCTTCTCACATTTAAATGCTATTAATTTTCAATTATCCTTCATCTTAATTCACCTAGAAACACAAGTGTAAAGTCTCCAGCCGACTACTTCTGGCACCGTCAGTTCTAGGAAAATAATGACTTTGGCTCCATCCACTTCAGGGCAATAAAATGAAGTTTACACTCATTCATTTAAAAGATTTTGAAGATTAAAAAAAAGCCATAAAAACCAACTTTGACTACAGAAGAGCATGTTTTATAATAATACAGAGAAGATGGGGTTTTTTTCACAACCTTACAAGGAAGAATGAAAATAGCTCCCACGCAAAAACATTTCACTCCAGAAAATACGGTGCTTCTTTTGTCCTTTCCAAAAAAACCTGAATTGGTTGGAAAGATAAACTAATAAAATTCTGTTCTGCAGAAAATTCACTGTGACTTGTACAGTTTTGCTTGAACAAACTAGTAGTGTGTGTGGCAGGAAGGGGAAGGAAGTTACCTTGCATTACACTTAGTTCTAAGGTCCTTCTGTACCCTCTCATTTCAATTAGGGGCAAGCAACTAGCAGCCTTACAGATATTGCTGGACTACAACTCCCATTATCTCTCTCATTGGCCAGGTTGGCTGAGACTGATGGAACTGGAAGTCCAGCAACATCTGGAAGGCCACAAGTTGCTTCAAAAGTTCACGTTTTCCATCTTGATCTAAAGAAAAGCATTGCACCTCTCTCTGCAACAACAACAACGGAATGAGAAATTTTTCTGAGCTCACTCAGCAGGTTTCACAAGGAAACTAATTCCAAAGGAAATCTATCTTACGAAAGACAAGCATGCACGGACTCATACATACTAATGAAAAATGAAGCTTGGGAATGATGCAGCAGCAAGAACAGTTTGGCCTCATGGTAAGAATTAACCATGGAAAAGCCCTACTTACCCTCCTCCCAGCCTCGTTGTTATGTAGGTTCATCAAGATCCTTGCACTCTCGTAAGATCCTTTCTGGTATATTCGCTCTCGTTCGCGGGCATCCACAAACTCTTTGGCAAAGCGGTAGCCATAGTCAATGTTGTCCCCACAGCCACCCCATAGCCAGTCCCGAGGTAGATCTTTTGGCCTGGAAGCCCTGCTGCAGCCACAGGAAGAAAGCTCCCCCTCTCGGCAGGCACGGCTCATGGCATTAACCACCCCGGCTGCGCTGACCGCGTATGTGAAGGCAGTCTCCCGGCTGCCTGCAAGGGGAAAAGGAGTAAGACAGACGCAGTGTTACAGGCCCAGACATCCATACTTCATTTCTTTCATTGATGAAAAAGATGCATTGCCTTGAAATAATGCCCGCCCCAAAAAAGCCCCACGCAAGTAATGCATTTTCAAAAAAAGTAAACAATAACATGTGACCTTAGAATTCTGCAAGGCTTTTGGTATTGGACAAAGCTCAGACCAAGGAGATGTCACAAGAATCCTTTAGAAAGAGCATACTTAAAAAGTAAACTACTGTCTTGAAGTGTCTAAGCTAATTAATCTAGTGGGAATGGACTGTATCAGAGGAAAAGCTTCACGTCTGGCCACCAGCTCTGTAAGCTGACAGAGAGAAATGGCTGCAGCCTTCTAGAGAAAAGAATTCTGCACATAACTGCTGTACGTTAAAAGGTTTGAAACAGCTTTTTAAAGAGAGCCTTTGATGATAGAGAAGAGACTATGGCAGATCAAGTGAGCTAGTCACTGAATATCTTGAAGGAAAACCCATTAGTGAATGCATTACCTGGATCCAATTTGCCCTAGACAAATCTCATTCCATAGGAACGTAATTAAATCCACATGCTACAGCCTCCAATTCCCTCCAGTTTGGCCAAATCATGCAACTCCCTGTAGCCATTGAAAACAGTAGCTGAGGAGGTGGTCGCAAAGCCAAGGAGGCCTCTCCATAAATGAGCACTGACAGTATGGCTGCCCCACCTCCCACATCCTCTCACAACGGTGGCTTCCGGCGAACAGCGCTGAAGGTATCCTGTGCAGGACCTCAGAGCATTTTGTTCTTCAGAAACAATTCTGAGAACCTGATCATCACAATGAACTGTTTCTCCAGGATGCCACCTTTCAGAGAATCCAGGCTTCATCGGGGTCTGGATATTTATAAACATTCACCTCACCTTCAGGACTACTTGGGGAAAGCTTTGCTGCAGTACCTGAAAGTATTGCTTCTATCTGATGTTACAGAAAGTAGAAATAGATCAGACAGAAGAAGGTTCTTACAAGCACTCGATAATTTTAAAGAGGAAAAATCTCCATGCGCATACCCACCTACACTGGAAGAACATTATGCTCTACTGGCCTGCCCGTTTTTAGAGAAGTCTCCCTAAACTCAATGGAATATACTTCTGAGGAAATATGCAAAGGACTGTACTGTCAGCTTTGTGCCTGTGAGGGCACTTACCCCCAAACCACTATGGGTTATTGTCTGAAAACTTGATTGAACTTTAATGCAACTAGTACAAAGTTGGCAGAACCCTGTCATTCTTATTCAAGTAAAACTCATCGTGAAGTTCACAGCTTTCCCACTCCACTTTTGTATACGTATGACTATTGTATAGATTTTGCTGTCATAGGGAAAAGCCACATTTAGATTCTTCTTCAAAAGTGTATTTTAAAAGGACCCTAAGATATATCCTTTCAAGTGAGAGCAGATGTACACAAATGTAAAAAGGCATACGTTTCTAAAAGAAACAACTTGCAAGGGAGGGGGGGAACTTTGAGCAAATTTATTCTGCGTAGTAAAATTCATTTTGTTGAATGAAGCATTAGACTTTGCAAGCATCTGCAAAGCAAGTCTCACGAACTCCAACGGTATTAGACATCTCGCTACCAGAAAAATACTGGTTTATTTAGTAGGTGTTTTCATCCTGTGCTACGCAAAAACATGCTTCCTCTCATCAAAATGCTCATATTTCAAAAAGAAACAAGGGGACAGTCTCTCCTTACACGTATGCAATTTTGAAAGTAATTCTTCAGAACAACTAAGAGGAAGTCGCTAGCACTTTCTAAAGATATTTCAGCTGCAATTCTGCGCAGAGATTGTGTATCACTGCAATTCTGCTCACTGTTCATGTATCATTGAATACAGTGGGATTTTGGCTAAACTGTGCAGAGGAGGGCAGCCTCAGTTTTACTCAACTCCAAGAACTTATTCAAACCTATGGTAAAATACAATTACTTTGAAGGACTTTCTCAACAAGCAGCAGCAATTCCCTGTGTATAGCCATGGCAGTAAAGTTTTTGTCAAGCCTAGGAGGTAAAGGGACAGACAACGTTTTGTTTGTTTAGGAATTATTCATTGGTTTGTTGCAATTTGTTATTTTCTTCCTCCAGGCAAAAAGGGTACAAGAATATTCCTTAATACTATGCAACCCACTTCGCAAGATGTTCAAAATCAAGGAAGTTCTATGTTTTACTTGAGTTAGCAATACCGTCGAGTTCTGATTCATATTTGACTGACGTTCATGCCAAAGCACGCATTGCTTTAAGGAATCAGGGTTAGAATTGTCTGGGATGACCAACCCATAGGAACAGATAGATAGGCAGATGCAACAGTCATTATTTCCTATTCCAGCAGAAAAGAGGTCAGTGTCTGTCTGTTTGTCTGACTGACTTATTTATAAAGATTTTTATATGCTGCCCCAATACTAAAAGTCTCTGGGTGGCTTTCAAAAAATAAAATAATTCCTGTTCTCTGATTAACTTGCACTAGCATTAGCCTGAAATGTTATATAAACTGCCAGAATTTAGGGTAGCACAAACCTCTACTACCTTATCACTCCTCCAAGTTTAGTTTAGTCAGCACAGAGCTCCTGGAGATCCTGGGACATGGATCAGTTAGTTCATGTCTATCATTATGGTGTTCACTATTACAGATTTATAGCACTACATGGCTGAGTGGGTCCAGCAAAAAGTAGGCACTTGAACAGGGATCTTGTCCTCCATTCAAGAGAAACAGCAGCCAATCAAATAGTTTATTCAAGGAAACTAGGCCCAACTATGAAATGACAACACATACTTGTTCTCAATGAATACACTTTTCAGGATCTTGTAGGAGCTGGATACACACATTACACTCACTTCTATTTTCTGTTAATCTAAGTGGCCAATTACCCTGCTAAATCAAATCAAATAAATGCAGATATGTTACAGGGAGGAAGTAGAGGCCTGAAGCCAAGAAAGGCCCGCTCCAACACTTAGGGTTGAAAATTGCTGCATACAGAGACTGTGGCAACCAAACATCAGAGAACCAATATTCAAGCCCTGGCTGTACCTGCACTAAGGTTTTCTGAAGTCAATGCTTAAGGTTTCAGTAATTTCAGGCCTTTGCTCTTCTATTTTTGTTTGCTTTTCAGTAGATGGCAATGACAAACTAACCACTTATTCTATGCCTCCCCTTTCCTAAGCATCTATAATGTAAGACTGGAGAAGAATCCTTCAGTCTTCAAAAGGCAAGTGTTTCCACTTAGTGCATTAAAAAAAGAAGTCATGGAAAAGGTTTAATCTGCGATTTTGAAAAGCTTATTTTTACATAAAATTAACTTCTGGGGTAAATGTGACTTAACAGCATCCCTTCAAGCAATGCAGAAGCCTACTCAATTCATAAATGAAGTTACCTTTAATCTAATTTTAAAGTCATTCCAATCCTTTCCTATCCCATTTCAAAAAGGGGAATTTAAAATTAGATTTAGATCCCAGCATTTTGAAATGCTACTATTTGCAAGCTATGAGTTTTACTCAGGGGTGGGTGGGAAGAACAGAGGTACAATTTTGGATGTACAGATGTCATTATTATAATTGTGGGAGTGAAAGTAAACCATCAATCATTATAGAGATGCTGCATTTGAGTCCAGTCCTGTACTCAGGGAATCAGCACTTTTAAAAATTGAGTGAAGGGAGAGTTTGTGCCAATGTGAGCTCTCCAGCAAAAGGGAATAGTCAAATGAAAGCTAAGAGAAGAGACATTCTCTGCAGGTAGGGACTGGTAGATTGTGACAAGATAACATTTTTAATTAACGCTAATGATTACTGAAATTCATGTAACACCTACATATGTACTTACAGGCTCAGTGAAAGTATACAGACTACAAGTGCCAACATATTTCAAGTCTAACTTGAAAGTGCCTGGAAAACCAAATTATTTAGTTTGCAGAGAGATTTACATTGCAAACACACTGTAAGCTCCATTGGACATCGAAGGAATGACTTCTGAATTAATACGAATGGGACAGGGCTGCAAGGGAGAGGGGACTGCATGAAAAAATAATGGTGTGCCGGGTACCCTCCCCAGCCAGCTGCCCTCCAAATGTTTTAAGACTATGATTCCCAGCATCCTTGACTATTGTCCCATAGGCATGCATGCTGGGAATTGTAGTCCCACACATCTGGAGGGCTCCAGGCTGGAGAAGGCGGGTATGGAGGGCATTTGTGCAGGCAAACTCAGTCATTACACAACTTTGCAATCCTGAACATAAAAACAACACTGTGTGAGCACAACACCACTACTTATTTCCACTCGCTAGCCCTTTACCTGTAGATACGGCTTCCCTTCATCCCACAGCAAGACAAGAGAAGAACTGCAGTGCTCTTCCCTTCCCACAGTGCCAGGAATCCCACATGCCCTGCTGACTTCACAGAGGGACCATCTTCGGCTAAAGGCAATTTAATTTTTCCCCTTCTTGACAGGTTTCAACGGCACATAAAAAACTTGGCACATCTTCCTAGCATGCATCATTATGTAAATACCACACATACACTCTTGCAGGCACTTCCTACCTATCTGCATGACTCTGCCAAAAACGGAGTTATTATCCACAGTGCTACAATTCCATCTTCTGTGGCGGAACTGATACTGGCATTCCTTAATTCCTGTCTTTGCGCCCTCGCCAATGTACTGCATGTGGTCCTGGTACAAGTGGCAGAGCTTCTTTTGTCCTTGAGAGAGCCCCGCCAGTTGGCTGCACAGGGGCTGAGCTCCGATTATGTACACCTCTGGCATCTGAACAGGATTCATAGGGTTCATGTGATTCATGCCCAGGGACCTGTGAAAATACAAGTAAGTGTTCCATTAACAAAGGGACAGGCTCAACACACTGCAAGTGGATGCACATGGCACTTGGGTCCTAGAAATGTGGACCTCAGCCCTGGAACACATTTCCTGGGAAATAAGCCCTATTACTGTGTGGTAAATAATGGCAAAACACAGAAAGAAAACGCCAAAAAGCTTTCAGTTTTGTTGAAGGTTTGGAAAGTTAAAGCAAACCACATGCATGAAGTTATCAAGACAGACACTGAATTATGCAGCTATCTAAATATGATGTTTGCCCCCTTCCAGGATGTCTCCCTCTTAAGCGTCATATTTCATACTCTTTCTACATATTTAAAAAAAAATTGGAAGAGAAGGGAAAAACCAAGATGATCCACCACAACATTTTGAGGCTCAAGGCAGACAGATGGCACTCCATTTTCTATCATACCATCCTGAGATCTTGTATAATAGGACGGCATACAAAAGCTTTTAATAAATAAATGAATAAATAAATACCATGTCATACCATATCATTTTTAAAGAATTCAAGACTGACAGCTGAAGAAGTATCCCCACAAAATTCATTTTGATGATCAATAAAGTGTAACACAGGATAGAACACAGACGGGGAAACAGAGATGCAACTGATCCGGATTTCATTGTGAGAAAAACAACTTTAAATTAACTACAGGGAATTGCTGCCAAGTATATCTACATATCAGACAGCTTGTTCATCCAGTATCTTACCAACTGAGCCTGTGCCCAGGTGTTGCCTTTCAATGAAACAGTTCTTCTTGCAGAAGAGTTGTATACAAAATGAATGTATTATTCATTCAGCAGGTCTTAAAAACTCAGTATGTGCCTAGCTTATTTTTAATGATGAACTTACAGCACAGCTGTGTACACATTTACCTAGATGGCAATCCCCTTAAGTTCAAAGGAGCTGACTCCCAGGTAAGAGTGCCTGGGGTCCCACAGCCTTAGCGACCTCGGCTTTTCAAATTCCAACAGCACGGCCTAACCCAATACTTGGAGAGTTGTTCTGCCACCCACTTTTGCACACTTACGCTGATGGTATGAGGTGGACACTCCCTTTACAACTCCATATTTTACTTCGCCCTAACAGTACTTATTATTCCAAATCAGGATCTGAACCCTAAAATCCAGGGTGATGGCTATATTCCATCCTGTCCCTCACAGGGCAGGAAAAAATGGGCCAGTCTTAGATTTGCAGATCAGGGTTTTCTGTTGATCCACCCCGTCCTTCAGGAGCAATCTAGGCCTTGTTCATTTGGAAACTAGATAGATTCTGACATTGCAAAAACACCAAAACCAAAAAGGGAAAAAGGATAAATGTGAAGTTGCATTCTAAACAGAAGGGAGGAAAAAGCTTACCACCAAGAGCTGGCTTCTATCACAACGTGGACAAGCGACGAGAAGACAGCGAGCCCCAAGAAGAGGTACTTGCAAGTCATTGCCCCTGTCCACGAAGCTCCACCTTGGACCAGCGCTCGCATGGACATCTACAGGGGAGGGAAGAGAGGAGAGAGAGTGAGAGAGAAAGAGAGAGAGACTGGCGGAGGGACTTTTTATTGCGTGGCTCGGGCCATCGCAAAGGTTGAACAAAGCGCAGCCCCGGGCTGCTTGGGGCGGGGTGGGGGGAGGCGGCGGCCCTGCTCCCCAGCGGGTTCCTTGTGCCGCGGCCAAGCCCGCGCCTGCTGCTCCAAGTGGATGCACCCACCGCCCGGCACAAAGCCCTGCGGCTGCGGAAACCCCACGCGGGCGCGATCCTGCAGGGGAGTGAAGCAGCGCCCGGCCCCCCGGGGTCCCCCCCACTGCCAACCGCCTTCTCCTCACCCCGCCACACGCACACACCCACCCACGCACACAGGCGCGGGGCGCGGCCGCCCCGTCGCGGGGCCGAGGACGAGCGGGGCGGGCGCAGCAGCCGGAGGGCGCGCCGGGCCTGCTGGTGGGGCCAGGCAGGGAAGCGGGCAGCCTCACCCGCCGCCCCACGAAAGGCGATCCCCGTCTTGCGCCGCCGCGCTTCGGGCCCCCGAGTCCTCCCACCGCCCCGAGCGGCGGGTCGCGGGCGCGGCATCCGCAGCGGGAGCTGTGTTCCGCCGGGAGGCAGCGAGCAAGCTTCCCTCCGCCGCCGCCACCCTGGCAGGAGAGGGCGGCGAGGGGGCGGCGGGAGAGCGCTACGCGGAGAGGAGGTCGAGGCGGCGCAGGTCCCCCGCCCCGGACTGCCCCGCCGCCGCGGGGCTCCGAGCTCCGTGACCGCCCGTCGGGAGGCGGCCGAGGTGGGGTGCGGGAAAAAAGGCAGGTGGCCTCACCTGGCCAGCGCGCCCCGCGCAGTAACGCAGCGCCAAGTGGACGGAGCGGCCCTGGCAGAGCCCCCCGGACAGGGTCTCTCTCAGGCACCGCGATCCGGCGCGAAATGCTCCGCTCCCTTTCGCCTCGTCCTCCACACGCACGCGGCGGGTACCGCTCGCCCTCAGCCACGGGCTTACGGGATCGCGGAAAACTTCCCGGGACGCCTCCTGCCTTGCTCGTCGGCGGGGCGAGGAAGTGGGCAAGCCCGACTGGGCTGGGAGAGACACGCCAAACCAGCTCCCCGCTCCCTCCCTCGCGCAACGCGGGTCACAGACCCTCGCTTCTCGCGCAGCGGCTCCGCGGCCACGCGGGTCGGACGGCACCTCGACCCTCGCCAGCGTTACGCGGAGTGCTTGGCAAGTCCCGCGACACGCACCTCGCAGCGCCTGCCTCGGAACCAAGAAGCCGGGCGATTTCTAACGCCGCTTCCCGGACCGCGGCGGGGGAGCGGTTGCTCCGCCCGAACCAGGCACGGATCTCCCGGGAACGACTTCGGAAAGGCCCCGCGGCTTGATGACCGCGGCCTTCTTTCACCGAGAGCGCGCCGCCCTTGTGCTCCAGATCGCCCGCGACCCTCCGAAGCCCCGCATGGATCCGTCCCAGGAAGCGGAGCTACTCTCGGGTGAAGGAGCTACGCGGGCTGAGGCCGGCCAAAGCGGGTGCAGCGCTTCTTGCTCTCTCCACACCGCTACTACCACTTTTGAGGGTCGAAGAGTTTACACGGGGCGCAATCATTTTCAGTGCCTTCCAAAGGGGCTTAACTCCGGCTACGTGCGCCACTCTCAAGGCGGGTATAAACAGAAACACAGGGCGAGCTTAAAGCCCTCCAGAAATTCGATTCACTCTCTGGAAAAGCAGCAATCCCCTGTCGAACAGCGGAGACTAAAGCCCGATCGAGTTCAGTGCGACCGACCCGCAAGTCCAAGTGCCATAAACTTTGGTTCTTTTGCACTATTGACATTTTATTGGCCCGATTCACAAGGCTAGTATGAGACACACGAAGACGCTGGCAAAGAGAATCCCGCCCCGCCCCTCGCAAAGAGATGCCTAAAGTTAGCCAGTTTCTGCAAGGACGTAGTTTCACTGGACTGACCATCCGGCCCGAGCCGTCCTGTCCACTTCAGGCGCCCGTCTGAGGATGCCGGCAGCTGTCGATGAAGGGGCGTCGGGCGGCTCAGCGCACTTTGGAGCGGTGCGCGTCCTCCTGTGAAGGCGCGTCGGTCCCGCCAACGGCGTGGATCGGCGCCCCCAGGCTTCCCACGCAAGCTCTTTGCCTTGTGCAGGGCCGCGATCGCGTTCAAAGGAAAGCAGCTTTCCTTCCAAGAGGCGACCGACCTGGCGGCGGCGGCAGGACTGACCAGCTACCCGGCCCTCTCCCGTACTGCGCTTCAGGCCATGGGACGTGCCTGGCCTTTGCTGCCTCCACAAGCAGCCTGGCTCCAGGGGCGCACCGAGTGAGCCGCCGTCCTTCTTGGCCCCCGTAGGCATGCGTGAAAGTTGCGTGTGCGCTCTTTTTAAAGTCGAAACGACCAGAGGCCGGAGTCTGGCGCGCGCCACACAAGCCGGGGGAAGCAAGGGCCAATTCCGCCACGCAGGGCGGCCTCCCCAAACCCGGCATTACACAAGGCTGCAGGAATTTGGGGGAACAGACCAGAGGGGGCTGCGCGTCTAGTGACGGCGCCCGATTTATTTCCCCAGCAGTCTGAAGCGCCCGTGAGGAATGCGGGGAGTTCATGCCCCATAAAGCCGTCCACGCTCCAGCAAATTTGGGTCGGCGGGGAGGAGAGAGAAGCAGAGAGCCGTCCCTCACTCCACCGTCAGGCAAGGTGGTAGGCGAGGAGGATGCGCAGTGGGGGCCCGTGTCAAGGCAAAGCAGGAGAAGATGACCGGGAAGGGCGACTCCAGGTCGCAGCTACCCGCTCTGCCACAGGTTGCCCGTGAGGCCTCGGGCCTCTTCTCATCCAACCCCTGCCTCACGGGGCTCCCGGAGACCTACCTCACGGGTTAGTGCGAGGAACAAGTTGGGTAAGTCCGTCAAGCGGCTCGCACGCCTTCAAAGAGCCGTCTAAACAAGGTGGCAACTCCTTGCCCCCTCTCTGAACTCCCACTTGTTCCCCGACGGCTGTGCGTCATCAGAGATGCAGCGCCGGCGCGAGGCGGGGAGGCTGCCCGACCCGAGAGCAGCAAAGTGGTCCATGGAGAAGCGATGCAAGGAGGGAATCTAAGGCAGCCCATCTTGGCAGCCCAGATCGTGGAGAGAAGCAGATTTTCCAAGGCAGTCTGTCCACCATTGGATGGGAGGAAAGGGGTTTGAAAAATTATTTTCCAAAGGTACATTCCCAGTGGAGAGAATCATGCAGCACTAGCGGCTTCGAGGCAGTAGTCCCCTTCCCACCCCCAGCCGCGCAGTCGCTGCAGCGAGCTCCGTTTCGGTTGCCGTCGTGACCGCCCCGGACTCCTCTTCGAAGTCCACAGGCCTCGCCGAAGTTCTTCGGAACGGGGCCCCGTCACGGTCCCCCGCGCGCAGA
Organism: Varanus komodoensis; assembly: GCF_004798865.1. NCBI lineage: Eukaryota > Metazoa > Chordata > Lepidosauria > Squamata > Varanidae > Varanus > Varanus komodoensis. Next base: position 15,419,063 of record NW_025336346.1, read on the forward strand.
ACCCGCGCCGGCCCCTAGGGAGACCCTTCCAGGACGCGACTGCAGCTCGGCGAGTTTCTGAGAACACCGATTCATTTGCGACATTAACTCAGCCGGCTCTAAATGCTGGCGAGGGAAAACGGGTCGCCGGGGTGCAATACCGACGACAGCTATTTCAAGCAAAACTCCGAAGAGCTGCCTGGTTCAGCGCCGCCGGCTGCGCTTCGAGCAAAGGCCATTCTGAGCCTTCGCCAACAGGGGGCAGCCTCAGCCACGAAACGAGGCCCCAAAATTGAAGCTAGAGAACGAGTCGCCCATCTCCGCCCCCCCCCCCCCCCACCCGCCGTTATATTCATTACTTATTGGAATTGTTCGAGAGCCTGATCTAGATCGAAGACCAGCCTGGGGGGGGGGGCAAGGAAGGGTCCGCCGCCCCCGAGTCGCTCCTGGTTATTTGCGCTCTTTCCAAATGCCAGGGGAGCGCTCGAATCGGGCTGCCCTGAAGGCACTTAGGTCAGAACCATTTTAAACTTCGCAACGAGCCCCTCTCAAAGGCGGCCTCGCATCGAGTCTGCAGCGCTGAAGAAAAGGAGCTCCTCTACAGATCCCGCCCTCCCCCTCCCCTCCCCTCCCCATATACAGGGGGTCTGGAAAGCCTGTTAGGGCATCTGGTTTTATGGCTGCTGTTTTTATGCTAGCTCTACCTTGGCTAAGTAGGCATGCAGACTGCGAGCCCCCTCGGCTCTGGGGGGCTGTAAAACGCAGAAACAATTGCAGAGACGGGCGGCTCGACAGCTTTCGAACCAATGCCTGGCCAAGAACGATCGCACCCCACCTTGCCCTGGAGGGCTTTTCGCGGGGGGCGGAGAGGTTAAGGAAAGGAGGCCAGGCATTCCCAGATTTTATGAGCTTCAGTTTTTAAACAAGGCAAGCCACTCATACGCTCAAGCGCCTGGAGGTAGAAGACAAAGATTGTCCTTTCTCGCCACAGCATTATCCCAAATCAAACAAAAATCCCGAGACGTTTGCTCAGGCTACCCGAGCATCTCCCCCACCCCCGAAAAGAAAGCGATTCGTTCCTAGGTGGAACTGAACTCTAGTTGACCCCGCGACTGTAACTAATTTAGCATACAATTGACAATTAAAAACAAACACACACACAACCGCTTCAACATGGAGCCTTAAGAGCATCAAAGGGGCACCGAGGGGAGGAGGGGTGAAGAAGTGGTCTCGTCCTCCCCTTCCAGCACCAACGGAACCCTTTACAGATGCAAAATGACAATATGCAGAAACGGAGAACAAACTTCTTGGAGTTGGGCTGGGGTGGTGGAAGAGAAGGAGAAAACCGTCCAGGTTTTTCACTGGCCATCGGCCAAACTCCCTTAAAGGTACAGGCCTCTCCATGGCTGCCATGTCCCGGTTCTTCAAGAACGGTTCGCACAAGGAAAGTGCAACAAGGGCCCTTCTCGAACTTCACGGGGCGGGCACGGAGCGCACGGAGCGAGGCAACCATACTGAACGGACCCAGGGGCTTTCTCAGGAACTCGCTCTGTGCAAGTCCCGCACAAGGAGGCCAATTTTGTGTGCGTGTGCGGGGGTCACATTCGAAGCGGTTTGGAGCAACAGGTTTGTCAGGCCACTGAAGAGTTTCGATCGGAGGGCGTGCACGCAAATGGATACCCAGCATTGAAAGAGATGAGGTCAACAGAGGAAAACCTATATTCTCTCCCCCCACCCCGCACACTATAGTCTGTTTAACCTTAAGCCAAATATTTTGAGAAATCTGAAGCCGGAGCCCCCTTGTCGCGCCTTCCTTCTCCCATGAACGAATTTTCAAGATCTCCCGCTCTCGCTTTCTAGTCGATTTCACCCTGATTAAAAGTTTGGAGAAAGCCCAGCCATTGCCCTCTTTGTCGCCATCCCCCGCACCTCGCGTTCCTTTCCAAGCCAGCGAAATTCAAGCAACCACCCTTTCCATTCCCAAGCGTTACTCACCTCCATTGTTGGCGGGGGGGGGGGGGGGAAGACCGAATGTGAAGCAGGGGGGGGGGGCAGAAAGTGAGAGTCGGGAAACCGAGCCTAGTTTAGCAGCCAAGTAATCCAAGCAAGGAGTCCCAGGAGCGGATCGTCGCGGTCTCCTCCACGGCAAGGCGCGACAGCAAACGCAACCGGGTCGTCCTGGCCGGCGGGCCGGCCGCTCCAGCGACGGAGCAGAGAAGCCTCCTTGGCAAGGTCCATCCGCGGTCGCGACGAGGGGGACGGGACGGGAGGCGTGCGGCTGTCCCCGCGCGGCTCTGGGCTCAGCCCAGGTGAGGGAGCCGCAGAGGGGGCTCGGCGCCTTCCAAGCGCCCTGTGGGCTTCCCTAAGCGACGGCCGCCGCCGGCGCTCGCCTCCGAACTACCCGCTGCCACGGGGCGCCCTGGGCTGCCGCGCCGCGCCGCGGCGGGGTCCCTCCATTCCAAGCGAGCAGACGGGGCAGAAGCGAAGGGAGGCGAGGCGAGCGGCGCTCCAGGCTTCAGCGCGCGAGTCGGCGGCTCGGGCGGCTGCCCCAATCCATGGCCAGCGGCGGCGTGAAGGTGCTCGACCGCCTCCGCCCCCCGCCCCGGTTACATTCTGTGCCGCGCGGCGCAGCGTCGCTCCCGCTCTTCTGCTCCGGCTGGCGCGGGCGCGCTTCTGCCGCCTGCGCCCCTTCGGCGTGTAAGAAAACTTGCAGAGGCGACGGCGTCTGCAGGAAGAGGAGGGCGGGGGAGCGGGCGAGGGCGCACTCCACCAGGCGCGCATGCGCTTCGCCTCGACCTATTGCAACCCACCGCGAGCGCCGAAGGAGCACCTCAGGCGGCCCGCGCTGATGGAGACGCTTGGTGGGCAGGCGGGCGGGCGACCGGCCGCGAACGGCTCCTTCGCCGCTGCCCCCGTACCGGAAGGCGGCATGCTAGGAATTCGCACCCTCCCGCTGCGGGTTACTGAATCCGGAGTAGCCACGCGCCCCCATCGTCTATCCCTTTTTCCTCGAAACCCCGGCCGCCGGCGGGAGGTTGTGGTTAGAACTACGGAGGCGCGAGTTCGAATCCTCCTCCGTGCCCCGAGTGGGCTTGGGCCACCCCACTCCTTTCCCGGCAAGGATTGTTGCGAGGGTAAAACGAGAGCGGAGAACCAGGGGTGGCATGTTTGAGCTTCTCGGAGAGAACTTACGATTTAATTCGATCCAGTCGATCCCTAAATCCGTTCTGGATTTTCGGATCATGTATATGCGCAGCGTATGGACTCTGCGCTGAAATGGTGCCACCTCATCTTGAATACCACAAAGTAGAAACTACTCGGTTCAAGCCGACAGATTCATTGATTATTCGTGAATATTTAGTCACTTGATTCCCCCCCCCCCGGAGTAGTTATTAGCGGGGTGTGTGTGTGTGTTTAGACTACGATGGAGAGGTAGGAAATATTTTGTTATGCAGTAGTCTCCCACTTTTTCAGGATCGGGTTTTGCAATCCCGAACTACAACGTGCAAGCAGTTTTTGATTTTTAGCGACACTTGTGCCAGGTTTTCTCCTCCTGTATCCCAGAGGAGGGGCAGGTGCTGAGGCTTCCTTAAAATAGCGGTGTGCTCGGGGTACTTACCCTGGGTCAGGGTAGATCCACGCAGCTGTGTGGACGTTCGCATCCCTATGCTTCCCCGCTCCGAAGTCAACCTCACTGTGTTCCATGAGGCTTTCTTCCAAGGTAGTCTGCATGAAATTGCAGCCTCACTGGAAGGGGACTCGGGAGATGCGCGTTCTAGTCAGGGACTCAGGGGCTCCCTGAGTGACTCTGCACCAGTCACAGACTCTCAGCTTAATCTACCTCACAGATTTGCTGTTGTAGGAATAAAATGGAGGGGAGGAATATGTAAGCCACCTTGGCTTCCTCACAAGATGAAAATTTGCAATATAAATGCCACGTGGTGGTGGTGGTGATGTTGAAAAATGCTATTTTCCAGGTGTGGCAATGTTCTTTTAAAACCAGCCATAGAGATGAAAGAATGAGATCTTAGGTGAGTGACTGCATATGGCAGCCCGCCTAAAAATACTGCCCTGCAGATGTTTTAGTCTTCAACCCAACAGCCACAACTACCATGGCTAATGGTCAGGAATACCGGGAGTTGTAGATGCAAATCATCTGGATGACACCAGGTTGGGGAAGACTAGTATATGTAAACAGTGGTTGAAAATTTACTATAGAGAGTATTATAACAGAAATGCATTACCATTTATGTATCTGTAATTGTTAATTGCAGGGTTTTTCCCGTGTTCCTGTTTGTTTTTGTTTTTTGTTTTGTTGTTGTTGTTGAATGTTTTGTTTTGGTGAATTCTCAATAAAATAAAAAAATGAAACTGAGAAAAGTTGTATTAATTTTATGTATTGTGCAGACAGATTGTGCAGGTAAACGTAGTTGTTAATAAAAGGCTGCAATCCAAAAGACACCTCCTAAAAAGGAGGTAGAAACCCCATCCTCCTTCACTGAGAGGCAGGGCCACTGGCATCCACAGGTCTTACTTCTGAGGACCCCTCCAAGGTTTAAACTTTTTTGAGGATTGCAATCTTGCTTCCTCTTACTTGGCCTTGAGCTCTCTTGGACACAGCTAGACTGACTTCCGAACACAGGCAGTGGTTGCTCACCAAGGCCTGGGTTCTGCATCTTTAAAGTTGACCCAGTTGCCATCATCTGTCTTAACAGAAGCCTATTGCTTCTCTAAACTCAGTAGCCTTGCAATTATTAGGAGATTTTAGGAATCCCTCCCTTATCAGATGAATGGGCAGTGTAGCATATGTAGCAGTTTTAGCCTTTTAAGCTAAAACATGAATTGCCACCTTTCCCTCCACTGTCTGCTCATTATTTTCATGAAGCCTAGAGCCCAAAATTCCCTAACAGCACCATGGTCAGTTGGCTTTCTGCGTGCAAAGTGCGTGCAAATGTCAATTGCTACCGGGCAATCACATGTTCCCTGGATCAGGATAGGCAGTGACCATGCCTAGCCCCAACCCCAACCCTGACAAGCAGCAAGCACACTGTCTTCCCCGAATAGGGAGTGCCAGAGGCCTTTCCCACCTGCTGCTTCCTCCAAGATAGTCCACTTGGGAGGGCTGGAGACAGAAGTGGGTTTGCTTCCAGAAAGGGTTTGAATTAGTAGCAATGTTTGAATTTGAGGCAAAGTAATGTATGTATACATGGTCTGCTCTGGATTTTTTAAGTGTGCCTGGAACTCCCTAGTATGCCTGGTTTCTGCATGATCCATGTGGCCAGATTTTGGAGGATGCATGGCCCTTTCTGGCATCAGGTTTTCTCTGGTGGGTTTTCTTTATCATATCAAGGTAGACTAAAGAGAATTGATGTGGAAGAAGAATAGGAGCCACTTTATGTTTTGTGTTCAAAAGTCACAGTACTTCACAAATTTACTGTAACATTGTAAGATTTCGTGGACTGGAGTCCACTGTACAGAACATTATTTTGAAAGATGTGTAAGATATTGCCTTGCATGTGGCTGTGTTTAGAGTGTTGTATAAGGACTTGGGAGATCTGGGATCTAGTTCCCACTCAGCCATGAAGCTCCCTGGGTGACTTTGGTCTAGTCACTGATGCTCAGTCTAACCTACCACACAGGTTTGTTACGAGGACAAAAATGGAGACATACATACATATTCTTTCTGCCTTGTTTCCTGCAGGGAGTTCAAGGCCACTTACATAATCCTGTTCCATGTTATCCTCAGAACAACCCTGTCAGGTAAGTTAGACTGAGAGTCAATGACTGGCCCAAAGTTGCCTCTGTGGCCAAGTGGGATGTGAACCCAGATCTTCCCAGTGCCAGTTCCACACTCTAACCACTATGCCACACTAGCATGTGTAAGACAGCTTGGGATCCTTGCAGGGAAAAGGCGGGATAATATAAACAAACAAACAAACACACTAGATCAAAATGCCTCTTGTGGAAATAAAGGTATACAGGCCCTGTTGTGTACTCTGTTGCATCCGATCCTCCTAGGCTAGTAGCTTTTTGCCCACATGTACTTCATTACCTGCTGCCCCCTCCTCGACTCTCTGCCTGAGGTTTTTTCCTGAAATCAAATGTTATCCTTTCCACTGTCCGCACATCCATTTTCTAAATGGATGGTGTGCTTTAGAGAAAGTTTCCTTTAAAGACACACATGCACACAGACAGCTGGCTTTTGACATCATGAAAAAGCAGCACATTATTCATTATTTCATGTATTCCTTATTAGAATGTCCTCACTGCCAGGGAAGGGGAAAGGTACTTGTGGAATTTTCAGCTCCGTGGGCTGAAACAACCTGACTGGCTCTGAGTACAGCAATGCACAGTGACTGGAGGTGGGAAGGCACCATTTGCTGCTCTGCCTCACAAGTGTCAGGCCAGGACATGGCTGACATGGGATGGGGAAACCTAGCTGAGAGTGCGCAGGAAATTAAGGGAGGACAGGAAACAACCAGGGCTACAAAGAGATTTCTGGGTGAGGAAAGATGCTCAGGATCACATGAAACTTACTGTGGAATCCTGAACATGTTCATGTGAAGTAGGCTGCACTGTGTTCAGTGGGATTTGTACCTAGGCAAAATAGATGTAGAACTTAGTTAATGCTCAGAGCTGCAACCTGCCTGATCCACCCTGAAGAGTGTTCTAATATCTGAACTGAGAGAGGTTATGTAGAGATTGGTAATTCTGATAATTTAAAAAAGAAACAACCAAAAGCAAAGGGAGCCATGATGGCCCTTGAGAAATTGAAATCCAAAATTCACAGTTAGGCAGGTTCAAGCACTTCAGGCTATCAGGAAGTTTGGTTTATCCTGATAAAGGTATCCAGCTATGCATTTTGGTACTCAAGAACTGCATGATGATGAGATTGCTAAGAAACTGACCATTACAGCAGTCAGTGTTAACTTTAAGCTTTCAAGAAGAACCAAAATACTGTTTTAAAAAAGTACTCTAAAATCCCAGAAACTATAAAATGAGAAGCCACCTTTGATGGCATTTCTTTCTTCCTCCTTACCTGATCCAGGGAGCTAAAGCAGGAAAGTGTATTCCTCCCGTCTTGAGATCTCTGGCTCAGTGCTGTTCTGCTTGTTGGTGATGGGAGAGGTATGGGGGGGGGGTGAGAAAGAAAAAAGAATAAGGATCCACTCCCCACTTTGTTTCATACAGGTCACTCCCTAGCAGCTTTAGTGCACAGGTTTTCCCACACTCCCGCTTGCCCGAGTGCCATGTTCAGTTTGCAAAGAATTGGGTATCATACAGCACTCTGCCTGCTGGCACTCCGTTCTCCCCACCTGGGTTTGGGTCTGAGAAACCAAAAGAAAGTGTGTAAGATAAAAAAGAAAGGTAAGGGTGAGATATAAGCAAACACAAATTGGGACATTGAACAGTTCTGTCCAGAACACAAGTCAAGGGTTAAATAGCTTGTCTTCTGTGTCATTTAAATTATACGAATGGTTTCTAATTATGCACATGTATTTGCTTATGCTAATCAGAATATCCAATTTGTGCTTTTTATTATTGATTTGGTCCTCTGGGCCTGAGCGTCGGAGTCTTTGGGTCCCTAGCTCTGTCCTGGGGAGAACACGCACACACGTGTGCAGTGGTGGGATGCCGTTTCCCTCGCCGCCCCCCATGACTAAGCCCTGGCAGGCGGTCGGTTTCCTTCTTTCGGCGGTGTGTGTTTCCGTTGTCAAGTTGGCGGGTTGTCGACAAGCCACGGTCGGTTAAGCCCGGCAGGAGCCGAATGAATGGGCTCGCCGAAGCCTTTGTCCTCGCTGGCCTTTGTGGGCTCCGCCAAAGCCCCGCCGCCCCGCGCGTGCGCCCGGGGCTCGGGCCGCCAGGAGCAGCAGGGCCGGCGCCGGGCGCAGGTCACCGGCGGGGGCTGCGGGGGTGACCGGCAAGGACAAGCTGTGGGAGCGGAGGCGCCCGCTGTGGGCCAGGTTTTGCAAGACTGCTAGCAGCGGTGAGCCCCGCACTGTGTGGCCTGTTTCGGGCCCTCGCCGCCCTCATGCCAGCCACCCTCAGTCAGGCGCAGGGCTGCGGTTGGAGGGGGATCGAGCTGCAGCTGGAGCCGAGGCCTGTTTGCATGGAAGTTTTGGGACTCACTCCCCAGTCGCGTGCCCGGGGTCGCCGCCTTAGTGAAGACCAGAAGAAGGACAAGGGCCCAGCTTTCTGCTCATTCAGTGGCCACCAGCTGCCCACCCGTAGTTTTTCAGACGGGGTTTTGCTGGGTCAAAGCTTCACCTGGTGCCTGGAGAACATAACAGAGGTCATAAATCCTTAAGCTTTGCTACATTTTGCCAAAAGATGAGGTCTCAGACTCATAAACACGTTTACAGGGAGCAAGAGATTGAGTCCAATGTGAGCCCTAGTTAGAAAAGTCCTAACTGGCCCATTCATTTGTTTCAGTGGGTTTATCCTAAGTAGTGCTAATACTGGGTTGATCCCTGGGATTTTAAGTCCCACTGATTTCAACTGCCAGGTAAATGTTATGGGAATTGTGGCCTCTCATTAATGAAAGAACTTCTTTTCTCAGCCATTTTGCCATTCTCTTCCTGAAATGAAGAGATACTGATACAAATATGGATCCCCCTCTACAAAGTGGTTATATCACTAACAGGGTACCAGCACCAGGGTACTAGGTACACACCTAGACACAACCCTTATATTATGGCTTTGTGAGTTTACTTGATCAAATTTATATCTGTGGGATGTACTTCACTGTAAAATGTTTCAGGATCTTTCTGTCAGTTAGAGAGACAAGCAGTACAATGTGGGTGGTTGAAGGATATGCTAAGGAGGATTAGTTGTTAGTCTTGAAGGAAATCACATTTGTTTTCATGGAGAAAGTGCTGAGATACAAGACTAGCCAACAAGTCTTGCTCCTAGATGTGCTGAGACCATGCTGGACTCCTCTGAAGGAGATTGGCTATGAATTTGCCCACGGATCCAAGGGCCATGGAAGGGGACTGCTGTACCCCTCATCTCCCAGGAAAGTCACAGAAAAGGGAAGAGCATCCTGATCCCATACTTTAGCAAGGACAGCTGTAGAGAGCTTCTTTCACCTTCCCTGCCAGGAAGAATACTTACAAGAAACTAAAAATTAGTGGCTGGGTTTTGTTTTTTTCCTCCTCCTCCCTCCCAGTCTCTTTTCTTCTTGTGTTGTGCCTTTTAGCTCATCAGCCTCATGGCAGCGACCATCTTATTAGGCTGTGTAAGTTGTCTGGTAAACTTTTTGGCTATTTGAGTGGGGTGGAAATGCTATAAATAAAAAACATGATGAGGAATTCAAAGCTCTGTCACTCTTTCCTTATGGCCTGAAACCCATCTTCTTTCAAAGTGCTTGGCAAATGAATGGAGGCAAGTAAGGAGAGCTCAGTTCTTCAGCCCATCATGGAAGAACCATGGTCATTTCAAATTTTGCAGACTAGAAACTTTCCCTCTCTCTGGAGCATCCTGGTTACAATCCCATATGGGGTAGGAGAGCCAGTGTGGTGTAGTGGTTAAGAGCACAGGACTGGGGCTCTGGCAACCTGAGTTCGAGTCCCCGCTCAGCCATGAAGCCAACTGGATGACTTTGGGCCAGTCACAGATTCTTAGCCCAACCTACCTCACAGGTTGTTGTGCGGATAAGATTGAGAACAGGAGAAGAAGAAAGATGTAAACCACTGAGTTCTTTAGAAAAGAAAAAGGCAGGATATACATATAAATAAATAAAATATGCACCAGATCATTCCACAGCAACATAATGCTTCAGTTATCAATGTTATCTAAGACATTTAGTTATTCTGAGGCAAAGCAACAAACATCACCCTCCTTAAATCAAGGTATCTAGTCTCCCTGAGCACGCACAGAATTGCCCTTTAAAGGAACAGTTTGTTCTAGGTCAGAAGAAAAGCAAATGAAATACTCACTGCTCTGCAGCCTACCTGCTCTCTCCGTACGGCTAAAGGTATGGGTGTCCAACATCCAAAGAAATTAGGTAGGACCAAAGATAAACGCCCCCCTAACTTCCTCCCTCTCTCCCTCTCTCCCGGCAGCATTTATCAATGAGGATTATTTTGCAGCCTGATCCTATCCTGTTAGGGATGCTCAGGAGGAATGCATGGTGGACAGCTGCTGCCACGACTTTGCAGCAGACGGATGTCCTTATTTTGCCCAATGGCCCTCAATGCTATGTTGTTGCTTACTTCACTTCTTCTTTTACAACTGTCAGAAAGCATTCATAAAATTAGTTTCTCATGTAGTTTTCTTGGGTTGCTTAATGGGCTCTGACTACTAAAGGAGGGCACTTGCAGAGGTTAAGAGCCATCTCATTGTGGGTGGGGGTGTCATAACATGTTTGGTTTGTAGGTCTTCCTTGATACTCTATTTTCACTCTGGCTCAGAGTTGCACAAAACGGGGCCGAGTGGCGGCCATTGGGACAGGAGACCCAAGACTGTCTAGGTCAGAGGTGGGCAGAAGGTAGCTCTCCAACCGCTTTGGACTTTAACACCAGAAGCCCTTGACAGCATGGCCGGTATTCACAAATGCTGGAAGCTGAACTCTAACACAACTGGAGGTCTACATTCTGTCTAGATACGCTGCGGCTTCCTAATATTTGCAGAGGGGTTTGACCTTCCCTGGTAGTGGCAGCAAATGGCTTGGCTCACTTGCAGGAATTGCCTGGAGCTTTTGCTTTGCACCTCCTGCCAGCACATCTGCTTTTCTGCTTATGGCACTCACTCTATATTGCCTGAAAATCACTGAAAGCCTATCGGGTGGATGGCCCTGACTTTGGGGGTAGAGATTTGTACCTTCCAACTCTGTGGGCTGCTTGAAATGTGATCAGGAAGATTAACTCCTGCATTTCTACGATGGGCCCCACTCTTTTGTGTAATGTTCAAAGGGAATGTGCCTGTCTATAATAAACATCCCCACAGGAGCTGTGATTGGCCGAGACCCTGGCCTGGTTCGCACAAACAGCAGATGTGGTAGGAGAAATGTTCATGGGCTGCAGTTTTCCTGATTGTGAGGCTAAATCACAGCGCAGGGGATTTTCCATTTGTACAAAACAGCAAACTTCTACTGTTTATTTTAGATATCTATTTCATCTGCTTTTGAGGTTCTCTGGGTTTGAAGTCTGTACTTCCAATCACAGATGAAATTCACACAAGACGTACCCCTGTTCAGGGATGAGCAGAAGGTAGGTTGGGAACTATGAGCAGATTGCTGGGTGATTTCTAAGCAGCAAGACAGCAAGCATTTCTACCTAAGTTAGGGTACCAAAATAAAGAGAGTAACCAGGCTTGCGTGGAAGGACAGTGAATGCAGCTGAGCTGGAATGCTGCACACAGCCCTAGACTCAGAATGTACTCAGAGCACACTGCAAGCGTCTGATGAATGCTTGTGCCAGAATACACTTGTCCAAATTTAATGTGCCACCAAGATGTGTTGTTTTTTGCAGCAACAGCAGAACATGCCTACTCTGGAAACTGCTCTTTAAGTGCTTGTTAGCTCTCAAAATGTGCTCCCTGTTCCTTCATTCTAAGTCTATATATTTTGTACCTGGTGGATCCTGGGATACAAATAAATAAAAATAATAATGGAGTAGATTGGACAGGTCTGAATTCCATGTAGTGCTGCCCAGATTTGTAAAGCCCTTTTGAGGAGGGCCACTGCATGGCCGAATGCTTTTACATGGTAGGGCAGCAGAGGGGAGAATGAACCCTTGCACAGCAAGACCCTCCTCATTGTCTGTGCTCAGGGAATTCTCCCCCTCCTACTTCTGCAACAGGGCACCAGGCAATTCCTCACCTTTGTTCTGAAGTGATTCAGCCCACTGGCAGTTTTACTACCCCAGCTGCTGTGCCTGTGAACTAGGTCCACGCAGCACTCTCTGCCTTGTTCCCCTCCATGCAACGTAAAACGATGGCAACTTGCAAGGTGGATACCATGAGTAAATGTGAAAAGAACTGCAGGGGGTTCAGAAATGATCAGCAGCCACAGCAAGATAGGTGTGCGGTGGCCCAGATCTTCCTCCCTGCAAGTACAGCAAGAACCCTTCCTGTTTGCACTCACCTCTTAAGTACAGGATCAAACGGAGCCCGCAGAATGGGTCAACTGCATACAGCGCCTTCACTTCTCTCTGGAAGAGGCTCCAGGGGCCATAAAATCCTGCAGATTGCCCTTCCCTGCCTTAACTCTTATCTCAGCCCCAGAACTAGCCTGTTATCACGCATTTTATGATCCCTGATGGTAGCTGGGATCTGTTATTTAGCAATCTTCCCCCCGGGGTTGGGGGGCTGAAGGCAAAGGAGGAGGAGCATCTTCCCAATCTCCAGGGCTGGGGGAACAACAGAGAGAGAAACTGATCAATTGGCACATCCAAGATGAAAGCGAAGGCCTTCCAGGAATGCTCACCCGCTCCACCTCCTCTCCTTACAATGGAGCTTTCAATCAGCAAGAGTGACGGTCAACAGACAAGGAGGCAGGCAAATAAATCAAAAGCAAAGGCGCGAGTCCTCAAGCCCTGGGAAGTGATTCAGTGGGGTTGTGTGGGTGGCCCACTTCATTCACACATGGCTGCACCTGGCTCAGTTCTGGGAAAAAGCCAATGCTGTCATCCACAGAGGCATGCTGTTGATTGCTAGCAGCAATTGGGCGCACGATCCGGCCAAAGTCAAGCGCTTCGAAGCAAGGCCAGTCCTAGACCTGTTGGCACCGGAGGAGGAAAACCCATCTGGTTAAAAATATATCATTTGTCACTCCTCAAGGAGGCCCAAACCCCTGCAGTTTCTAAGGCCCAGTTCACACATGCAAGATACCACTGTGGGTGAGCCAGAGACAAGAGTGACCACCGTTACCACACCACACATGGCACAATCTCCCAGTTCACAGGTACCATCAGAAAGTAAGTACTGATGGGCACCATGCCTATGTGAAAGCCAGACCCAGGTGCTGGGTGATGTACCACTGTACATTCATATACCAGTATGGATAAAGCAGCCAAGTTTTGCTTGGCCATAAATCCTATCCTTAGGCCTTCAATCGAATAGGAGTTTGCAAACTGCTCAACAGACCATATACTTTGTATGTAGAATTGCCCAGTTTCAAGCAAGTGGACCCAGATGGGAAAAGGCTGGTGATGGGAAAAGGCTTCTGCCTCAGTGACCCTGGTTCACTTCTGTCTGTCAGAGTAGTCCTTATTGGTCTAGGCACACAAATACAAAACAGCTTGCTAGATTCCGAATTCAGTTTCCATTGGATGTGGACTTTACCCCATTGTACATGTGTATGTGTGTGAAACAAAAGCACCCTCCTCACAGCAACAACCCAGGCAAATCTCTCATGTGCATAATAAAACACACAGAGTGCTCTTTTTACAGTACAGAACAAAGAGAAGGCCAGAAATTCCACTAAGGGATTCATGCCAGGTATTTTAGTGAGTAGATCCAGTGTTATGTCTGAAGTGGTGGCACCTTTTTCTGTCTATTTCTGTCTACTGTGCATGAATGAGTGGTTCTGTGCTACGTGGGCTGGCCTTTTTATTTCTCCCACACTAGCTCCTTGACAGTTCTGCTGAGAACCTACCATCCATGTGTGTCACAAAACCAACGCAAAAAGGTAAATTGCAGTGCCATTTCCCCTTGGCCATGGCCAAAACAGGCCAAGAGGCAGGACGTGGTGGGCAGTTGCAAAAGATGGGGACCAGAGGGTGCAGGACTCGGGGCAACTGATTTTGTTATCCAAAAGGGGATGCCCATAAACTCCATCCCACACATACTGCCAGGCTGCGAATGCCACGTGAGCTGGCAAACTGGGTGGGTCCTGAGCTGCAGTTCTAATTGTGGCTGTTTTCAAGACTAAATGTCTAACAATGGAACCCCGATAAAAACACACCCCAGGATACTTTAAGAGCACTAATTGAAGGTTTTTGATGCCTCATTAGAAGCAGATATAGGTGTTCCTGAACTGCAGTTGACAGGATGTGAGTTGTGTCAGGGAAAATAGATTGTTTACATTATTTATCATGAGGATAAAATGGAGAGAACTTTGAAAGCCATTGTGGATTCCTTGCAAGGCAAAAAAGGTGGGATCTCAATACAAGGTAGTAATAATAAAAATAGTAAGACCCACCCCACCTGCTGCTCTCCTTCCAGTACATCTGCACTCGAGTGCATGAAAAGCACTAAATTACAAAGTGTAACATTGAGTGGAGCAGAAATATATGTGCAGCCTCAGCCAGCCTCAATGAATCTTATATCACCCTGTAGAAATCTTTCTCTCAGTATGTCTTGCATGGTAAATCAATCAATCCCCATATTAAAAAAAAAACCCAGCTTTGATTCATTCACCAGAAATCATGATCAAGAATGCAAAAATTACAGCTCCCTGCAGGCACCCATTTCTAAGTAAGTTTTTTTTTTAAAGTAGCCTTTCTTTCTTTCTTTCTTTCTTTCTTTCTTTCTTTCTTTCTTTCTTTCTTTCTTTCTTTCAAGGAAGAGCAACTAGGGTTTTATGCCTAGTAAATAATATTTTATTGCCTTTGGTTTACTGTGGCATTTCAATGATCCCCTTTAGGAGTCTGCAAACTGCATAGGTTAAAGGTCATTTCTCAAATCACTGGAATTAGTAAAGAATAGCAGAAAACTGTAAAAGGGGGGAGGGGTGGCACAGTAAAACAAGCCAATCCGCCTGAAATAAACCAATAAAGAGTCCCTCAAGCGGTTTGCTCGGATGTTTCTCAGAGTGTAATTGACAATGTCGTCGGGCAAAGGAAAACACCTAAAAAGCGCTCGGGGTGGGTGGGGGCACGAGGAGCCGGGGAGGTCACCAGGAGCCAGGCAAGCAGACGGGCAGGGGCGGAGGCGCAGGTATTTCCGAAATCAAAGCGAGCACCACTTCCTCTGAGGAGTGGCTCTGGAAGTTTACTAGCGCTTCTCTTGGAAAACTTCAGCTTGTGAAGGAAAAAAAATTAAGCCAAAATATGATTTGTAAGACGGGAGAAGAAAATCCGGAGGCCTTTGCAAAAGCATGGCACACGCCGTGCGCGAAAGGCAGAATTGCAAGGCATTCTGCGATATTTGGAAAGCTCCCCTCCCCCACCGGCTCCGCTCGCTGTTAAAATAGCTGGGGAGGCGCGGAGGGCGGCCTGGGGAAATGGTCAATGGCGCGCCGAGGCGCTCAGATTTCCCCAGCTTTTGTTTTCCAGTTTTTATTAAAGGGGGGGGGTGCGGAATTGAGATCTGGAGTAACAGAGGGTTTATTTTCCTGGTTTTAACTGCGAGCGATCAAAGCCGTTGCAACTCAGAATAGCGCTCTAAGACTTAGAATACTGGCAGAAGCATTGCCTAGGTAGAAGGGGCGTCCCTACTGCATTTTTTAAAAAAAATATTTATTTGTTGGATGCATAAAAAGAAGGGTATATCACATCCTCACGGTGCGAAATCGTATGCCGGGAATATGTCCCACCGAATCCAAGGCCATTTACTGCTGAGTAAGGAGGCGCAGGACCGCGCCTTCCTCCGCGCCCCACGCCGCATCCCTCGGTGACGAAGCTTCAGCGCTCCGTTGGGGGCGCAGCGGGACGTGCCGGAGGCGCTCGCGCGCAATTCCCTGAAGCGCCGACAGGCTGACAGATAGCCCTAAACTGGAAGCTGGGCCAATTTAAATGTCTCCGGACGTAATTCTGCGCAATTTTAGACAGAAATAAGGCCTATAACGTCCACCATGCCGGGAATTGTAGGCCTTTTCTTCCCTGCCTAAATAGGCATAGTATTATGCCCTAAATCGACCCGTGTGTTCTGTTCATGTAATTGTCTAGTTTATGCATCCACATTTGTAACCAGCCATCCTTCAAGAAGGTCGAAGCAAGATCCGCCCCTTTTTATTCCCACAACAGTCCTGCCAGGTAGTTCAGGCTAAGAGCTCTGCGGGGCGACTATCCGTGAGTTTCATGATGGCACAGGCGTCACTGTAGTTACTAGGCGGGGTATCCGTGGCCAAAAAGGCGGTGCTGCCAAGTGTATGCTTTTCCATGGCCCGGGGAGAATACGCATGTTGGAAAAGGAACTTTCCCTTTGTATTTTTTCAGGCTTTAAACTGCTTGTTGTAGCTTTATTTGTAGCATAGTGCTATCCATGATCGGGAAGAGTCTGGAGACTCGTCCTTATCCATTCTTCCAGAGCTCAGAGTAAAGGGTGCAAGCTATCAGGAGCTCCCCGTCAGGAATTCCAGTCTCCTTTGCCCATGTCTACTCAGAAGTAAGCCGCACAGAGTTTACTGAGTCCCAGGAAAGAGGGCATAGGAGTGCTTCCTACGAACAAGAAGTAGATCTAGATTTCACCACATGGGCAGGAGCAAACTTCCTCGCCCCTGCTTCTCAGTTCGGCCCTTCCAGACCCCTAAAAAGGATTCCCAGAGTCAGGGAGCCCCCCAAATCAGACAGAAGGACCTTCCTCCAGCAGGTTTCTTCCTCTGAGGGGAGGTGCTTTCCCCCATGGGATACCCCATTTGCAGCCCGAGTTCTCTGAGAATCTCACAAACACCTACTGTGTTAAAAAAAACAGTACAACACATTTAAAAAATCATAAAAACACAGATTAAACTGCTATTTAATTTCTGCTTTATTTATTTAGCCATTCGACTCCCTGGTTCATCTTCTATTTTAACTTGGAATTTGTTATTTCTTGGTATGTTTGCTTTCATTCTGTATTATTGTTGCAAGATGCCCTATGAATATTTACACTGAGGGACAGCATACAAATCCAATGAATTCTGAACAAATTAATGAATATGCAAATAGATTCTCAGAACTGATTTCTGTGACCACAGAAGGCTGTTCTCTTTTTATTCTAATTTTGCTCCATGCTTGTGTTGAAATAGTCGTGGGCTTCCCTGCCCATGAGCTCTGTTTCTGATCAGAGATTAACAGCAAGTGGTCAGTAAAATTGCAGCTTGTGCTTGTAATAGATCTGTTTGGCTGCTGGCAAATTTCTCTTTCAAACAGATGTATGTGCAGATAGATATTTTCAGCATTTGTTTATTAACTTCATACTTTTTTCTCGAAGGAGCTCAAGGCATTCTACAGTGTTCCATTTTTGTCTACACAACAATCTTATGAGGTGGGTTAAGGTGAGAGACAGTGACTGGCTAAGTCCACAAATATGCTTCATGCATTAGCCATCTCAACCCATGGCCCACAGGATGTCTATGAATGCAGCCCAACACAAAATCGTAAACTTACTTAAAACATTATGAGATTTTTTGTAATTTTTTTGTAACTTGATTGTGTGGTTCTTGAATGTGAATTTTGTAGACAACAATGCCACAATGTCATGTAAAATAAACATTGTGTATGCTTTCTTAGGATTATTATGTGAGGAGTATTTTTGCTTATCTATGGTGGCAGATATCACGAATATTATGCACAGATTTTTTTTAAATTTTTGCTCATCAGTTTTTGTTAGTGTTTATGTATTTAATGTACAGCCCAAGACAATTCTTCTTCTTCTAACATGGCCCAAAGAAGCCAAAAGGTTGGACAGCCCTGTTTCAGTGTGTTTGGCCAATGAGTGAAGTCATAACTGTGATTAACATTTGGTCACAGAGATAAGCTTCACGTGACCACTTGTCTGCACAAGGAACTTTGGATCATTTTGAACAATATTTTGAGCCTTTGTCTCCTCTTCCTGCTCATATAACGAAGAGAGAGCCAGTGTGGTGTAGTGGTTAGGAGCACAGGGACTCTGGATTCTTGTTCCGGCTCAGCCATGGAGCCAATTGAGTGAAGCTGGGCCAGTCCCAAATCTTAGCCCAACCTACTCATAAGGTGGTTGTTGTGGGGATAAGATGGAGGAGGAGGAGAATGATGTAAGCTGCCTTGAGCCCTTTGTAGGAAAAAGGCAGGATTTAAATCGAAAAATAAATAAATAAATAAAAATTGAGAGCAGCGGGAGGAGACTGCCTTGAGTTCTTAAAAAAAAAAAGTGGAACATACAAAAATAAGGACAAGGCTCAAGAGTGATTGGTGCTGTATTTTATCAATGTTAGGCCTTAGCAGCTGATTCCTGCATTGCCAGAATGCCTAAGATGACCTCTGAGTTCCGTTGCTATGCTCTGCCATTCTGCTGTCCATATTTCCATACTGAAAATTCTGCTTCTGTAAAACAACCCCCTTTTCAGATATATTGAATAAGATGCATTTCCTCAAGAAGGAAATAAAGTCCCATTCCAAGAAGCACACTTTTAATATCTTTGCTAATCTTTCTCTTTCTGTTTTCTTTTGTGTCAGTCCTATATCAGCAAATATCCCCAAGGAATCAAATAGTGACATTGAATAATTCGCTAGCAAGTGGAATGCTTTCTCTTCTTTTCAGCAGAAGTTTATTTTAGTTGCCTTGGGGATTAGCTGTCCCTCATTTATTTCATGAAATCATGTGCAAGCCCATTAATAATGTCCAATCCTATGTAGCTGTTTTAACTAGAGCGGCACTGCAAGCGACAACTTGTACCATCCTGGTCCAGCTGAAGCGGCCTCCCAGTGCGACAGCTGGAAAGAAGACAGGTACTGTGGCCTCAGTCCGTGCATCACCCTCTGATCATGTTCTGCTGAAAATGTGCTGGACCAGCAGGTGGAAAGACCTGAGGATGCCACGATGCATTAGGTGTACCAGTACCACAGCACCAGTCATTACAGCTGGGCCATACCTTCCAGGGTTTATTTCAAATAAATATGTCCTGCATTGATAGAGTATCCCAAACAGAAGGGTTAGATCCAAGATATGCCGTCCTCATTTATAAAAGTTCTCTGCATGATCTGAGGAGATTTCACACACATACACACATACCCTCATCATTGGTGTATCCTGATTCTCTGGGGATCATTTCCAACGGCTAGAGGTGCTACCATGGGAAAACGGGGGCAGGAAGGTCAGCTTCCACCAGTGCAGTCGATCCAGCTTAAATCTGGATCCAAGCTGTTGTCATTGGTGATAGAATTGATTATCCTTTGGTGACACATCCCCTCTAGCATCAGTAAAAGGGTTTCTGAGATTGACTTTACGAGTCATAAATTAGGGCAAACACTTCATTTAGGTTGCCATCCTTTTCCAAATCTATGCATACCTAATCAGTAGCCCAGTGAATTCAGTGGGGCTTACATCTGAGTAGAGGTGCGTATGGTTGCACTGTAACGAATCTATTCAGTAAAGTGCTAGCATTTTTATTCAACAAAATACAAGTAAGCCTGCTCGACATGAACAATACACTCTTACATCAAGCCTAAAAATGTAAACAGTGCAAAACTGGAGTGAGCTTACACACGCACCCCACTTCACCATCTCCACCAGTCATGCCACATGCACAGTTACAATGACCTCTAGCTTAGACAACTTATAACATACCAACCAATACTGAATGAAAATATGCCAATTTGATATAAAATTACTTCTTTTTAGACTAGATTATCTTTTATGTATGTCCTTAAACTCTTCAATTTGGCTTTGCTCCATATTTTATGTCACTATTCTATCCTAGAAAGTAATTTATTAGTCTTCCATTTGGCAGCAACCAACATTCTTGCTGTTAAAAATAAGATATTAATCAGATTTGGCATATCCATGCATTCCTTTAAATTGCCTGACTATCAGTCACGCTGGGATCCAGTGATAAAATATACCCATCAGATTGCATAGATTAACCTTTATAATTTGATATGGCTTAAGAAATCCATAGCTATATTCCTACAAGACAACACAATTTTATGTACAACATATAATTTGAAGGCAAAAAGCCATCATTCTTTATGATGGCCAAATTATGGAATCTCGTGAAGGCGTGTGTGTGTAGGCAAGTGTTCAGGTATGCTGATGCAATGCTCAGGATCAAAAGAGTTGTGTGGCTCCAGTTTAAAGGAACCTCAGGCATGCCTACCTAGATTTTTTAAAAAAATTAAATATAACAAAACAAAACAAAAAAGAGGGAAAGCCAGAAAGAGAAAAAAGGGTTAAGAACATTGTAATCCATATGCATAAACAATAATAATCCAGATCATTTTTAGAAAGGAAGGAAGGAAGGTGGGAAGGAAAAGAAGGACTTGAAACTTGTGTGATGAATAGAAGCAGTACCTCTATCAGAACAAGCATCTATATGAGACTGAGAGCTTACCTAAAAGTGAGTCCCACTGGGGCTGTCCACGAGACGTGACATCTCACCACTGGATGACCCGTGGCTGCACCACAAGGGTGGATGAAGGCACTGCTGAACTCTTTTGGTGCTACTCATATGGAATAGAGTGCCAGTGGCTTGGTAGCACTGTGCATGGCTTGGCCATTCACAACACCATGTTGCATCCAGCTATCTCTGGACTGGGGCCAAAGATGCCCTTCTGGGTGAGGAAAGTAGCCTGTTTTACATCTCATGTCACTGCTACTCTCACCACAAAATTAAAACTGATCCAAATACATTCTTCCGCTTGCACATGAGTTTGTACAACTAAACTGCAAGGCTTTGTAGGACAGCATTAGTGCTCTTTTTCTTTTACTCCTGTTTTTTTGGGTCATGTCCATGTTCAACAAAGGAAGAGCTTTAGTGATGGAGCTTTAACAATGAAAATCAAGTGCTATGTTTTTCTGACTATTTTGTTTGAAGTTATTTTTGATATAGGTGTGTCACTGTGCATTCTGTCAATTTGTATATCTGCAGGTAAATAACTTTTATGCTATACTTTAACGGTTTCGATCTTTGTAAGCTGTTCAGAAGGTTTGGCTATGGGGAGGTATAGAAATGAAATAAAATAGTAAATGGGCATTATGATTTGCAGCAGTGGACAAAATGTTGCAATTCTGTCACATGTCAGAAGCTGTCATCTCCCAGTGAAATCCATGGAGGTTAAAATTGTTCTGAAAGGATCGAACCACTTCACCTGTTAAGCACTTGTGGCTGCCATTCCATGTATCTGTCTGCAACCTTGCAGTCTTGGAGGATTTCAGGCATCCAGCAAAAGGTGGGAGGTACGTGGAGGTGAGGATTGCCTCCATGTTCTTCTTACCCTTAAAAATATTTAGAGTTTATCTGTCAAAATGTTCTCCCTCTCCTTGCAAGGAAAAGTCTGGGACACTGCCGAGATGTTACCAAATACAGATTCTTTGGGAAGGAGTGGTGCCTCTCCTCTCCCCTCCCTGCTCTTTTGCACCAGCTTCAACAATAGGAACAGCTCTGAAGATGGTCTTCCATCTTTGGAGCTCAGCCGGAGTAGAAAGAGCCATGCTGGCTACAAGGGCTGAGGTGGCCCCTCTGTGGTCAGAGTCCTAGCTTCAACTTCAGACTGTTTGTCCAAGCTATCCTATGGCCCTCTAGACCACGTTGAGAGGCCATAGGATTGTGCCCTGTATGCCTCATTGATTTCATTAGGAGTGAATAATTATCATATGGATATTAAAGGGACATTTAAAAAGTACTTAACTGTATCTAGATCATGCCAGTTTGCTCTGCAGTATTTCAGTGCAAGGGCCAAAGCAATTTATTTGTTTCAAGGGTTTAGGTAGGTGGTATCTAACACCCCACAGAATACAGAATTTGAATTGGATCCAGATTTAATCATATGAAGTTACTTATGAATAACTTAAGTCTCAGGTATTTCAATAAGTCTACTGTAAGTATGACTTTCTGAATCTAACCTATTATATGCAACTCTATAATTAATAATTGTTAGAAATGTGAGCAGGTCCCTCTGGATTTCTCATATGTGGTGGTCCCATTGTAAAAACACAGAGTTTTGGAAAGAGATGTTAGATATTATTACATATAGGTTAGCTTGGTTGGATTTTACCTGTCACTTGAGTTTGTCTCTTTCTCATATGGATTTAGTAAAAAATACGATTGCTGCTGCAAAATAATTACAGCCAAGAACTGGAAGTCATCACACAAACTGGGTTAAAAAAAGCCACACTGCTTATTAAAACTGTGGAACATAATGTAAATGAACAATCCTATTATATATATAGACAAGAGATAAAATCCAGAAAACTCAGGTCACTAGAAGACTTCAGAGAAGGCGTTCAGGATTTATTTTCCAGTGGAACAGCAAACATCAAAACCAGAGCCTCCAGTAATGTCTCAACAACGCTGTAACACTGGACACTCTCCAGCCAGTTGTGGGGCCCTGTCATGAAAGGAGGTGCAGAAGAATCTAGATAAGCGTATACCAGAGGGCTCTGTGCAGAAACCCCTCCAAAGGTGGCCATATGGTGCCCCAAGGACCAGCAACACATCACGCAGTGGTGCAAGGCATGTAATTCCATTGTGGTCAGCACTTCAGTGACTCGCAGCTCGAAGCTTCCCAACTAATAGATAATTCATCTGGTTTGCCAGTCCCGGATTAAAGCAACTTGGAGGCCCTGGGCTAGGAGACCTTGGGAGGCCCAAACTTAGTAGCATCTGATCATGGGAAACAAAACCACATTCTCTTCTTTATCTACTCAATGAAAGCAGAACTTTGCTGAACGTTTAGCCCTGATAAAAAGATGGCTTATGAATTTGTAACCTTTAATAAGTTTATAAAAGTATGGAATTAATGAAGACGTTCACACAGAACATTCACAGGGGAATCATGGCTATGTTATAACATTATGTTATATGCAAACCCAAAGTGGTTTCTTTCAAGATTTTGTATACAAACTTATTAATTATAAGTTTAATAATTTAAACTTATTTAACTTGTTAAATTATGCTATATGCAAAACCAAAGTGGTTTCTTTCAAGCTTTTTTGGATACAAACTTATTAGTTATATCATTAAAATCAGTAGGTTGCAGTTTATCATTTTCTATGCAGAGAATATTTAGTTCAGACAACTGATCTTGGGACATTGTTGATCATAGATAATTCATTATCCTTTTTAGTCTAGAAAATGATCTTTCACATAGATATCCTCCTGATTTTTATTGTTACAAATGAAATAAAATTAATTGTAATTTTATTTCCTTTTTTATTTGGCAGGAGGAAGGCCATGAGCTGCAGCCCACTTGGCCCACATGTAGATCCAGCACTGCCTCTTGCACCAAACGTACAGAGAGCCAGGAGAACTTGGTGCCGGGTGGGGTTGGCAAGCCAGGTGAACATAGTTTTCCCTGCTCCATAATGCTAGAGCCCAGGGGCTCAAAGCTCAGGAAGCAAGATGGGGTGAGATTCAGGACTGAGAAAAGCAAGAGTTCCTTCATAGCCAGGATGGCTCTCAAGGGAGAATTAGGCACATTTGTGGAGGATGAGGCTACCAATGGCTACTGGTAATGAGGGATGTGCATCGCATCCAATATCACAGGCAGTATGCAGTGTGTCTCTGAAGAGCAGTTGCTGGAAAACACGAGCAAAAGGCACTGTAGTCCTCATGTCCTGATAGTGCCTTTCCCAGGGTGGGAAAAGAACGCTGGACTAAAATATGGCCTTTGGTCTGATCCAACAGGGTCCAAAGCTTTGGATGAGCTTCAGTTATTGAGGGTGCAGCTGCAGGCAAGGTGCTTACATGGTTTCGGCTATTCAGTGCTTTGCTAGATCCTTGACCATCCCGGCTCATTTCATGAAATAAGCAGTGATGTAGTGGGGCCAGGGCTTCAAAGAGCTCTGCATCAGTATTTTTTTGGTAGCAGTATTTTTTTGGTAGCAGGTAGCATCTGCCACGTCCTTTAGACTTTCCTGTTGTCTTTGAGTTTGGGCGAAATCATAGAGGGAAATAGATTGTTCCACGTGAAGGTATGTGTGGTTTTGAATGGGCAATTAAGACCCAAGAGCTTCACACAAGTCCTGCTCCTGGAGGAATACAAAATTGCTAGAATTACTTAGTTGCTATGGCTCAACACAGCTGCCTAAAACTTTTGGATTCTCCTTGAAGAAATGGTTATGGAGACTGTCATGATGAGGCAGCACTTCAAAGTCCACCGCTGCACCACTTAAAATAAGATGTCCGCTCTGATCCAGGACTTTGCTAGCTCCTTTTTGAGAGAGGAAGTTGTCCCAGTCTCTCAGAGGAGATGTCAATCAGACCTCAACTGAAAAGATCAATGCTGGACCCTGAAGATGCGAACAATACAGGCTGCTTGTAAATATCCCCTTCTTAGGCGAGGGTTAGGGTTAGAGTAGCTGGTTGCTAACCATCTCCAGGCACCACTGACTAAGCAGATCTCCCGGGTCCATTTCAACTGGGGTTTTAGGTCTGTCTTCTTTTAGTGGAAACTGCCTTGTTTGCCCTGTGAGATGTCTTCTGCCTACAGAGGGAAAGGGGAGTGTAACCCTTTGGTGTCCTAGTGGCTTTTGAAGCCTCAATATCTTTCTGCACAGGCTGCTGAAGCTTGGATGTGAAGGCACCAGGGATTACAGGGGCTCCATTCCCACCTGGATGGCCAGTTCCAGAAGGTGGTGCTGGAGGGTTGTTACTCTGCTTCCTGGCACTTGTGCTGCGAGTTTCTGCAGGGCTCCATGCTCTCCCCCATGCTGCTTAACATCTACATGAAACTGTTGGATAAGGACAATGATATCCTGCTCTATCTTTTTATCTAAGGCAAGTGAGGAGTGGACGCTCTGAATCAGTGTCTCGGCAATGGATGGGCACCCACAATTGGAGAGTTGGTTAGCAGTTGGTTCTTTTGCTCAGTTGAATGACTTTCAGCCTGAAGAAGTTACAGCTGCCCAGAGCAGGGGTGTCACACCTCTGGGGCACATCTGGCCCACCTGGGGCTCCAATCCATTCCTCTAGGATTTCCCAGAAGATCACACCCCTTTCCATGGCCTTGCTCCATTTCCTTTGACTGTCAATCATTTGGGGGCTGCCTAGTTTTGCACCTTGCTTTCTCAATTCAAAAAGGTGGAGAAGCCTCTCCTATGTTTTAGTTACTGTCAGTAAGAGCTTTAAGAGACAAGATGCTGGCACCTTTGGTGCTGGGGACCTTTCTACCCTGTCCCTTGCCTTTGGCCACATCCACCAAATCTGATGGTCATCTCAGAAAATGGATATGGCCCTCTGACAGAAGAAGAATCAGCACCCCTGAACTAAAGGATCCATCTCACAGTGTGGAGCGGGTTGGCCCTGAAATCTGTCAGTTTCACTGGAGGCACTGCTGACCCCACTGACACGGAGAGCCATTTATTTCCTTGGAGCGATAGACCAACACTGATTATAATTGGACAGAGGTAGCCTTGCCATCATTGTAGATGCTCTGCTGACCTCTTGTTTGGATGAATGCCCTGCATTGCTCATAGGCTCTCTTTGAAATCTTGCTGGAGATTTCAGCTGGGTCAGATCTGTGTAGTAAGAATGCTGACAGGGACGGGCAGGTTTGATTGAGTTACGCCTGCATGCTTTCATCTCCACTGGCTGCCATTCTATTTCTGGACCCAACTCAAAGGGCTGATCTGAACCTATAAAGCCACAGGGCCCTTCAGGAGATGTCCTCTTGATGGGATGCCACATGCTTTGCAGGTTGCCCTTCTAGCTACCAAGAACACAGGTTGCCATTCCTAACCCACAGCACTTTCCCTCCACTGATATTAAGCGTGTGTCAGCACTTTGCCTTTTGACACCTGCTTTAAATGTGTCTGGTCGCTCAGGCTTTTCCTGCAGTGAGACCCAACTGTGTGCACTGGTGTAACAGTGAGAGATTTTCCTCTTTACTGTTACTGGTGCAATTTTAATGTTGTGCGCAGTTGTAGAATTTTTAAGTTTGTTGGTACATAACTTTGCACTAAATAAACATCTACTGACCATTTTGCACTTGGCTTACCTGAAGAATCACCTCCTTTATTTACCTGCTTGAGCCCTACGGCCGTCTTCAGGGGGATCTCCTCCAGGCACACCAGCCAAGTGAGGTGGGCAGCCACCATGGAAACAGCAGGGCCCCAAACCTCAGAGAGGCCTGCTCGTTGTCCACAGTGCTGGACGGTGTGAAGAGTGCTTCGTTGTCCCAGGCATTTTCAGAGTTTTTGGGCTCAGTCCTAGCAAAGTTCTGCATCACTTGTAGAGGTCAGGGCTGGGACCTTGCAGGCTGCAGGACTGATCTCAAAGCCAGGATTTGGTGGGAAGGGAAGATAGCGATTCCATGATGCAGACTATTGTGGTGGCACCTCAGCCTTGAACCCCAGCATGAAAGCTTAGATGCCGCAACCAGCCCTCTGCGTCGTTGGCATGGAGGTGGTCTTTGCCTCCGCACTCCTGCTTTCAGGGCAATGCTCATTACCCTCCAAGTTCAGATGGTCCCAGGCAGCCACGGTGGATTGCGCTGTTAAGGTCGTTTGAGATCATTTTAAAGACCCTTGAAGATCATCACTGTTTGGTTTTCTGCTGCAGCTCTTGGTTTATTGTTGCTGGTTTGATCTTATCTATTTGGTTTGTACCTTATCTAGGTACCTTTACCCAGTTTTATCTTATCTCATTTTGTTTCTCATCCCTTTGATGCTTTCCTTCTCTTTAAATTTTATTTTCAATGTTCACACTACCCAGAGGACGATGCTGAGAGTACACTTGTGGGAAATAGATGTTTTGCCAAGGAAGCATGCTATGGAGAATCAGAGATATAAATCGAGGTACCCAGCATCCCTTAGGAAAGATTTAAAATTCACTGTGGTATCTCAGGGGCTTGGAGGGGGCAAGAAGGTATTATTATAATTATCACACTGCATTTGTATCCCGCCTTCCTTCCTCCTGCAAGCAACCCAAGGCAATTTATAAGGTTCTTCCCCTCTCCATTTTATCCTCAAAACAACCCTGTGAAGTAGGTTAGGCTGAGACTCCATGACTGGCCCAAAGTCACCCAGTGAGCTCCATGGCTGAGTGGGGATTAGAACCTCTCCTAAATGCCAGTCCCATACACTTAAATACTTAGCTACATGGCAGTATGCCTATGTGCTGATTGTAGAGGGACCTGATGCTGCCTTTTGCTTGCTTTCCAGCCTTGGGATGGAGCTTGGACAGCTTTATACACCTCCATCTGGCATGGGATTGCTCTGCATCCTCCAAGACAAGCGATGGATTATGCAGCTGTGCTTCCCGGTCCACACAAGCCTGGGAGAGATCATGGCCTAGACTTATTTCTTAGTTCAACATCTCAATTAAAAAAAACAAAAGGGGATGCGGTATAAATGCCAATTCATGCACTGCGAGCCAGAGAAATGTACACATCTTTCTTGCATATGTGTACTGCTTTCCACTAATTCCAATTGATAGAAGAGGTTTGTAGTCCTGCGGGTGTCTTAATTTATTCCCTGTGTTGGAATGGCTGGGGGATTTGCCGAATCAGCATGATTGTAGGTGTTTGGTCCACACTGCACTTACCCTGAAGTCCTCTTGCTGAAACTGTGTGTCCATCACGGTTTCCTAAGAAGGGATTGTAGACTGCATCCCGAAAAAGAGAAGTGGTGAAGAAAAGTGGCTAGTACATCTTTGTGGGAAGGGCTTCTTCCTTCTCCATTAAAAGAAGCAGCAATAAAAGCTTTATTTGAGATTCTTCCCCCCAGTGCTGGAAATTTATCTAAAAATAGACAAATCTGAAATGTATTTTTCTTGGCTAAGTTGTTGATGTTATAGCTCCAGATTCACCTGGATACTACTGAGTACTGGGACCCAGTTGAGAGGGATGGTTTCCCTTGCGCTGAGCAGGGGGTTGGACTCGATGGCCTTCTTGGCCCCTCCCAACACCACCTTTTTACATTTTATGATTCTGTGAATTGGGCTTTTGGCTGGCATATGGGACGGAGATTCATTGTATCAGCTTGGCAGGTGGCCTATGCTTGGGATTGGATAGAGGAGCACCGCTGTATTAGTTCTCTTGGGCTACCTGGCAACTTCAATACCATCAGCCACAGTATTCTTCTGGTGGGGTTAGGCCTTGATGGGCTCTCTTACAGTGATTTATGACTGTAAGGAAGACTAATAATTTCTGTTAGGCCTTGTCCAGAAGCTGGTGCGGGGGATCAAAGCTTGACTTCACGGCCATTGGCACACGCCACGGGATTCTACCTTATCACGTAGGATTTTCGAGAGACCCCTGGAAGGGCTCATTTGGAGCTTTGCAGTGAGGTTATTATGCTTTTCTCATCTAATACCAAGGATGCAATCAAAGCCCCTGAGCTTTGATCGGGTGAACGAGTGGAAGTTAAAAGTATTGTTGATCAGCGGTTGGGATTCGGTGTGTTTCAGGGTGGGGTCTGCCTCCTGTGAGGTAACAGGCCCATTGCATGGGAGAGCCCCTTGAACCCCGGGTGGTAGTGGGGGCATGAAGAGCGCGCATTGCCTATGTCTGGTGTTTTGCCTGGAAATCTGTCCGACTTGGCCAAAGTCTTCCACACATTGGTTGCATCATGCTTAGGCTATTTCAGTGTGCTCCATGTGGGGCTGTCCCAGGAGAGCATCCAAACGCACAAGATGCGACACTTAGGCTGTGCCGAACCTTAGGACACCAAAAGACCCGCAGTGCTTGCTGACTGCTTTCCAGGCTGAACTCAAGGGGTTGCCTATGACCCTGAAAGCCTTACACCGCTCAGGACGGGCTCCCTGGGGGACTCCCTGTCTTGCTAGGAACCTGCCTGAATACGAAGATCTGCAGGAGGAGCCTGGCATTTGGGGCCTGCTGTTACCCACTCACCAGGCACACATGAAAGCACTTTCTCCTGGATCACTCCCAAAGTGGAAGACGCTGCTTTGAGATTCCCCACTCTCTTGGCCTGAGAAAGTGTGCAAAGGTGCACCTTTCCAATGTAGCCTTTCAAAGCGTGTAGTTTCAATGCTTTTAATGTTTCCATTATTTTCTTTTAGATGGTTGTACATCACCTTAATGGCTTTTTAGCAGATGAGGTGCACCATCCCTGGGAAAGCTAAGAAAATCGAATGTGGGAGACAGAGCAGAACATGACCAAATCTGCTGAGAATCACATATTTGCGTTTGATGTTTTTTATATATATAAAGCTCAAAGATGAAACTAGTTGAGCTGCATTAACAAAGGAGCCAATAATTAATCATTTGCTCCTATTGCCAAGCTGCTCAAAAAATGACACATGATCTGCGGCGTTTTGTTGCCTTTTTCCCAGACTGGAAACTAAAAGCTAGCCCAAAGTGAAATCAGATTGCTCAAAATATTGGTCAAAGCCTCTTCCTACCAATATGGTATTCATTTGGGCTCGATCTCCTGTATTTAATCATAACTGTTAAGCTTGCCTTTGTAGTGTAATTGCAAAATTGTACTAAGAATCTGTTCTGGGGAGGGTGGAGAGGCAAGTGTCCCTTGCAACTCAATTCCTGTGGTGCAAATAAAAATATGCATAACATCAAAACTATCTTGTCGGCCACTGGCTTTCTCAAAACATATGGGTTATGTAAGCTGCATCCAAACATCTTGGTAATGCAGATAGGAGAAAAGTTACTGACACATAAAGATCTGAATTAAAAAGAAAAAAACAGAAAACTTGAGAAACTTCCTAACTCTACACATGGCTGAACTGCACAAAGGCATAAGACTTTTATCATTACATCAAGGCAGCATGCCTGATTGGTTTCATCTGTTTCCCCAAATCGAATAAGCAATTATTTATCTTATTCTCTGTCTCTGTTTTCAGTGTCTTTGGCTTGGAAATAAATTGTGCTCTTACCAGAATTGGGATGCAATCTTAAATCTGACAAGTCACTATCAGAAGAGAGCGCGAGAGAGCGGGCGGCACTGGGGGAGCCTTTTCAGAACAGCGAGTTCCTACATAATTCCTCTTTAGGAATTTGTAGTTTAACAAACAGACGAGGTCATGTGTGTCACAGGGAGCATTTAGAAGGAGTAAGAACCAAGAGGGGAGAATGTAATCCTCAGAACCAACTGATTAGAAAATGGAATCCTTTGAAGAATGGCTCATTCAGAATAATCTTCTTTGAATTCTGTGATGTGCTTCAATCATCTTAGACACCTTAACAAATAGAACATAATCCCTTTGTCCAGAACATCAAACGGGCATGGTACTTAGAGACCAGCCTTGGGAGGTGCTGAGCACCCTTCACTACCACGACAGACAGTGGGAGCAGAATGGTGTTAAATCTTTGCATTGCTGCTAGTTTTGTTTTGCCTTACTTTTATTTTATATTGTGGCTTTTACACCTTTCTGTTGTATCTCATGTTGCATCTGATGGCGTTAAAGGTTGTGAACCACCCATGCAGCTTTGGTTATTAGACAATAAAGAAATGTAGTAAATAAATCAGTATGCTCAGTCTAGGGGGGAAAGGCTTTAGTGATCTGAGTGGGCGTGCAGAAGAAATGTTTAGCACCACAGCAAATATCAGTTTAATACCCTTGTGTTGCTAGAAGAACCAGGAATTCTTAGGCTGCTGCTCTGGCGACTCTTATAAATATGCTCGCATCGAAGAACATTTGTTATAGTGTTGGCTGGTCAGCTTTAATACAAGATTCATAGACCATACCCAGTACCCCTCGTATGTGAGAGAACCTTCTCCCTTGACAATTTGCCCAATCACTGAAATCGTTAGGTGGCACGATCCGGGCAATTCCACATGTCCCCGAAGGCCCAGCTAGCGTCCACACAGAGAAGAGCCTTGAGAGTGGTGGCTTCATTCCTCACCTGTCCTGCAGGCACCAACACTGGTTGTTTCCAGCACTCCTCAAAAGATCGCTTTTCCAGGAAGTCATTTGCTGATCAGACTCTGGGGGTTTTGTCTTTGTTTGTCTGTTTACCTTTGCATTGTTCCCAGCTCCAGAACCTGTTTAGATGTGACATGTATATAAAGGTTGTCTAGTGACACTAAAAATAGCATCAAAGGCCATAGGCTTCTGCATGCCAGTCTCTGGGAACATGAATGGGAGGTGCTACTGCACTCGTGCCTTCAGCTCAGGGACTTCCCGTTGGACACGGTGCGAACAACATGTCAGGCTCAGCGGCCCTTCGCTCTGATCCAGCAGGGCTCTTCCTTCGTTCCAATGTCATTGTGTTACGTATAAAGTAATATCGAAGCTCATTCACAGGCAACACTGCCATCCCGCCTCTGCCCACTTTCTTTTGTCATCTCAGTACATCGGCACAGTGAGCAGCTGGACATTTTGCCGACTTGATTGCATCACTGCACATGTTGGCTCAGTGAGCACACAGTGGAGTGCTTTGCTGGGCTGCAAGGATGGATTGGAAAGAAGTCACAGCAGGGTTAATGCTCCTTGGCCCCTGAACCACATTTTGGAAGCCATCTCCACACTCATCTTCTTTGAACAGTCACAAAAGCTCATGCAGCAATAAAAATGGTTAGGTCTTTTCACATGCAGGAACTCTGAAATGATCCAGCCACTGCTGTGTGCATGGAAGGTATGAGAGGAGGACTTTTCTTAGGCACAGAATCCCTGCGGGGCAAAGAGGTGTGCTGCAGAGAGCTACGGGGATGCCTCTAGGGAAGTACTGTGTGACTCTCAGGGTCTGGGAGGAGGAGAACAAGGCCAGGATCAGCAGGTTCTGGGGCCTACTTCTGTAACAGGTGGGTCTTAGGTTGGCCAGAGTCCAGATGCAGGTTTCTCTAATGTTGCCTTGCAGATGTTTGGAATGTCAGCTTGCATCATCCCCAGCCAGCATGGGCAATGGTATGGGAAGATGGGAACTGTAGTCTAAAGTGCCTGTTTTGCACTCGGTTGGAGAAGGCTGGCATAAAGGAAGAGGCCCGAGTGGCATCCTTCTGCTCAAGGGACTCATGTCCAACCCGCCTGCTCTGCAAACGTGTGAGGGCTACGGATTGAGCACCATGTCCGGAACCTGAATGATGGGCAGTCTGCCCTGACCACCAGGCGCCTTCTCACTCGCTTTTCAGATCACGTTAATTCCTTCCATGTCACATCCAGGAACCGCTTTAATGAGAGTTAGCCTTGCCCAGTGGCCGGGCGATGGACCTGCGGTCCAGGAAGACCCAGTGCGGGTCCCCTCCCTGGCATGGATGCAGCGCCCGTTAAGCGAGCCGCTGCCTGCCAGTCTCCGCCCAGCGGCGCCTGCTGTCAGAACACGGCCAGCCGGCTCTGCTGGGCCTTTCACAAGATCCCACGGAGGAATGAATGGAAAGGGTTGCAATGAACAAGAAAGTGCTAAATACATAAGGGTTGCTTTGCTCTAGTTCATATCAAAGCTTGGTCGTTTAGTTTGTAGGTTGCCTCATTTGTCTGCTGAGCACCATATTAGTTTGTAACAGCCATTCACAAGGGATGGTCTACAGATATTTGTCGTATGGCTTGTGAAAATGTCCTTCACCCTCACCCTTGCTCAAGGCTTTCTTGGAGTAATCCATGCAACACCTGTTATCCTACATGCGGCAGAAAGGGCTGCTTCTAGGACACCAGCCAAGAGTCAGGGATCTCTTTGGGATGCAGCCACTGTTAAAAAACGTCTTTTATTTTTATTTAACATAATCATATCCTGTCATTCCATTTGTTCTTGTTGCATAAACAAATCACTTGGAGGGTAATTTCCAGTTAAAATACACAATATAAAACATTCATAAAACAAATGCAAGTATTATTCCTGGAAGGCCGCATCACACATTGTTGCCCGTGGGATTTAATGTCTCTGACTTGAAAAGCTCTGTTCGCTGCTGACTTTCAAGGTTTAAATGTTGGTTTGCTCCATAGTTGAATCAATGGCTGGATCGTTACCTGTCAGGGAACAGCTCCACTTTGTACCTTACTATGCAAACTTGCCTGTGTTCCTCTGTGTTCCTGTATCTATAGGACCATTTCTAGCTGTATATTTTAATGAACATGGGGTTTTTGTTTGTTTATAAACTATGCATCTCTTTATTAACCTTGGAATTTCAACAAGAAATTAACCACATCAGGCAGGAAGTGCAGAAAAATGACCTTCTAACAAAGAAATAGTTATAGATCATCTTAGCAAGGAAGGATCTGGATGCATGCACCAGGCTAGGGCATACTAATAGTTTGATGAAGATGCTGAAAACTAAGTAAACACAATGTTTGAAAACCTGGTCATACAGAGAAATGCAAATTTATGTCAAACTGTTGTTTATACCAGGGGTGAAGAAGGTGTAGCTGATGGATGACAGTTTTTATTTATTTATTTATTTATTAAAACATTTTTATGCCGCCCCATTCGCCGAAGCCTCGGGGTGGCTTACAACATAGTTCCCATCAGCTCTGGCTAGATAGGCAATGGGGAGGACTGATGCGAAGGGCAATCCACCGAGCATCTGGAATTCCCCCTCCCTGGATGATGTTGGGCTTCCCCGTCAAGTGCTGGATGTGCCTGGGGAAGGAGACGTGCCTCCTGCAAGGAGTTTTCAGATTACAAAGTCAGTGCAGAAGGAACAACAGAAGATGGAGAAGGAAGGGGCAGCGTCTCTTTTGCTCTTATTTTAGGGCTGCCGCTCCTTGTACCGCTCAGCATGTCTCAGCAGGCGCAGGAGCCAACAGCCAGTGGCCCAGCATCAGGGTAAGGCCGGGCCGGGCCGGGCCGCATGTGCCTGAGCTGCATCCCGATGGAGCAGCAAGGCTGGGCTGGAGCAGCGGCGTCAAAGCTCAGCTCCTTGGGCCCAATCTGGACTGCGGGGCTTTCCCTTCCCCCGCTGCCAGTCATGTAGAGCCAAACCGGCTTTTGCACAACTGCCCTTCCAGCACTCTGTGTGGTTGAAAGGCCCCTCCTAGTGGCAGCAGGCGCTTTCAGCGGCAATCTGCTTTTGCTGCACCCCTTTGCCCTAAGCCCCGCCCACCGCCGAAAGGCAGCTCCCACAAGCTTCTCCAGAGCTGATTTGCCCCTAGGCTGAAAGACCAGAGGACTTCCGAGGCTCCTTCCGACTCTGTGTTTCTGGGAGGGGTGATTCATGCCAGCCTTGGGATCCCGGGGCTGCCCCAGGGATCCAGCGATCAGGCGGGAGAGGAGAAGCCATGCATTCGCTTTATGCAGCTTCCTTTGGGCTGCACTGTACTGACCACAAGGAGGGGTGCCTAGAAGAGGCAGAAGTGGGAATGCGAAGTGTTGGCCCTAGGGGAAAGGAGGATGCCATTTCGGCTTCACTTCAGGTAGCAAAAGGCCTCTGGCAGCGCTGGGACAGTGCCGCGGGACAACAACAGGCTGCCGAGGACGTCTCCCCTAAAGAGCAACAGAAGGCCGGAGAGGGGCAGGTCAAGGCTGCTCGGTCCGAAGGAAGGCCTCAGCACCAGCGCCCGCTGTGCCGGGGAAATTGCTTTCCAGCCTGGAGGATGCAGAATGAGTTGTGAGAGGAAGCGCAGCGCTAATGTTTTAGTACTTAGTGCTCTGTTTAGGGTTTTAAAAAACATCTGCTGTGCTGCCACTATACAAAGGATGATTATTTTGTATAATTGTTCAAATGCTGCAGTATGAATAAACATACAAATTATATTGGCATGGCTGCGCCCTGAAACATCGTCCCGGATAGCGCTGCTTTCCACTGGGACTGCAGCTGGCACACCACACAATCCCCAGGCCGCTTCTGGGCCAGGCAGAAGTGTGGAGATAGCCCCACAAAGAGCATCTCAGGCGGGGCCTTCAGTGAGGTGCTTGTGGGTACTAACACACCCACAGACAGCTCGCTCGGTCCCCACCAGGCTTCCTCTCCATCCGGACTTCTTTCTGCTGATTTCAAAACGCAGGTGCCGCCCTGCAGGGCTATTTGCATACAGAAGCCCCGCTTTATGTTTCCCGGCTGGAGCAGCACCTCAGCCTTGTAAATTAGGCTCACGGCACGTGGCTCATCTTTCAGGCTCACCAGCTTACCTTCTGGCAAATGAGCATTTGCGGACTTGGGGGCGCTCACTTTCGCAGCCGTTTTCTGCCTGGGCAAACTTTCCCATGTGATCCGCTGGTGAGAGCACCTGCAACACTATCAAATCTGGAAATATTGGGGAATCCCAGCAACCTCAAAGACGCTGCCTGGGAACCTGCAGGTGACATCCAGCCATGCGTTGCACCTGCAAGTACCTGCTGGCAGGTGCCCCTTGGCTTTCTGCAGCTGAGGACTGACCTGCTTGGCGTCTGAGTTGGGCTGGAGCCTCACCTGTGCTTGAACCAGCTGTGGGAAGACCCTGGCAAGAGCCAGCCCAGGCCTGCTGGGGGGAGTGCAGAAGGACAGCTGAGAAGAGTGGTGCTAGAGCATGCGTCCTGGAGGGAGGATATGGGGCCCAGCAAGGCACCTGTGACAGGTAGAGGGAGAACACGGCATTGTCAGGACTGCTGGCCAGCCAAGGGGAATGCCACCCAGTTAGCAGCTGCACCATGTTCCAGTTCTCCTTGCCCACACAGGCCTGGTGGTTTCCCTGCCAGCCGGTCCTCCAGCCTCTGGATGTTACCTTTGAGTGCCACATCAGTGCAGAGGACAACCTCCCTTAGTCGCCATTTCATAGCAGGTGAGGTGGCTGATCTGGCGTGCATAATGAGGACCTGGGTGAGTGGATGGGGTGAAGTCAGTTTCTCCCAGTTGTGCCCACCGGGGTACGTGGTTCAGCATCAGGGCCAATCTAGGGGGAGGCGGGGGATGTTCCGCAGTTTTGTTTCTCCCGGCTTCCTGTCCATTCAACAGTTAGTGGGGAGCATTTGACTCTTGTGCCAGGCTGGCAGGACAGACTGCCTGTGCATCGCCCACTCCGTCCCCCAACACCTGGGCCAAGACAGGTTGACAGGTTGAAAGATCCCCCCATGCCCCCCCATGCCAATTTGCTGTTCCTGGGCGAGCAGAAACTCAGTGCATCTTGGTCTGATCCACCCAGACTCTTCTGAGGTTCATAGCAACACATGGGGTGCTGGTTCACCCATCAGTCTTGTCGTCCACCAGTTCTGGTGTGTTGTCCATCTTCGTTGCTTTAACTTCTGCATGCCTGTTCATCTGTTTATGCATTCATTCATTGCTGCATTGGCTAAAAATGTGGGGTTTGGAGCAGCGCAACATTGTGAGATCGGGCGTTTTCTTGGTGACATCACAGGGTGGAGGAGCGAGGAGATAATCAGCACCATGCCTAAACAGCAGAACATGCCTGGCCCCAAGAACTTGACTCTGCACAGCAAAGCTACATCTGGATTGAATGCAGGGATGGTATTTCCACTAAAGATTGCTGGAATTGTGTTTTAAACATGCATACTGAGCAATGTGTTTCTGTCACTGATATAAGGGCTGTATGGAGAGACAGGCCGCTTTGTTGTCATTACAGTTTAGGCCACGATCCGGTGCACATAAGCCTCCATATCCATGGGCCTTGGTGTACACAGCACATGCGGGGGAGGCAGAGCAAAGATAATCAAAATCTCCATCACTGCTCTGCCTTGTTGACGTTTTGTCTAGACAGCCATTTTGGGTATCTAGACTGAAGTGCTGGAGCTGGGAGAGATGGAGCTGAGGTGACAATCAGAACTGAGAAACAGAAGTGTAAATGAGGTGGGGAAAGCTCACCGCAACAGGACAGCTGGATTTTCCCAAGGATTTCAGAATTCCGCTTCAACAGAAACAAGTACAATTGCTCAGTGGAACATGTCTGCACTTGCTACTCACTAAAATATTTTGGGAGGAAAAGAGAACCAGAAAGAGGGGAGAAAGATCCAGGAAAAAGAATGGAAATGTGATTCCATATCCATACAGAGACTGCCCTGGGCCTTGAGAACTAAAAGCTGTGAAGGGTGTATGCAATTCAAATATGGAGGCAGCAAAAGGGGCAGATGGACACCTGTAATTAATGCTTGAAGCAAGCCAAGTGCAGGGAAATTGTATTGCACCAAACACGGCCTTGGCCTTCCGTGGACACACACACACTCTTACGCCAGGTCTGCAGGGGGCATCCTCTGGACACGAAACACTACCATATCACAGGGGGTAATGAGGCTTGAACTGCTCTTTGTGAGATGCTTTTTTTCCTCTGTGCAAGGTGGGTGCATTCAGAAGTGTGACCCCTTTTCTGTAACCTGGCATAGCACAGCAGCCACTGATCCCAGGAAGGTTGTCCGCATTCTCATCAAAGTCCCTCTTCGGTAGTTCGGAACCTCGGGAGCTGTGCTAGTGGGAGATAGATGCCTGGTCCATCCAATCCTGGATTCTTGACACTGACTCCTGCCCAGGTTTCAGGCAGAAGTTTCCCCAGTTGACTGGGATACACGCCAAGGCCTGAACTAGGAGCCTTTTGCATGCACTGAGGTATGGCCCTTGCAAGAAAGTGGCATGTTTCTCCACTGCACCATGTGAGGTGGCGTAAGCAGGCAGCCCATGGCAGTGGATGAGCAGCGCTTGGGGAAACTGCCCAAGTCTTCCATGGTTCCACCTTGTTGTGCAGTTGGAGACTGCAGGAAAGAGGAGTACACCTGGTAGCCTGGCTGGTTGGTGGACACCCAACGGAGGGACTATGGAAGAGAGCCTCCTCCTTTCCAAGCCGAGGTGGCCCAGCTGAGTCACCATCAGAGCAGTTGGGATGGCCAGGCAGAGGCAGTGGGTGCGACCAGAAGGTGGCGCACATGTGGAACCAAGCAGGTATGGCCTGCTGCACCGGGCGCAGATGACTGGGGCTTCTTAAGTTTCCTTCTAGTGTGGAAGGAAGTCCACACCATTACCATTTCCATTGTGAGTGTTACGTTTGCATCACTTACCTTCATTGTTGGCCTGCTAAAAGAGGGTTCAGCGCTTTTGTTCCATGCACCTTTCATGTTCTCAGTGAAATCTCTGCATTAGCCGTTAATCCTTCAGCATCTGAACAAAGAGTAAGGCTGTTATCCAAGACACACTTGCCAGAGAGCGAGCTGCACAGTGCACAGGCAATAGGGAGGCTTCCAAACGATTCCCGAGCAAGGTTCGCGGGCACACGTGCACACGCACACCTGCACCTGCACACACCCCTTTGCCGATAAACCATATTAGTGCATCCTGCTTCATTTCTAAGCAGTCAGTATGGCTCCTTCCAGGGAAGGGGTGAGCAACTGTGAGAGCCCCAGGGTCAATTTCAACCACTTGGACAATGCCCACTCCGGCCCAATCCATCCTCTTTCGCCACACGCCACCAAATAGGGGCAGTAGAAGTGGGAAAACTATCAGCAGTTTGCTAGTGGCACAAAACGGCCAAACTTAGCTTTAAACAAAGGCTTAAAGCTAATTTTTAATTTTGTAGTGGGAACTACACTCAACTCTGGGGGTCTCCAACTCTGGGTGGACTTTTTGTTACCCTGCAGGCCCTAGAAGCTGAATCAGGATGTAATTTAGGCCAATGATTTCTCATAATTATCTTGGTATATGGCACTTTTATCTCTAAGGGTCAAGCCATAGTCACAAGGAGAAGAGCCATGGATTTTACAGCAGCGAGCTCTCCAGTTGGCAAACTCTCTTTACGGGGTGGGGGAACGTTCAGTTAATGGTTTCATTTAAAGACTTGCACCAGCTGGAATAATGAAACAATGTGTGAGGAACCATGCTTATTTCACATGCGGAGGCACATACACAAAGCGACCGCAAATGTGGGGCTCGCACCCTCTTTGTTTGCTGCAATCAATAATGCATACACAATTAGTCCCATAAAGCAGACGGAGG
Organism: Varanus komodoensis; assembly: GCF_004798865.1. Taxonomy (NCBI): domain Eukaryota; kingdom Metazoa; phylum Chordata; class Lepidosauria; order Squamata; family Varanidae; genus Varanus; species Varanus komodoensis. Next base: position 15,457,580 of record NW_025336346.1, read on the forward strand.
AAGGACCGCACCGAATCTCAAGTCATGTTAGCACAAATTACTCTGACCTTTCCCAGTCTTTGAAGAAAGGGCAGACATTCCTCTTCCGAGCGCTGGCACCGCAGCGAGGCTTCCGATGAGGCCCATTTGTCACTTGGCGCTTTCCTAACCGAGCGCACGTCTCTCACTGCACGGGCCGGCCTGACTTTTTCCTGCCTTCCTCGGAGCCTGGCATTTGATTGACCAACCTCTGGGCTTTAGGTTTGAGGTCATGTTGTCCGAGGAAGTACAAGGGGTAGCTATGCAAGTCTTTCCTTCCCTGCCTTGGCAACGCTCGCCGAAGAAATTTACAGCCTTCACCGTGTGGATATTTCAGAGAAGTTGGTTGTTTAACTTGACAGAATAATTCTGACATGGGAAACACAGTCAGAATTTGAGCAGATCCTCCCAGAGTCAGTCATCTGGAAAGCCCTGAGATTTAACAATCACGCTGCCTCCTTTGTATTTCGATGCTATAATTAGCTGGTGACACACTGATTTTAAAGCAGTGCTGCGAGGCGAGGCTGCCTGGCTGGCTCTTGACCCGGAATTGGCAAGGTGGGTGTCAGGGCATCGGGCGCCTTGTGTAACTCTGCACTTGCAGGAACGACGAGTCTGCATATTGCTAATTATACCCCCCAACACACACACACACTCACACACTTGTGTAAGACAGAAATCAAGATAGGACTATTTTGATCCTGGTGTGGACAAACAGCTCAGTTCTGGACACCACAGTGAGTTAGACAGGAACCAAGCCGGCTCCAGAGCTGTGAAGGCCTTCAGGCAAGGCCGGGTCTCCCTGCGCCCTCAGGTACCTCACCCTGCCTCAGAGAGCCTCTTTTTCGCTGCCATGGTCAGTGGCAGCCTCTTCCTCACCCTCCTCTTCCCAGCATTGCTCCTCCCACCTGCATGCTTGGGGGGCCAAGGCCCAGGTGCCCCCGCTCCCCGCCCCCAGTGCCTGGCCAGAGTGCCGGGGGGGGGGTTGGCCAGCAGGCAGCAGAGGTCAAGCAGACCCACTAAGGTGGGGTCCTCAACACGTGCCAGGCCACCCCCACCCTTGTCCTGGCCCTGGGCCTCGGCAAAGCGCACCAGGGAAAGCCCATGCCATTCCTCAGGATAAAGGCAGCAGTTCATGGTGCCACGTGGAGCCTCGGTCCTGAGGGGCTTGCCCTCCCCCGCAGTGTCCAGCTTTCTCCTGGTGCTGCTCTGGGCAGGTGAGTCTGATGGCAGCTCTAGCTCAGTGAGCGGAGCCGGATGGCCTGCATTGTTCATTTGAGAGCGCAAAATGCAATGGGATTTGAGGCTTGCCTTGTTTCTTCTTTTGTTTTTAAAGGCAGAGCACACGCACGAGATCAATGTCAGCTCGGCCCTGCGTTATGCGACTGAACAAATAAATGGGGATAAAAGAACTAAGTGTGGCAGAGTGTTGCTTGCATGGACCAACCTAAACATGTGGCCTCTGGGCACGGTACTGATTTGTTTGACTATACCTTCATTTGATGGGCTCTTTCCTTTCTTTGCAATACTCTGCTGTCTGAATCATGCGAACTCAGCCCATTTCCCAAGCAGCCTTCTGCTGCAAAGGTGAAGCCCGAACCAGGGGTTGGTGTGGGGCTGAGGCCTTGCTATGCTCAAGTGCCCCAGTGTTTTGCGAAAACAGTGATGACAACCATTCCAAAATGCTGGTTTACAAGGGGCATAGCAAAACACCCTTTCCTCACACTCCTTTGTAAGAGGGTTGCTGACTTCTTTTATGAAGAAAATGAGAGCAGGTGGGGCAGTGAGGCTTTTCAAAACCCGTCTTTGGCTTTGGTGACAAAATCACAGGAAACAAGCCGGTTGATCCGTGTAGTCTACCCACAATTGTCTTGCAGTGGGGAGCATCAGCCCTCCCAGGCTTCGCACGGAAGAATTTCCCAAGCCTTCCTGGAAACGCCTGGGATGGAGCTGGGAACCTTCTGCATGCAAAACAGGCGCTGTGCAACAGAGCCACAGTCCTTCCTCCAGTGAGCCCCTGTCTCTCCAGGTAGCTTATCTTGGCTCGGGGTGAATAAAGGGCATTTGCCCCAAAAGAAGAAGGTGCTGCCCATGCCCTACTGCTCCCTTTTCACTGTCCACATTGGCTTGCGCTACATGTGACTTGTAAGAAGATATTTTTAAATGGTGTTTTAAAAAAGCGTTTAGGGGGAGGGAGGGGGGGAGAGAGAGAGAGATTAGAATTGAGTTGGTTCCAAATCAGCATCCGGTGACAAGAAAAATCTGGAGGAAGTCCCAGAGAGGGAGAAAATCTCTTGGAGCAGCTGTCAGAGGGGAAAACAGCCTGAACAGCACAGTATCACAAAGTGCTTCACTTCATAACACAAGAGCCTGGGAGTCAACCCTGGTGTCACACTCTGCCCTGGGCAGCAAAGGGCACAAAAACCTGAGAAGCAGCAATTGCCGTCGCAATGGCAGAGGCTGCCTCTGCTTAACTCACGGGACATTCACGGAAGACCTTGAGGCCCCTGCCCTGTGCTGTGAGACACACGGGAAGGACCTCGATGGGCAAGAGAATGCAGAACAAAATGCAGTAAGCGGAACATTCACTGTGAATCATGCTGTGTCTTCTCAGTCCAAATAGAGGCCTTCCTCTCAGGGCTCCCGCCACCCTTTCTGTGCACAGGGGACATCTGCCTTTGCCTCTCCCCCAGTGACCTCCCAGTGCCACCACCTGTTCCCTCCCATTGCCTTTTCTAGTAGACAGTCAGCATTTCAAGGCTACTGAATTCTGGACTCCACGGGTTGTTTGGGGGCAGTAATCGTGATGCTTCCGTTTTCAGTGCCTGGCCCAAACCTGAGTACCACCATCCTGGCCTGTTCACCTGGAAAGAGGCAGCCACTCTGACCCACGACCATGCCACTGACGCAGGGAAGGGGAAACCAGAAACGCAAACATCCTTCTAGCACTGTTCCCATAAAACAAAACCTTCTGCAATTGCTGCATTTCAGCCGGTGGAATCTTGATGGGGGCTTCTGGGCAGGCAACCAAAACATTTGAGTCTGCTAACCTTTGAATGGTTTTTAAATGGCTTGTTAAAAGCTTTCTGTTCTTCAAATAGCATTTTAAGGTAGGTTTTTCCTTTATTGCTTTTAGTTTTTACTGAATTTAGACGTATATTTTAAATTGCCTTGGGGACCTGCTTGAGGAGAGAAAAAATGTATTCTCAGCATCTAACATTTTAAAGCTCTTCTGGACCAGCTGAGAATAGCAGGCTTCTGCAGGACACTCTGGAGCTATCGAGAACGAGTTTGCTCCATTCTTGAGAATGAGTTTGCGTTTGCTTTGTGATCCTCCTATACATACTGCTTGGTGTTGGCTGAAGCCTCTGGACTCGCCTGATTGCTCATCATGTGTCATGACACTGAAGACCTGCTTTGGTCGTCAGCTGCCAGAACATCTGGAGGCCACGGACTTATTTGGCCTGGGGGCCTGGAACAGTTTTTGCAAACAGCTGGCAATGCCGCTCCACTGCCCAAAACTGCGTCATCTAGACTTGCTATATTTCTCTCACAGGATCCTTTCCTGTTGCTGAAAATGGAGTGCATGCTTCCATCCTCCAAACTGTAGTAGGCCAGACTTTTACCTTCTATAACCTTATAGAAGCATATCGTAAACATATTGCTGCACAACTGATCAGAACATTACAATGTTGTGCACTAAAAATATTGTGGTTTCTGTTACCAGAAAATTGCTTTACTAGTGAATTAATTTCTATCACTTGCCTCAGTATCTTTGAACTACTAATTTAGCTAACTATCCACCCATAAACTATACTTCTTTTTCTGTAATTTAATTGGTATTTATTTAATTTTTGCTCTACCTTTTTTTTTAGCCTGAAAGAGGGTTGTACTACCAACAGGTTTTCAACATACTCTCAGTCTTGTTACACTTTTTGTCTGTTTGCAGAATTGATAGTTGGTTCCTGTTTGCCAGAAACTAAGAAAGATCCAGATGAATCTATTATTAGTATTATTATTATTATTTCTATGTTGTCCAATAGCCAAAGGTCTCCGGGCAGTTTACAACAAGTAATTCAGATATTTTAATTTAATTATTTGTGCAAAAATTCTAAAAATTGGATGCTTCAAGACTGGTGGCTGAAAGACACTTCATATGTTACATTTTTTTCTGTGTGTACATAAATGATGTATGTACGGAATACATAGTCGGAGTATATACATTAAAGCATTCTGGTGTGGTGTAGTGGTCAGAGCACTGAACTAGGACCTGGACGATCCACGTTCTAGTCCCTGCTCAGCCATGAAGCTCCTTGGGTGACAATGGGCCAGTCGAGACTTCCAGTGTAACATACCGCACAGGGTGAAATGGAGAGGAGGAGGATCGTGGATGGTTTTTTCCCCCGCTGGTGGAAAATGGAGGGATGTAAATGCAAATAAAGTATAAATAAATTAATTATAAATGTAATCATAGTGTACAAAATCAAGCACACTGGATCAAACCAAGGATATATGTATATCCTACTGCTAGGATGCCAAAACCCTGGACTCATATAGAGACTGGAAGACAGTTATCCTTTGGATTTTCCACGTCTCCAAATTTTTCATTATAGCTCTTGGATGAAAAATTGTATACAAAACTTCTTAGACTGGAGAAAGAGGCACACATAAACAAATGTGAATGTTCACGCCATTTAGAAAAAAAAAGTATTTGCAGGATGAAGAAGAAATTGGATGGGACAGGCTTGCGATCAAACGCAAGCAAAACTGACACAGTCCAGATATAGACTGACTTATACATCCTTAGTTCCTGTATCAAAATTAGATCCAGTGTGGAAACCAGTTTTCCATTCATGGATCACACTTCCTGCAACAGCATCGATACTTAATTTTGATGATACAACACATCACTCGGAAAGAAACCAGATTTATTTGATGAATATAAACGAGCTGATCAACACCAAGCACTTCTCATACACATGATAACAATGTTATGAACTCTAAATACCTCAGCACTTAACACATCTACAAGACATTAAAATTACAATGACTCTTCTAAAACATGCCCACTGGTAATTTCTAAGGATTCCTTAGTTTCATATCAATGTCCTTAACCACATGTCAAGATCACAATCCAGAACATGCCACTCACTTGAAGGAAATTATTACAAGAAGCACTAGCAATGAGAGTCAAAGGGAAATAGGGGACACTGACCCATTGCTGCAGAACATCACATTCAAACAATCACTCTACACCGAAGGAAAATGCAGGTAGAGGTTGTGACACATCTGAAGTCTTTTCATTAACACTGTTTAAAAAGGAAATCAAAATCCACTTTCAAATGAAAGTCAATGTGCATTTACATGCATACTGGATACACAAAAGTCATTTAAATACAAAATTCATTCTGTACATTTAAATGAAAGAATGTGCAGTACAAGCTTGATCCCACAGTAAAATAATACTTATCTTAACCAAAAATTTGGACTTTTTTTACATTTCAAGGGGGAAGAAAACTACCAAACATCATTCAAATAAAATGTTTGCCCAACATCACAGTGTTTATTGTAAACCCAGAGATTCTATTTTGTCATATGAAAAAGATTTCCTCCCCGACATCATAGAATTCCATGTGAAATGGGGAAAAAAACAATGTTAGACAAAATTTTTTCTATATAGGCTAAGTCTTAGGCCTTGATAAAAGTCAGGATCAATACTGTTACCAATATGAGTGGAGCAAAAAAACCGCCTCCAAAATAATATCTGTGACAAAATTGGCACATACATATAAATATCTAGCTATACAGTTTTGTTTTAAGGACCCTATGTTTTCCTAGTTTATTTCCTACTTCAAGTATTCAGTTGCAGAATTAAGGTAAAGACCTGACTGTAAGAGACACAGGAGGCATGATCTGCCGCGACGCTCCTCCGCGCGAGCCCCGCTGGAATGAATGGAGCCCTCCGACGGCTCACGCCACGCACCTGCTCCTTTCATTTCCGTGAGGCCTGTGCAAAGGAACATGCCAGTGGATTGTGCCCAGACAGCTGTCCCTTACTAGGACAACAACTTTGTCAAAAGAAACCATTTTGTTGTCCAAGTTCACAAGTGCAACATTTGTCATATGTGCTAAAGAAACTCCCAGGAGCTTTGCTTTTTAAAAAACAAACAAACAAACAAGCCCAAAAGGTTTAAAACTCCATTAATAGTCAAAGAACATGTTTAAAACTTAAATGAATATGGATTTTCTATGCTATACAGATTTTATACAGATTTATTATCACATGGACTGAATTTAATTACACCAAGCAGAACTCCTGCTTGCATTCAGTGGCTCTATAATTTCATTAATAATGATGGTGCAAATAACTAATACATTACTGTTTCCTAGACAAATCATAATTTCCAGGGGGTTAATACGTATGGCTCTTACAGGATGATCAGGTTTAATTGCACCAAGCATTCAAAAATATTGACAACATTTTTCTAAATTCAGTGCAAGATTTTAGGAATATCCTGTGCAGAATCCTCTCTTTTTTTCTCATAGCAACGACGACAACAACAAAAATTACTAAGAATTAAGGCCACACATGTTTAAATTCATGGGGAAGCGGTCCACCAAGCACTGCTGTGACAAGACTCCCATTCACAACAAAGGGGAAAAGGTCTTAGCACACATCTTATTTAAAACGAATGGAAGTTTCACAACACCAGTGCTTGGTGGATTGCACATGTTGCTTGTTTTTTAGAACTGCAGATAGTAAATATCCACGTCCAAGAGCCCGGAAGTGCTCCTTCCACTGCCAAACAGATGTGCCAGGAAAAAAACTGAGCCTTTGTATGCACATGTACTCCAGACTGAATGAAAATGCTCATTAAGGGAAAAATTCTCCCTTTGGGGAAACTGCAGATATTGAATAATCAGTAATAATCTGTCACTACATATAATAGCATCAGAGTTCCCCCCTCCCCACTTTTCCCTCCTGGCATGTGCTTCAACATGTTCACATTTAATATAATTTGTTTGATGATGGAGATAATTTTCAATGATCTCCTCATTCAATGATATTTTCATTAAACATCTAAAATACAATATAAACGATGGTAGATATTGTTTCCCTGTTCAGAAAACAATGAACAGTCCCTTTCTGTAAAGGAGACCTAATGCATATATCGAATAATTACAACATTCTTATTTTAGTCCCAGCTTTTAAATTAAATATTGTTGCGAATTTGGACAATAAAAGTTTGATACATCCTCTTAGATGTTTGTAGATATGTATACAGATGAGTGTATACATGCTTGTTTCAAGCTTTTATCGTCCAGACATACATCAACCACTGTATGTAAAGAGTTTCTAACCAATTTAGACTGCAATCCTATACACACTTAGCTGGGAGTAAGGCTCACTGAACTCAGTAGGACTTACTTCTAAGCAGTTATGTATAGGATTGCGCTATTAGATGCCCCATGCATTGTCAGAGACACACAGCATATTTTCATATGCCTGCAGTTATAGTACCTAAAATTGATTTCATTTCCAACCTGGCCCAGAGCTTAATACTGGTGGTTACACTATCAAAATGGTTTGAATAACAATAAATATAAGAAACAGAGGAGGGCAAAGACTTAGTATTTATTACCCTGAAAAGCCCACCTTACTGGGGTATGGCTAACGCTGACACCGTTACGTAACAGCTTTCTAGTGCCTGTAATATTCCAATGCTTTAGAAGTGATACTTTAGAAGAAACTAACCAGAATTAGCAGATGATGAGACTGCAGCTAATATAACCTCAATTGCTTATTAAAATTAATACAAATCTGTCAAATTAAAGTGTGTTTCAATGAACTTCATTTAGTAAGGTTCAGAACAGATGGTAACTCTGTTAAAAAATGGAATAATTCATATGACCCCATTTAGGGAAATGAAGTTCTTCTAATTCCCATTCAACTCCCTTAACTGTTTCCAAAGTATCTGACTTCATAAGAGAATACAAGAAATAATGGAGAAGACATCCATTCATGCAGCCCTCTTTGTGTGCCCTGCCCACTTCCATGACTTTTCCGGGACAGCGTTCCGAATCCCGCTGCAGTAAATCTCCGACTTCTTTCTCCTCTCATCATCCTGCAGTGCTGCATTCATTTGCTTCCTCCTCCAGCTCCTCTGATAACTGCAACACAATGAGAAACCATACAAACTGTTAGCTGATGCAGCTGCCGGAAAAAGTAGGGCTGTGAAGGCTGTCTGAAAGCTTTGTTTTATATGCAGGGTGCATTCCTTTCTGGGCTCTCAAATTCAGGTGTGGGGACTTGTGTTGCGTGCCAATGTTCCAAGATCGACCACCTATCAATGAGGTAGCAGAGGAGCCAAGATTCCCAAGGAAGTGGGTGTCAGTACCTCCAGATTAGTAGGAATGGTCATGTCATCTGCCATCTCCTCATCGGCCTCCCCAGGCCCAATTCCTTAGTTGCAATTCTTAGAGAAATGTGTTTCCCCAGGAACATTATATAGTTCCTTGTTATGAGCGCACAGAATTTGGCAGTTGGTCAGTCCTGAATGGGAAATTAAGACCCATTCGCTTTAGCAAAATGCCCTGCTCCTGGTGGAGTTGGAAACAGCTAGAAACCTTTGGTCAATATGGAGCAACACAGCAGGCTGCATTTCTGGGCTCCCCTTGGAGACATGGCTGCAGAGACTGCAGTTAAAAGCACGTGTGCTTCCAGATCCCGATTGTGGGCCTGTCTCTCCCAGGAGCGCACCGGTCTCCATCATGGCGTTTCACCCAGTGGCTTGTTCCTGGAGAAAAGGAAACTTTCATCATTCTAATTACTGAAGCTTATCATGGGTTGGTACATGTGAAGATCTACAGAGGGTGCTCTGCTTTTGTCAGAAGGTCACAAAGTGGTTCACAGGATACCTTTTATTAGTAAACCAGAAACATCTTACTAATTGGGTATGTTTCAGAAACTGGCATAGCAACACTATCAATTGAGTCTTCTTAGTTCCCTTTTGAACTCTCAGCATGTGTAACCTGAGTTGAACGTGAGGGTGAAAACAGATAGACAATGAAGTGTGGTAGAAGTGATTTGGATCCGCATGCCTCCAAATGCAGGAAATTTGCAAGCCATTTCTGCCACACTTTCGAATGTGTGCCCAGCTTCCCCGTGGCATGCTCTCCATCCTTCCTCATCCTTCCAACTCCATGAGCAAAAGTTTCAGTAGCTTGGTAGTAGTAGGTCCTGGGAGTGCCTGGGAGCTCCCTTTACCAAAACAGGGCATTCATTTCAAGCCTAGTCCTCAGATGTTAGTCACAGTGAGATTACTGAGACTTATTTAAATTAGGGGTATATACCTGTGGGTCAGATCAGATCCCCCTTTGGGGCTCCTAGGCAACCCTGTTGTTTTTTTTCAGCAATACCGCCTTTCTCCTTTCATTTTCCACAGCTTTCCCTCCGCATTTTAAAAAGTTGAAATAACGCCCCCAAAGGGTTAGTTGATAGCAGTAAGAGATTTAAACTAAAATACACTGCTAGATTTGGTAATTTGGCCCTACCTGATTTGCCTTGGCCCCACTCAGTGCTGGAAACTGGCCCTCCGAAGCCTGCCTGAAATTGGAATTGGGCTTCAGGCAAAAAGAAGCTCCCCACTATTGAGGCAGTACCTAATCAGACGCTAACATAGCTTGTGCTGCCGTAGCATGAGAGGCCTCTTGCACAAGGCCAGCAGCGGCTGCCGATGCAGCGGCATTCCTAGGAAGTGCTGTGGTGCAAGCAAGCACTTGCACTAGTGCGACTGCACCACAGACCCCTTCCACTAACACAGATAAGTTTACACTTGGCTCAGTGCAAAGCATAAATATAAACAGAGATACAGATGAGACGTGGCCCCGGTGCAAAGGATTTTCAAGGTTTGGTCTCTTTCAGATAAAATCATGCAGACTCCATCTTCCTTGATAGCACTGCCACTGAAGCGTCTCACTTTCAGCCCTCCCCCCCCCCCCAGACATGCGCTCATCGCACAATTCATTGGACTGGCGTTTCAAAGCAGGCTGCATTACCTCATCAGCAGACCTTCACTTTGGAGAGCTTCAAGTCGAACTGTCAGGAATTCAACCAGCCAGCCAGCCAACCAAAAGCAGGTGGGCAGTGCAATTGAGTAAGGCTGCCCCTTAATCCTTTGAACTCTGAGGGTCATGGGCATTATACGGAGGGCAGAAGGAGCAAGGAGGTGCAGGTCAGTGCTGTGCTCCTCCGGCCCAGCTGAAGGCATGGACGGCTGATGAGGGCCATCGAGTCTTTTGCCCCATGGCCCGAGGACAGCAGCCTGGCAGCACCTGCCTCCTCCCTCTCCTTCCTTCTGGAATACCCACAGAGCGCCATCTCCGAGGCCTCGCTCGCGACCCGGGAGAGGTAGGCTGCATGGTTCCTTCCATGCTGGCTGTGAGGGCAGAGAGGGAGCTCTAGGGCCGAGGTTAGAGCTGGGATTCCAAATCCTTCTATGGCCATCTAGACTCAGTCTAGCAGCCATCGGATTTCCCCCTAAAAGGTTTAGAATTACTCTGACAGGCTTTGTGACAGCTTTAAGCCTAATTTATCTGATGGTGGCCTCTAGTTTATGAAAAGGCAAGGCGCAATGCAGCACACAACGCCTCAGGATTACAAGACTCAGTTGCTTCTGCAACCAATTAATATGGCTAATGTGAAGTTATACAACATAAATGCACACTATGTATGCAATTTATCCTTGAGAGAGAGAGAGAGAATGAGAAAGAGTATAACCTGAATACATTCATAATCTTTTTTCTTTAGTTTTAAAATGATTACTTGGGTATTATATTCGGAAATAATTTTATTCAGAATGCTTTTTCTTGACATCACACAGGAAGAAAGACTAAAACAAATCCTTTGCAGTTTATTGGCTTATGAAATTTACTCTGTCTGCGGTTCAAACATTATAACTAAAATTACCTAATAGTATTCTCACACAGTTATAAATGTGTTTCCAATATGTCCATGTTCCATGCTGTGTTGCATACAAAATGCTTCTCTCTTGGTTTTTAATAAGTCATATGTTGAGAATTATTATTTTGGCCAAAATAGTTTGGGATGTTGTTTATGTTTTTTTTCTGAAAACATGTGATAACATGCATGGACAGCAGACACCTGGTTACATTGTACATACTACACAGATGGCCTTCAGAATTTGCTGGGAAAAAGGGATTTGTGGATAGGCCAAGAGTTATAGGACCTTCAGACTTGTATGCCCCTGTTTCTTCTGCTGGCCCTTAATAGCTAAACCTTGTGCTGATCACTTGCTTGCATGGATTCAATTCTGGTAAAATAAATAGATGAACGATCAGCTAAAATAGTGCTTCCCAATCTTTCCTATGTCCCGCACCCCTAGAAAATGCTTGATTTATGTTCACACCCCCTTCAAAAGTAATATCACCTTTGAAGATGAAGAAGTCACATGTCTAATTTTTAAACCACATACAGCACTGCAGGTGAACAATTTGAACTAAAAAATAAGCATTTAACTTGGTGCATGAAATTAAAATATAAACTGAGTAATAAAAAATTGTAAACAGTAAAATAAATCCTAATTGTGAACATAAAATTCAATGACTTCTGTGTTCTTGCTTCTTATTCACAATTTTGTCCAAACGTGGAACTTCCTTGCTGGTTGTGATACTCAAGTCTGCCTGCAGATTCAGGTGATTCCTAGACTTTGTCTTGATTGACAAAAGAGAACTGAATCTAAATGTAAACAAAATAATAAATAATTTTATTAATTGGGCTAAGTTTTGGAGAAAAATGGCATAATTCTCCAATTTTGGTCGCACCCCCTGAAAGACCGTCTTGCAACCCTGAGGGTACAGGCATCCCAGGCTGGGAACCCCTGAGCTAAAACAAAGCAAAAAAAATCACCTTCATTTATATTTGAATTTTATGATAAATTTGATAAATAAAGGTGCATAATTTCTTTTAAGCAAATAATAGAGGCACTATTGAAGCAAAATTGTGGATCCAAATGATGGCTGTCCAGGAGCAGCCCTGTGCAAAATAGTTGGAGCTTGATCCAAAACTTTTTGACGTTAATGGAGAGATTCCCATTGACTTCATTAGACATTCAGATCCAACTCTGGCACAAGAAGAAATGGTTTCTACAGAGCTGGAAAGTTTGGGAGTTCCTGAAGTAGATCGTGTTACTAGCTCTGGCACATAAAATCTTTGCAAACTTTTTATGAAAACTGTAAGTCAAAGCACACATTGCATTTTGTGAACTGTACATAGTTCCCATTCTTTTGTGTGCTGAGGATTGTTCGGAGAGATATATAGACAGACGAAGCACCCATATGAATTAACAAGAAGCACATGTTCCAACCATAACAACGGTCTATTGACCCTTCTTTCTCTTCTTTGATACCAGGTTGGGAGTCAAATAAAGCCAGTTTACAATTTCCTAATGTTCTTTCTATTTTACAAACTAAAGCACCCATGCAATTCACCTTCACTTATGCTATTCAAAACAAAATTTGCTCACATGGAGGAACAAAGAGCAATAAAATGCAAAATGCAGATTTATTCCTTGGCTATCTTATTAGCCTTCATAGAGTACAGAGTGGTATCAGAGATCTTAAATAAATCCTCCCATCCCGGTTGCTTTATGCATTCATCAAGATATTGCATACATTCTGACTAAAAAGGGGGGAGCAGGGGAGAAAGATTTGCAAGCAAGAAATGAAGCGGGGGAAGAATACTGCTTTCCAAACCTTGGCAGAGTTGAATAGCACACAAGCACACATATGCGTGCACAGACACAAATGAACTGCACTATGCAGAATTTACAGAACACACAATACTGCCATTCCCTCATTAAACAGCTCCAGGCACATGAATTACACCGATTTCAGTAAACCTATTTCTCTGGTAGGCATTTTACAGCACAAGCTATGCATTTCCCATCAGAAGTACATTCCACTGAGTTGAATGGAGCTTTACTCCCAGATATGTGCTCCTTTCATAGCTTAGGACCACAACCTGTCAGAGAGCCTCTCCCAACCACAATTTACTCAGCTCAACCTCTGGGACTGTCCTCTGAGTGCCAGCGCCCAGGGAAGTGCAGAGGGCGGCAACAAGTGGGAGGGCTTTCTCAGTGGTGGCCCCACTTCTGTGGAAAAGCCTCCCCATGCAGTCCAGCTGGTGGTGGATTTGTCATCCTTTAGGTGCCAGGTTAAGACAGCCCTCTTCTCTGAGGCCTTTCAAGACTTATTTGGCCACCAGGAGCTTGAGGGGGATCACTGGGGGTCTTCCAGAGCCATTTTTTTTACAATGTGTTGCTACTTTTGTTCTTATTGTGTTTGCTTGTTTAAATTTTTTAATGTTTTTCTTCTGATTTTATGATAGTTCCATTGTATTTTTATCAGCTGTTTTTACAAACTGCTGTAAACAGCCCAGCGAGCTTCAGCTGTGGGGTGGTATAGAGATGATGATGATGATGATGATGAGATGAAGACATATGCAAAGCACTGAAGCCTTAGGGTTTGATTCCAAGCACCTATCTGTGCACAAGAACTCCGTGGCTGCACTTCAGCACAAAACCAGAGATATGGGGTCTGCAGAGGCTGAGATGCTGCCTGAGGACAGGCTCTGCATGGGAACCACGTGGCTTGTGGCTAGCAGGTCTCCTGAACAAACACACCTGTGGTGGCCAACTTGTGGCTCTCCAGAAGTTTGGGTCTCCACTCCTCTCGGGCAATGGTGAGCAATCATGGTAAGTAGGAGGGTTGTGTTAGATCAGAGGCAGGCAGAATTGCCGGTCCCTTCTAGAACCGCCATGCCAAAGCACAAGGAATGCTCCTCTTCTAAAACTGACCACACCTGCATGAGCCTTCCGTGGAAGCTGCTGCTCCCCAGCACTGCCAGCACCACTGAGGAAGAGCTGCCGAAGCATGTAAAGACAGAAGAGGACCCGTAGGTGGGAAGCATTTTCCAGCTTGTTTTCCCTTGGCATAAAGGCACCTGCCTGATTATCAGATTTTGCATTCCCTCCCTCTCCTTTCCAGGGGATTTGCAGAAGGGCAGGGTAAACACAGAGAGGTGAATGGGGAAACTGTTTAATAACAGTAGTAAACTCAGGCTATTTTTGACACCTGGGTCAATGTCCATCCTGCTCCAGATGCTTTCCAAATGTCTGCAGCAAGCACTCAGACACCAAAACAGATACTCGTAGACAAAACTTTAAAGTGACCTCTTCGAACATGTTACACACGAATCACACTTAAAAGGCAAACAACGGATATAGTAGTGCCTAGCTGTGTGTGAGAGAGAAAAAGAAGCTGCATTTGGATAATCATATCATAGCTTAATAAAGCAAGATGTAATTGGCTTTTTTGTCTATGGTACATGGTCATTTTACTCTTCCCTTTGTTGGGTGATGCAATTAATCCAGGAAACTGTCAATTAACTGCAGCTTCCTGTTGCCAGCTCTGGAGTAAGCCAAGATTTTAAACTGCATCTGCATCCATTGACCGTCTCATGCTACAATTCACAACCAGTTTTGATGCGCCTATTTGCTGGAGACAGGTCCTCAAGATGAATCCGAAAAGGCAGGCAGTTGTGCTGTTCCTACCAAGTAACCAGTTCTAGCACCTCTGTCTTCACCAGAAGAAGGTCTTTTGAAAAGGGAGTGGGTCTTCATCACCCATTCAAGGCCAGCCCGTCCCAAAGCCTAATCCAGGTGTGGTGGTGATGAAACTGAAGCATTGCCTGGACAGTGTGATGGTCTGGACAAGGGCCAATAAATGAGACTTAATCCAGATAAGACAGAGGTTCTGTTGGTGGGCAGTTCAGTTGTCCCAGGGAATGAGATTCACCTTGTTCTGGACAGAATCGCACTCCCCCTAGGGACCGGGTGCATAGTGTGGGAGTACTCCTTGACCAAGAGTTCTCTCTGGAGTCCAGGCGACTGCTGTGGCGAAGGGCACCTTCTGCCAGCTTCAGCTGGCCCATCAACTACGTCCTATCTGGATGAGCAGCGTCTAGCAACAGTAATACACACTCTGATACCCTGACTGGAATACTGCAATGAGGCCCACTTGAAGACAGTCCTGGTGCTTCAGTTGGTACAGCAAAGAGCTACAAGACCGCTCACGAGGCCTGACAGACATGATCAGATAACACCAGTCTATATCGCCTTAACTGGTTACCAAGTGAAGTCCAGGCCCAATTTAAGGTGTAAACCTCAAACCATTTAAAGCCTGGCTATTTAAAGAATGTCTCCTTCCATATACACCTGCCTGAACTTAAGATCTTCCACTGAGGTCCCTCTTTGGGAGCCCTCTTAAAAGGAGGTTGGAAGAGTGGTTATTCAGAGAAGGGCCTTTTCTGTGGTAGCACCTCAGCTTTGGATTCTGCTTTCCAGAGAGGTGCACCTGACACCGACACTTTAATCTTTTTGGTGCCAGGCCAAACCTTTGCATTTTCCCAGTGTTTTAAGGGTTGATGGGTTTTGAAATTGAAATTTTATTATATATCTTTATATTGTAGTTTAATGTGCTGTTACTGGTTTGTGAGGCATCTTGAGACATGTCTTGGGTAAAGGTGGGGTAGACATTTTTTAAATAAATAAATAAATAAAATATTTTGATTTACAAGACTGCATGATCATAGAATCATAGTAGAGTTAGAAGGGGCCAATAAGGCCATCATATACAGGAATCAAAGTGAGATATCCATGCTGGGAACATTCCTCCTCCTCCAGCCACTGTGATGACAAAAGCTAAGCTCAGGTGAAACAGGGATTCTGAGCGGGATGGCAGAGGACGTCTGTGTCTCCAGTAATCAGAAAGTGAGGTGTTCCTTGAGCATTAGGACTGGTCATTCGATCAATCGATCAATCTTATACTCTGCTAAGTTGGCCCGAGTGTTCTTTTGCCTCCAGATTCCAACAGGAAGCTTTGGCTTACCTGCCATGTACCTCACAGACAGCAGTGTCACCATCCAACATCTCCCGCTTCCACGGCTGCAGGGATCGCTTTGCTATCGCCTGCCGTCCGTGTTCTCTCCCCACTTCCTTTCGCAGAGACATGCAATAGCCCAACCATCTGGACCCTTTGCTCTGGGAAGTGACAGGTTGATGTGGAAGCTACCCGTTCATTTACAGCACCGGCCCACATTCAGCACAGCCGATTCCCGAGGGACCACTCATGCCACGGCCCTGCGGATGTGCCTGACTTCCAAAGCCCCCCATTGCAGCCGATGACGGCCTCATCACTTCTGAGCAGCCGAGGGCGACGTGACTCCGTCGGCCATAGAAACTGCAGCGGCAGCAGCATCAAAGCAGTTGCCTGCAACCTCGCTGGGAAGCACAGCACTGAACACTAGAAGGCAGTGTGTGTGTGTGCATCTGCACATGTGTGCATTGATTCATAAAAAATAAGGTGCAGCTCACTGAGGTGTTTCTCGTGTTGGTGAATGATGTGGCATCATTTCTTTAAATCGGTCTGCACTTCACAAGCAAGTTTGAGGATTATACGGAAGATTTTGGAAGTGTAAAAGCCACACACACACACAGAATGCCTGATTTCATAATTAATTATATTCTCTTCATCCTGCACAGATGTTTAAAATATAGAGCAAACAAAACCAGTCATGACAATGATTTTAATACAAAATTTCAGTTAACTCAAAATGGAAAATCTGCAAATACCAAGATGCCAAAGACACCTAAGACACTTGCTGAGTTAAGTGAAAAGGTAAAATCCAGTTTAAATTTATAGCATTCCTTCAGTGTCCCTCTAGGAGTTTGGCTTCTTGCCAGTGTTCCTTGTTAAAAATTTGTTAAACGTGTTTGGCATTAATGCAAACACAAAGTACTCATTTGTTACAAATTCTAATGGAATGCATTCATTTAAGGCAATGAAGTAGTTACCAGAAGAGAAAAAAAAATGTTCATTAACTACATTTTAAAAATACAATGATGTATGCGGTGCATAACTATGGCGCCCCAGTGGCTGTATAAATATCTGACAGAATAACCACAAGTTGTGTTTGGTCTGAAACTGGAATCTTTTAAACATAACCGATAGAACAGAAACTGGTTTTGTTTGTTGTCAAAACTGATGTTAGTCTTTATTGTTTAGAACTAGTAAAAATAACCAAAGTTTTGGTGTCTTGCTTCTTATATCTCAAATCAATAATAATGAGCACCCAGGTTTAAGATGAAGGAAATCCCCTCACTTGAATGGTAAGCAAAGCTTTGGATGCTCTGCCTAGAAAACATTATATCCAGCAAACAACACAGGTTTCGTAATTTAGACATCAAGCAACTGAAAATAAATCTGAAAAATGAGTAAGCCTTGTCAATATTTGGGAATATATTTCAGTCACACTAATTTGTATTCAAAAGAGACAGATTAAAATTCATACATAGTAATAAGGAATCAAAAGGCTACTGTTAAATTGTTGGAATAAGAAAACTTATGTTTGCTAATATACCTTGGACAGGATCTCACGTCACACTAAGCTACCCTGCAAATAGGCTACACAGGGTGGGTTGCTCATGAAACAACCCATGATGTGTGCGCCAGGTGCTCGGGCTCATCAGGACTTGTTCCCTTCCGTCCCCCTCATCCTCCAGCATCCTTCCCAGTATTATCCAACTGGCCTGCCTGACACTGCTCCAACCACGACCCATTTTCATTCATGGCTTAAAACCAACCAACCAACCAACCAAAAATTGAAGCTTCAAAATTGGGGTCAGTCTTTTTCAGCCACAGAAAATCCTGCAAATGTGTTGATAATCTTTTAATTGTTATGATGTTTGCCAGCCTTGTGCAGGGGCGCTCAGGGCTGTCCAATTGGTGCAGTTTTGCCTGGGCAACTGCCTTCTCTATTTCAGCTCGAAGGGTTTGGGTAAAGCAGAGTAGGTAAGGTATGGCAGGACGGGCAAGTTAAAGCTCACTGTCGTGGTCACTGGAGCACAACTGCTGAGTTGTTAATTTTAAAGCACCAAAAACTGAAAGAAAGTGGCAAAAGTACGTGCACCAGAAGGGGACAATCTCTGCCCTTGGCAATGTCATCCTGAATGAGGTAGCGTGAATGGGGTCCCAAGGGGGGCAACTATAAGTACTTCTGGTGCCAGCACCCCTTTTGCTTTGGTCTACCCGCTTCCAAGATGTTTTTAAACTGTTGGGCATATTTGTGGATTTTTTGGATTAGGAAATATAAGTGCATTTAAGGGCTGGGAAGGAAATGGAGAGGGAATTTCTGGACTTGGCATAATGGAGCAGTTAATGTAGCCATGCAAATTTCCCTTCCATTTAATTCCTTGCCCTTAAATTTACCCAGAGGATCCCTCCATTTACTTCTTGGCCATTAAATCTACATGAAGCAAAGTCAGGAAGCATGGCTGGGATTTTTGTCTTTGGCCAACAGCTCGCTAGCCAAACCCAGCAACCCACCATGAAATTGCTATCATGCACTTGGATGGTGTAACAACCCATCAAGGATTAAGCACTCCTTGAAAAAAGCCATACCTTGTCATGGGGGACTGTTGCCAGAATATAAGCCACCCTGTGGAGGGGATCCTGGCAACACAAGAACTCACTGTGCTAATTCCCCATGATGGGTTGTTGTGAATTAAAGTTATCAACAGAGAAACTGCTACGTGAAGACCGTGATAGACCTATTGTAATCCACGGAGATAGGCAGAGAAAGCATGTGGAATGTCAGTCATTTCCAGACCCTTTCTCTTAAATGGGAAAAATGGTGATTTACCTCATACAATATGGATATGCTCCAGCGCTTTTTGTTATTTTTGCTCTGATTGTATTGAGCTGAAATTGGACCTGGTGTCTGAATTACTGGGGTATGGATCTGATGAACTTTCTAGGTTGCAATAAAGAAAAGGGGGAAGGTGGAGGGGGAGGGGAGGAAGGAAAGAAGGAAGGAAGGAAAGGCTAGAATCACTAAACTGGGTTAAGAATAACAGCTGATTCCTGAGGGATTCATAAAGTAAAATGGATCAAGTCTTTGGGTTACTGAGTGTCCTTGAAAGTGTCCAAGCACTCACGGCAGAGCTGTCTGAACGACAGCTGGGCTACCTGGCAGGAAGCTTTTCTCCCTGGGAATGACTGTAAATCAGATCTGCAAAAGGACATGACTTGATAGACTCCCCCCACCCCCACCATCACAAACATACATAAAACATTTACTCAAGAGCTCCAAACACAGGTCAAGGTAATGTAAGATGGCCTAATGCACATTTCCCCCCCATATGCTGTTTCCGCATTGAATTCTAAGCAGAAGTCTGCATTACAGAATCAATGTATTGCTCTGAAGAGGCTTGGACCTGGTCCCAGAGCTGATAATGAAATGCTCCTCATCTTTTCTGCTTGCCCAGGCTTTGGATCAGGCTCAGAGAAGGGAGTGATGAGCAAACTGTGTAAACACACACTATTTACCCAGCTCCCTTTGGCCATATGGCTTGTTTATCAAAGCAACTACGTTTCCCCTCAAGAGCCAGGCTTCTAAAACATGTTCGTAAACTTTAAAGGACCAAAGAAGGAGAAAGTGTGGAGCTGAAAGTGGCTCAAATAACAAAGAGGGTGCTTACGAGATCCTAACGGCTGTCAATACTGCCAATCACCTAATGAAACCTGAAGGAGGCTTGTTTTTCCCTTCTTGCTGATGTGGAGTGCCATTTATTCTCATGTGAGGGACTAATTATGGGGCCGTTTTTTTGAAGATCAAGGTTTTGCGATCTCTGCTGCTTAATAACATGGTTTGCTGTCTGCCACCTGGGACGAGGCAAGGCGCTCCCTTTCGCTCCTAAACAGCAGGCACTGCCTTAGGCCAGTGCAAGTGCAGGCAGGAAACCGAGCCATGCGCAGCTCAGTTAACCACTTCGGTGCTGGCACTGCTGTCGCAGGAATCGATGCCCCGGACAGGCGACAGCAGCAGCCCCAGGGGGACTCCCAACCTTGGGCAACACGGATCGTGCAGCTGGGGAGGAGCACTGCTTCCTCTGCGATAGGTTGCTCAGTGCTGCCCAGATGTCAGGACAGCCACAGCTGGGGACAGGATATTGTTTGAAGTAGTAAAATGCCATTTTATTTGGGCTCAGTGTTTGCTCGAATACATCCGAGTGCTCGAGGAGGGAAGTGGCTGAAGTCCAGTTGCACCGAGTCCCCCAGCCAAACGAGTCGTCTCACTAGGAAGCTGCGATGCCCTGTTTGCCTGGCCTTGTATGCTCCACTGGACGATTTCCTGCTGGGACCTGGTGGCATAACAGGAGGCAGAGAAGCCTGCTGCAGTCTACGTGTTTTGGGCTGCAGCAGCCAGAACAGCAGGAGAACTGAGCTGCAAAGAAGTAGACGTGTAACAACTTAGTAAAAGCACAGGCAGCGACTGAGGTTGGCCCTTTTGCTGTTGACACATTCTGGCCCCTTGTAGGTTGTGGTCAGTAAGCCCATTAGAGCTGCAGTGTGGCAACAGAGTGCTAAGCAAGTTCAATGTGTTTCTGTTTTATTTCTAAATACTGGGCGAGAGCAGAATGAAACAAGACAGCAGAAATACATCAGAAACACAGTCGCGGCTGTCAGGGAGGCAAAGTTAATTTGCAAATTATTTTTGGCAGATGGGAGGGGGATGCTGATTTGATTTTTTTCAGGGTAGTTTCCATGTGATGCACACTGTGTGTCTAATAATATGAAAAGGAGAGCAGCAGCCAAGGGATAAGGGCTCCTTTTATGCCAGAAAAAGCATTCAAACTAAAGTGCTTATTGAGTTACATGAAAATAAAAACAGAAGGCAAGAACCCACTCGGCTCCATTTACACTCAGTCCCACTCCTGGCGAATGCTTTAATAAAATCTACAGTGGGCAGCAAAAGGGGTGGCACACAAGTCTATCCAAAATGCATTCCTCTATAGCCGGTCCTAGTCTTACTTAAAGTAGACCCACTGCAATGAATGGACCTGAAGTTAGCAAGAACATTCCTCATTCATTTCAATTTCAAGTCTGCTTTAAGTATGGAGAAGAGTGGATGCAACCCACACTTCCAGGGGGAAAGCAGTTATGGGTTGCTTTCCATAATGGGTGAAAAGAGTGCTGAGGAGGCAAGCAGGAAGCACAAAGGAAACGGCCAGATCAGTCTGGGTGGACAACTCTGTTTTCCTCTTTCCTCCCCCCTAAAAAGCAAGAGCGTGTCAGTGAAGGGAGACACCATGTTTGATAGGCTTCCTTCAATGCTTCTTTCCAGCCTTCCCAGGGATCATGCAGCTTGGGAGTGGTGTGAGGCTTCTGGTACCTGCCAATTAGGGTAACCGCAAGTTCCTAAAAAAAGGGAGGGCTCTGGGCAATAAATGTCTCCTAGCATTTTGCCCATTTTTGTAAACTGCTGTGAACCAGTCAAGTGGAGGAGTCACCAGCCAGTTCAGCTACGCAAAGGCTGCTGATGACAGCTGTCAGAGCGCGCACACGCCTCAAAGTCTTCCTTGCCCACAATACCCACTTACATGTTGCCACCCTGTTCTCCAAAACCACATCAAAAGGATCTGCTTAGGAATTCCTAAGCCCACCTGTCCGTCACGTCTTTTTCTTTCCCTGTTCCACTCGTTTGATTGCTCTTGAATGCCGGAGCTCCCACTCTCGGCTGCGTTCCCTTGCCCTGCCATGGCCCAGTTCCATTCCCCACTGGACGGCTCTGCCCCGTCTCTGCTCTGCCTCCCGGCGTGCTGCTCGTTCGGCTTCACACACTCACCACCACCATTTTGTTTATTGGCTAGCCGCATCAGCATGTGTGTGGGTCACAAAACCACAGGGAATCTGTTTGCAAGCTTAGTCCAGCAAAAGGGAGAGTTGCTCAGCCAGAGTAACAACCTGAGGAAGTGGTTTGTGCGCTGAACCATAAAGATTCTAAAATTAATTATGATTTATTTTCATAAACAGCCAGGCCTTTATGTTACAGCTTGTGGTTTAACAAAGGTTGCTGATTTTATTACAATATACTGTAACCGTGCAAGGGAAAAGTAACGCAGTAGGTCCTCTATATGCATTTGCATCCTTGCAGATAATCAGGACATGGGCAATTTTGATTGATTCAGTGCTAGAGTTGTGTCACACTTTCTCAAGCCAGGAGGAAAGCCATCTGCACAGAAGTAGGCATGGACCAGGATGATCTACCTATTTTCCCACAAGTTAAACTAATAAGCAAGGTGGTTGTTGTGACATTAACCATGCAAACCAATCACTTTTTACTAAGCAGGAAGCCCGGCGAGTTTAATGGGATATGCTTCTGGCCAAGGAGGGTTTCGCAACTTCAAATTTGTTCATGTTCAACAGAAATGAGTGATCACCATCCTCCATGTACAACCATCCCACACCTTCAGTGGAGGCTTTGCCTGAGGTTCTTGCTGGTCCACAGGCCATGGCTGGTGGCCAACCATGCCAAGAAATGCTTGGAAAGCTGTTCCAAATGTCACTAGTGTCCTCAATTGCCTGGCTTACAAGACTCGATGCACAATGTAAGAGGTAGAATGCTGAAGATACCCACGCTGGCTCAATATTCCCATGTCATTAGATCAGGCAGTCAAAACACTAACGATGCAGTCAGTGGTGGAATGGCTAGAAACAACAGACTGAAAAGCCGCCCAGATAAAATGGAGCTATTGGTGGTGGGAAACCCAAGCAGGAAGCATTTTGTCCGCTCTGAAACAAGTATACCGTTTGATCCAGAAAGAGCAAGTGCACAGCCTGGGAGTATTTGTGGACCCTGCACTGTGCCTGAAAAAGTGGATTTTGCCAGGAATGTTTCTCTTGCCCCTGCTTCTGATGCAGCACAAACTTTGCTCTCCTGCAAAAGCATTTCTATTTGTCTTCCATAACGTGGTGCCTTCCAGACAGTTTGGACTACATTTCTCAGAACTGCTCACCACTGGAAAAGTGCAAAACATTGTGGGGGAGGGGGGACCAGGCTGGGGCATGCTGCCCTGGAATACTCTAGAGAAGGAGTAAGTTTAGGAAAATAAAATGAACAAAACAGTGAGAGGTGACAGATATGTTCTGGAGCAGAAGAAGCTGTTGCAAAATGAATCTTGCCCTCTTTAAAGCTTTTTTGCTTGTGCAAAGGTTTGCCACAACTGTTGGCCACAAGATGTTCTCCCAAGCATTACATCAGGAAAGTACATATAAACAGGAATGCCAGACAAGAAACCCAGTGCTGGTGCGCCATCGGCATAGGACCCCAAACATAAGCTGAGAGCTGGAAGTGACATTCCTTCTGCATCTTAATTCCAGCCTGCTCCAAACACCCCCTTCTGCCTACAACTGAACTTTGCTACATTTCAGTGGACTTTTTCAGAGCTCCAGCTGTTAGATAAACTTGCAAGGATATTTTTGTGACAGGTACAAACCTAGACAGGAAACCTTAGGACAAAATCCCAAATTAATTATATGTCAACATTCAAGCCACAAGAAGGAGCAATTGTCATAAATTTCTGAAGGTTAGAATCCAATTTTACTTGTGCTCTGTGAGTGTGTGTATGTGGGGGGGGGGGCATGGTGTGTGTGCGCATGTGTGTGTGTGTGTGTGTGTGTGTGTAGGGCTTCTGACTCACTTCCAAGCCAGTGCCAATAAAACGGTAAATTTTACATTCTTTAACAGCTTGTTTTGGCTAAACACAGAGTAAAGATGTTATGATTTCCCCTTTTCAGAAAAATGAATCATATAAAATGAGTAGAAGTAACATAGAATAGAGCAGAATTTACAAGGTAAAATTTCAGTGGGAACTTGTGCCAGGATTGGGCTGCAAAACTCCTACATTCAGTAATTGCACCTATTCAAGCAGGCACCCGAAGAGCTGGAAGCGGGGCCTTTTCTAGGACCCTGCCGAGGGGAAGGTGAACTGCCAACAAGGCGGATGTGTAGACAGAAACTACCACCCAGATGCTTCCGCTGCTTACCTTCGCCTTGGGAGATGCCCTCTCACAGGCTATGCCCTTTGCTCCTTGTAATAGCATCCCCTTTCTGCCAAGAAAGCTTTCAGGCAGTAACAGCCTGTGCCAGCAGCTCCCAGTGTCTGAACAGGCTCGGGCTATTGCAAGAGAGGTCCCTTCACAGGGCAGGATGCGTCTGGGTAGCTGCAGCAGGCAGCAGAGCCACCTTCTTGTCCTGAGCTATACAGAAGGCTGGATGGCGTGGGGAGATGCCTTGTGCAGATTGTCATCGCAGCAGGACAGCGGCTGCACCAGGGGGGAATGGCAGATGCACAGCAATGTGGGCGGAAGGGGCAAAGTGCATGACCAACCTGAGTGACCTTATGCTTTCTTTCCAGCCCACTTGATAAAACTTGCCCTAGGGACCCAGCTCACACAAGGACTCGTGAGCAAGGTTTCATGTGGCAAGATGTTCCTGGAGGAGTGTGGCACTTCCAGATTTAAATGGCATCAACCAAGCTGCTAGGAGTGGACTTCCCTGCCCCTCCTTCCTGCAGAAGCTCTGCCAGCCCCTGAAAATACCACCCAGAAAATCGGGAGATTCTCCTGAATGGGGTAACTGCAGTGTGTTGGGGAGGGAGGGATCCCCCAAATCAAAGGCAGATCCTGGAACTGGACCAATACTTCCAAGAGCCACACGAGGGGAGCCCCCTTCAAAGCCTCTCCCACCACCACCATTAGCCACTGTTTTCTCCCCACCCCCAACTCCCAATTTTATTATTTATTTTATTTCTATACTGCCTCAAAGCTGAAGCTCTCTGGATGGCTTATAACAGAAGATAAAATAAAACAAGCATGCAATATAAAGTACAAAATGACAATAGAAACACCATAAAATGTAATACAAAATGTATGAGTAAAATTTAAAGCTAAATTTTAAAAAGCTATAACAGCTTACACAATTTAAATCAGCTTACACAAGACCTGTAAAGCAGTCGGCGTTATTTCCCAGTATGTCATGCACTAATTAAATGCACTGTCATAGTGGGCAGCCTTAACCTGGCACCAGAAAAATATTAAAGTTGGTGCAAGGCAGGCATCAATGGGAAACTTGTTTCATCCCTGGGGGCTGCCACTGAAAAGGCTCTTCTCCTTGTTGCCGCCAACTGAAGCTCCCTTGGAGGCAGCAGTCAGAGGCAGGCCCCAGCTCTTGGTCAGCTCTTGGACTTGCAGAGAGTGGAATGTAGGTTTTAGCAAGCACTATGTCATTTGCTCCCACAGATGAAATTGATCAGAGGGGAAGGGATGCTACAGCTGCAAAATGAAATTAGACTGATGTTTAGTCATTTCCTCACATGCTGCACTGCAACTGCAAATTGACACAAGTCAACTCAGATTTATACTGGTGGATTTCAGCACCACTCAAAGATATTCCCATTTTTGTGATTTGTGTCATTTATCCTGACAATCTGAAATCAGTCTTGAACATCATACAACAGGAAAGGAGGCATGACAACAGTGGATCATCCAGCGAAGAAATCTCTGGGTAAACATGCTTGGTGTGAAAGGAAGTGCCATGCTTTTAAACAGAAAGGGTGTTGTAGGACTGAAATCGCCACAGCCCGATTATTTGGAAGGAAAATGAAAACGGAGCAGCCGCACTGACTCAATCAGTGTCAGCTCCTGCTTCTGAGGACCCTGGGCAGGTGCCCCTCGTCTGTGGGCAGGTGCCACTCCTGGGCCTGCCTCCTTGCTGCCAGTGTCACTGGCTGCTCTTGCTCCTCTCCCTCTTCCTCAAAATCCCCTTCTGAAAGATCCCCTTGCTGCCCTTCCCGGGCAGGGTCCTTGAGCAGGTGTGGCTGGCCAGCCCCGGGCCCTTTTGTATCTGGGTCTGTTTGGTCAGGATTCAGGCACAGAAACAGCTTTGGTTCCCCCTATGGTGACCTCTGCTGGGAGCAAGAGAGGTGCTCCTCTCGGTGCTCCTATGATTCTCAGCCACTGTGGGTACTATTGACCACAGTATCCTTCTGGGGTGGCTGGCTGAGGCAGTGGCTTGTCCCCTACTTGACCGCCAGCTCCAGAAGGCAGTGCTGGGGGCACTTTGCTTGGTGCTCCAGTGCAGGATTCCTTGAGGACCAGTCTGGTTCCCCAGGCAATTCACTGAACCCTGCCTGGCAACAACCTTGCCACGTTTTCAGACACAGGTTAAGACAAAGCATTTGATTTGTGATGTAACATTTGTGAATGTTAAAATTTGGTTTTAAATGTATTAATTGTATTTCTATTCCACCCCCTTTTCCTGTCAAGGAACCTGGGGTGGCTTAGGAACCTGGGGCGGTCCCTTAAGGAACCTGGGGTGGTCCCTCCCTCCTCCTCCTCTCAGTCTTATCCTCACAACAGCAACCCCGTGAGGTAGGTGGAGCTGAGAGTCTGTTACTGGGCCAAAGTCACCCAAGAGCTCCATGGCTGAGCAGGGGCTAGAACCAGATTGCCTCAGTCCCAGGCTTGCCTCTTGATCACTGCACCACACTGGTGCTTCGGTTTTACAGTTTGGTATTATATTTTTATGATGCTTCACTGTACTTTTTAATTGCATGTTCTCTGCTGTGAACTGCCTGGACAGCCTTAGATGATACAGTAATTATTATTATTAGTAATAATTATAGTAATAATAATGATAATTGTTCCCATTTGCTTACTCAAAAGGCAGAGTGACAGTGATCAAGGTGTCTCCTGCTCCTCTTCTGCCCCACCCCACAAGAGGGGAGGAGGAGCCACGGGTGCCTGCTGGTGCCCCGTGGGCCCCGGAGCAAGTCCCTCAGCTTCATCAATCCAAAGACATGGAATGAGAGAGCCAGTGTGGTGCAGTGGTTAAGAGCCTGGGACTGGGACTGGGACTCAGACGATCTGGGTTCGAGTCCCCGCTCAGCCATGGAGCCAACTGGGTGACTTGGGCCAGTCACAGACTCTCAGCCCAGCCTACCTCACAGGGTTGTTGTTGTGGGGATAAGATGGAGGAGGAGAATGATGTAAGCTGCCTTGAGCCGTTTGTAGGAAAAAGGCTGATAAAAATCGATAAATAAATAAATTAATAAATAAATAAAAAATGGCATCAGTGACCGAAGGGATAAAGACCAGAGAGTGGCATGCACTAGATTGGCATGCTGAGGAGGAGGAGAGGGAGGAGTTGTTGCTGTTCCACAAAGTGGTGGGCGAGATCAGCCATGTGGTGGCGAATGGCAAAGGGGCTGCTCAAGCCCCAGGTAGCAGAGGATTCACACAAACTCAAGCCTTGTTCCCCTCACTCTATTATAAAGAATGAATGCAAAATCTGGCACAAATGGGCCAGAGCAACGAGCACTCTGACCACATACCTTACTTGTGAAATAAACCTCTGAAATGCAATTAAAGTGGCGACACGAAGTGACACAGAACGTAGCTGGAGTGAGGGCCACGGTCAGAATGGGGGGAAGGAATGCCTGGATCGTGAGGTAATGCATCCAAGGTTACAGTACCTAAATTATTGTTTGTGATGAGTCCAGAGAACCCCTCATATCAAATGTCTCCAACTAATATATTCAGAGGGTTTGTCAAGGTTCCTCGTCTGCACAGGCTTTTGAAGGCAGGATTTCTACCTTTGCAGGAGATGAAGAGTGACAGGGAAAAGGGGAGGAGGAGAGGCCATGGAGAATCAGCGAGGATTACATTTAATGCTGGTTAAGTGAATAACGGTAACCTGCTCAGCGAAATGTATTCACTTACAGAAATCTGCCTCTCCTTGTTACGTGCACTGCTGGGCTGAAAAGCCTTTAAGGCAAGGTAATTTTCAACAATTCAGAACTCCTATTGATCACTAACAACTCTTTGAAGGAGTGCATGCCCCACACTAGTTGTGAACAGAAACTGCTGTGAAAGCAAGCAGAATATTCCATACAGCTGATAAAATAATAGCGGGGAGGTAGTGCCGCGGAAAGAGAGGATTATGCCTTTCCCAAGAATTACCCAGCTACCCACTGGTAATTGCATTCACCCACCTTCATTTAGGATATGTCCCTGGTGCTAGTTTCTATGCAGCCATGAAAGAACAACGCCTCCCGTTTGCATGGCTGGAATGAAGGCCTTGCCTGCACTCCTAGCAGTCAGTGGTGGTTAAGTGACAGGCTGAAGGAAGTCCATTGCGGTAATGCCCCCCCCCCCCACCACCTGCCAACTAGGATCATTATGCAAATTTTACAGACTGGACTTGTAAAAGAGGATTGTGTGCAGTTAGGATAACCTTGGCAGGACTATCGATAAATTCTGCAATGTCATTTAGAATTAAATATTGCACGGGGGTGGGACTTCTCATGAAATTTTATGGTTTTATTTCAGAGAAAGAAATTCATATTTCAGAAATATTTGGGGCACAGTGCAGTTCTCATAACCCTATCACTAAGTAGGGTTGGACAGATGTTTCAAGTTTGGTTTGTTTTAATTTCCTTTTTCCCAGACTTAAATTCCATTTGTCCTGAAAACTGACAATCTTCTAATTTCAAATTTGGTTCATCCTGAACTCTGAACATGTTCCTTTAATAGTTCACATGAACATTTGTATGCATGTTGTTGAATACACACATGTTCCAATGCATTATTTTGACCAATATACCTTTCTTTGTGTGAAGCTTACCTTAATATACATATCTTAACATTTTCCCAAGAACTTTACTAAAAGATTCAGAGAATTGTGCATGAAAGATAACCAAATTTCAGTTTGTGGATCATTTTGAAAGTACAAGGTAAGTTTTCATCAAATAATGAATCAAGCAAATATCTTTCCCCTCCGTATCTATATCCTCTAATTAATTTCAGGGAGAAGGAGTTAGCACATGGAGTTGACAATTTTTTAACCTGTCTGTGTAATTAGACTTTTGTAAATTACTTCTCAAGCACTAGTTTGATAGTGATATTCATAGATTAGTAGGGTTGGAAGGGGCCAAGAAGGCCATCAGGTTCAACCCTCTGCTTTTGCAGATCATCAGTTTACACCATCCCAATCTTCTTTGTATCACTCATATCCACTGTCTGAAATAAGAATGGCAATAATTGAATATAGCTAGAAGAGACAATGGAAAAGTACAAATGCAACCATTGTTTCCAGGCAATTATTTGCATTTTGGATTCAACTAACAATGTCCCCAAGTGCTAAATAGGCAGCTACATTCACCACTCATGGTGGTAAATTCAAAACCTTTCTAAGGCAACCAGACTGTATCCTTCCCAATAATCCATATGGGCAAATATCAAACATAGCTATGCCAGGGACTGGGCTTTGTAATCTTTACCTTCACCTTCTAATTCCTGTAGATAAGGCTTATATTACATGCACAGCTATTAATATTAGTTTAAACCTGGCACATGTGTTTAACTGTGCCACTGATATCAAGGGAACTTAGACGTGCTTGATTTGGCTGGATTGTGTCCTTGATCTTAAATACTTAACTGAGCCACAGTGCTCTATTGGAAATTGTTTAGAATAATTGAAAATGGAGGATGTCAGTTGTACACTGGCGAACCACAAGCCTAATGGGGGATTATGGCTGTGCATAGCTCTTACTTTTAATTTTGTATCCACTCAAGAAAATTTCAAAAATGTGCCAAGACTATCAGGGAATGATGCTTGTCCTTTTCTTTGATTGTCACTAAGTTTTCAGACAAATGCCCTTTCATTTTTGCAATGCCCCACACTCTGCTCTTTCTTTTTCTTCCAGAGTGACATTGATGCACTATAAAAATGCTTTCTTTTGATCACTGATCCATTAGTTAATATTTTGGAGTAGAAAAACAATGAAGCTGACCCACCCTTTCCCATTTTAAAAATATGGTTGACATTTTAGAGTCATTAATCCCATACATGGTAGGGTTGAATGAACAAATTATGAAACAAAGAGAAGTGGCCTGAACCGCCCTTTTATTAAATTTCAGTCTTTTAAGAGCATGTGCTGAGACATGAATACAGTCATTGGTTGCCCGTTCCAGGCCTCCTGAGCAAACAAGTTGCTGAGTTAACCATTCCTTCAATTTTGGCCAGTGGTGGTAATCATTTAAGCAATTGTCTTTCTTTCATGGGCTTTTCCTTGCAAGCATTTCCTAGCAAGCAATGAAACTTTGCTTTGTAACAGTTTGTTGTGTTTCATTCCACCACAAATATCTTTGAGGAAGATGCAATTTATTAAAGAGGCTGGATTTAGCCTCACTAATTTTGCTTTATACTGTTGGATTGTTTGTTGACCTGTACTGAATTCTGGTGTTTCCTGCGTAGATCTGTCCTTTCCTCCATCAGTTTTGCAGTCTTCACATTTTCAGCCTTTCACTCAATGAACCCAATACACTCAATACATAATATTCCTCACTGATACAGCAGTAAGAGACATTTGGTTCATAGTTTCACATCCATTACAGTTCGGTCCATTTTTTGCATGCAAAATTAACTTCATGGGAAAACCTGGATTTAAAAAAAAACAAGAAAATGTTTGTCTGTAGGACTTGGGCAAATAAGTTGATTTTTATTTTGATAAACTAGTGGGTAGCAATTCTAACTTTCTGCTACTTGCTAGAATCTAGGTTTGGCCCTGCTGCTTTTGCAGCTGCAGCATCACTTTCCTTATTAGAATTACCTATTAAGGTTGACCATGAAACAGGTTTATACAGGCTTACAGGGACGACCATTTGCACCTGTGACATTCCTTAAGTCACACATGTCCCCTGGGTGGTGCTCAAGAACAGTCCCTTCAAGGCAAAACATCTGAAGCCTTGACAGTACGACAGCCAGTTAATCCTAATTATTTCCTAGTGATCTCCTGGCTATATCACATCACATTTTATGAAATGTCTCAAGACATGAATACTAAAGGTACTTTTCTATGACAAAGAAACTTGAGCCTGTTATCAAGATTTGTCCATTAAATATAGAACAGATCTAGATGTCCAGCTATTACTACTCCAAAGGCACTTGTGGAAGATGATTTTAATATTTGCAATATGTGGGAACAACACTGGATGGAAAACTGCCCCCTGTGTTGTAGTCTGCCCTCCATCTTGGAAAAGCCACCTGGATTTGACCAGTCCCGTGTGACACGGACAACACTAAATCGAATTTTCACTGGCCATGGCAGATTCCCTTTATAAATGGGGCAAAATACCATCACCAAATTGTGATTGTGGGTCCGAAAGATGAGCTATCTGATGATAGTGACAGAGTGCCAAAATAGAGCTTATAAAGGAGAGCTTGCTGATTTTCTGGTTGTGATAAATGAAGCAAAAAATTGTATCTGTAATTTAGATATATGTTTATAATGTTTTTTTAAATAATGTCATGTTTTTATGCCCATGTCTTTTATTGAAGTGTGATGTGAATGTGCCATATGAAAAATAAATACATACTTATTACTGTTTGCTAAATATGATATGCAGAATCTTAAGCAAGAATGGAGCAGGGGACCAGTTTATTCTATCTTACGCAGGTGATGAACAGCTGCATTGGCATCAGTCTCAGACTTGGGAAACTGGGTCTTAGACTTAGTCTTATACGGCAAAAAACAATGTTCCATGTATATTGGATGCTATAATATCTTTTTAACAACTGGCTAAATGCTGGTGGCTCAATTCAGCTAAAGCTCCTCCTGTCCATTTAACTGATATTCCCAGTGATGATGGCTGCCTCATTTGGGTGATGATAATATGGAATAAGATGGTACTGGAAAGCTTTTTAATATTCACTGCTGCACATGTTCACCTTATTTACTTATGTATTTTTACCTTTTAAACCGCTCCCATAGCCCTTCAGGGTTCTCTTTGTGGTATACAATCCAAAATGAGTAAAAACCACTATAAAATCCATATAATAAAATACAGTAAAAATATAATACAGTCTAACAGACAACTACAGCAGTCAGCAAAATTACCTCAGGCACAAAAGTGATAAAGTAATCATTAAAAATTCTAAAAATATAAAATATTAATCCAACAGTTCTTAAAATGTCTGGTAAATAAAAATTTATCTGCCTGAAGCTGGAAAGATAACAATGAGTGTGACAGGTGTACTTCTCTGGGGAACAGATTCTATGAATGGGGTGCAACCACCAAGAAGACCCTTCTCCTGTTTGCCACCCCCTCCCCTCTTTAGTGGGGCAGTTCCCCAAGAAGGACCTTTGAGGCTCATCTTAGTGGTTAGGTAGGAACATATGGGAGTAGCAACTTGAAAGATAATGCAAGGTAAATAGATTTTCCGTGCCCTTTTGAAAGCTAAAAGATTACAATGTTGGAAGAATGAATGGCGATCCCTGATAACTCATTTTCTACTTTTGAATGGATAAGTCTTTAAGTATAACCTACAAATGAATTAATTCACAGGTATGTTGTCTGCTTTTCTTGAAACATATGCATAACCAGGCTTATGGATAGTCCTATGAATTGCTTTATATGGAATGTATCTATCTATTGTAATTGGTCTATTTAAATTTCATGTAAGAAAACCATAATATTTAATTTTCTTAATATTAATTTTCTTTAAATCATTTTACATTTTTCTTTTGTTTTTGTGTTTAGCTAATAAAATCCACAATAAAATCAATGTAAATAAATTCATCACAGGGTATAACTGATTTATTCAGGTATTATTTGTACTTTTAATGTAATGTTAAACATTATAGCTCATTACAAGTTCCCACTACAAATTCGTTCTAATGCAGTATCTCTATTATGTTGCTTTTAGGAAACTCTAAACTCTTGTCAATTGTCAGCCTCTTTCAGTTTTGTCCTTCCTGTTCCGGAATGAATCACCGCACTTGCTCCTCTCATAAATGCAAGTTTGAGATCCTGATTTTGATTTTCTGACAAATGGGCAATTGTACATTTTGATGATTCTGACTGAGCCTGGAAAAAATGTACCCTGCATGGATACAATGGCTGAAATTCTGTACTGCATAGTAGAGGGCAGGTGAAGACTCTTCCTCCAGACTAAACATGCAAAAATGGAGGGTGACCTTCATGAACCCCTCAAAATGAAGTGGGGAGTGGAATTAGCTAGAAAAAGGGCCTTCTCTGCTCTTGCACCTCATCTTTGGAGTTCCCGTCAGAAGGAAGTGCGACTGGCACCATCATGACTTTGTTTTTGTGACCAAGTAAGCGGTATAATGCTGGGAACAACAGAGGGCAAAAGAAGGAGGGGATGGCAGAGGATGAGGTGGCTGGATGGAGTCACTGAGGCAGTTGGACCACAAGGCGATCAAACTGGTCAGTCCTAGAGGAAATCAACCCTGACTGCTCTTTAGAAGGCCAGATCCTGAAGATGAAACTCAAACACTTTGGCCACCTAATGAGAAGGAAGGACTCCCTGGAGAAGAGCCTAATGCTGGGAACAATAGATGGCAAAAGAAGAAGGGGACGGCAGAGGATGAGGTGGCTAGATGGAGTCACTGAAGCAGTTGGTGTGAGCTTAGGTGGACTCCGGACGATGGTGGAGGACAGGAAGGCCTGGAGGAATGTTGTCCATGGGGTCGCGATGGGTCGGACACGACTTTGCGACTAACAGCAACAACAACAAAGTGGTATAAACTGCTGTGCTGCTGGGCTGGTAGATCGAAAGGTTGCCGGTTCGAATCTGCACAACGGGGTGAGTTCCCATTGCTCCATCTCAGCTCCTGCCAACCTTGCAGTTCGAAAGCATGCAAATGCAAGTAGATAAAAAGGTACCACTTCGGTGGGCAGGTAACAGCGTTCCTTGCACTTTGGTGTTTAGTCATGCCGGCCACATGACCACGGAGATGGTCTGCGGGCAAACGCTGACCACCGCCCCCAAGAGTCAGCCCTTTTTATTTAGTATTTGTTTTTAAAATCATGCTTGTATTTGGTTTTCAGTGCTGGTTTTAGTACTTTATATTTGTTGGATTTTATGTAGTTTTTAGCTGGTATTGTTTTGTTTATTAAATCTATGTTATGTCATTGTTGTTTCTTGTGAGCTGCCCAGAGAGCCCTTGGGCTATGGGGCAGCATACAAATGCATTAAATTAAGTTAAATTAAATTAAATCTGGAATCATAGGAACAACAGAGGATGGTTTTCTGCCTTTCACAAAAACGAATGCACGAGGTTTTATGAAAGGCACCCCCATGAAGCTGAAGCAGAACCACAAGTGACAACGGTAGCCTGCTTTACAACTTGCCAGTCTCACACGTCCTAAATCAGGAGTAGGCCTGCCTTTCTCCTATCCAGCCTTTTCCTATTGGGGCCACATTTTGGCAGGGGAGTAGGGCCAGAGACAAGAATGAGTGGATTGTCCCCTTCGTTTCTCTTTCGGCCGCTCCCTTTCTCTGCCTGCCCATCTCCTTAAGGCTGCAACCCAAAAAAGTGTTCAAACTAGCTGAAGGCTTTCACACGTGCTCAATCTG
Organism: Varanus komodoensis; assembly: GCF_004798865.1. Taxonomy (NCBI): domain Eukaryota; kingdom Metazoa; phylum Chordata; class Lepidosauria; order Squamata; family Varanidae; genus Varanus; species Varanus komodoensis. The sequence goes on from NW_025336346.1 coordinate 15,491,961, forward strand.
CAACTTGGAATAATGTTTAATTTTAATTATTTATTTCATGTCATTTCCATGCCATCCAGTAGCGAAAGCCTTAGAACAGTTCATAAAACAGACAATACAGTAAAACGCCACAAACATTCCAAAACACACACACACACACACCAATTTAAAAACAGTGGGAAAAAGTGGTTGGACTCGTACAGCATGACAAGCAACCCCATGTGATTTCCGTGGTGTGCGTTACTTTGCCTGGATGCACGACAGACTCTTAAGTGGTTTGCAAACCGGCATAGTCTCCACTCTCCTTGCTTAGGTCTCCCACTGCCGGCATTGCCCACCATGCTGGGAACTCACACCAGCTGGATGGCTGGAGAAGCCCCTGCAGCAGCTACGGCTCTTTCGAGGGGACTCTGCGGTGGCTGACCATTGAACGCCACTCGGTGGGGTTGGGACAATCAGAGAAACCAAGCGTGGAAAGCATAGAACAGTTTTCCATCAGGTTTCCAGAATACAGACAGGCCATGCCGAGGCATTACAGAAGGGTTCAGTTAACAGGACCGGCCATTCTGCACAAGAATGTGGCCCATAGTGTTGTCCAACCTGCCCAATGTGTGATATAGAATAGACCTGTCAAATACCTGGGATGTGTACACTCCTTGAGCCATAAAACATCTTGCGGTAAAGGATTCCTCATTTATATACTCATATACTGCTAAGGTTGACAAGGGTGGCATTGGGCAGGCCTCAGCGGAGAGATCATTGCACCGTTGGGGGACACCACTGAGAAGGCCCTCCCTCTGTTGCTGCCCTCCATGCATCCCTCAGCAGTCTGGCAGGCAATCCCAGCCACTGGAGGACCACATAGACACCACTATCTAATCAGGACGCAGCTGCTCAGTTTTGCTCATTTTACAAAATCACAGATCTAAATCAGAGTGAGAGTAATTATTCCTGCTTTTGCAGGAATTATTTGCAGTAGTTATTCCTGCTTAATTATTCCTGCTTTTGCAACAGACAAGCATTTCACCTTGCTTTGTAACCCAGCCCCAAAGTTGCTAAAAGGTATTTATTTATTTACTTATTTGTTTGCAAAATATGACTGCATTTGAGTTTCCTTTGGCTAAATCATGAAGGAGAGAAGTGTACCACCCAGAGGTTCTGTACAGATATGGACACATAAGAACCTGAAATTTGATAATTTGAAAGTGAATAATTACATAACCTTTGACATCAATCTTTAAACTATGCTAGGTCTGGTAGAAACAGTCATTTAAAAACAAAATATCCTTCAGAAAAGATGTACTTAACATTGTAGAATGTTTGGGTTAGCCCATCTCCCCATTAATTTATATTTTATTCCTTAGACAGTAAAACAAACAACTCTTTCCTCCAAAAGAGTAGAGATCAAATATGTTAAGATATTCATGATTTGGATTATGGATCATACATTTTGTTTAACTGCAATGGATGCAATGTCTGTATTACTGAATTAAACACTTGAATTATCAAAACTTTGTATACACAGAAACATAGAACATAGAAACAGAGCGAGTCAGAAGGGCCTCCCAGGCCATCTAGTCTGACCCCTGGCTCCAGCCGGCTCCGCTCACGACATGCCCGCCATGTGCATGTCCAGCCTATCTTTGAACACCCGCACCGATGGGGCCGCAACAACCTCTCGTGGAAGCCCATTCCACACCCTCGGGGTCCTAACTGTCAGGAAGTGCTTCCTGGGAAGTGTATACTGTTCATTGTATCATGTTTCTGTTATAAACTGCCCAGACAGCTTTGAATATTGGGCAGTACAGAAATTGAATAAATGAATGAATAAATGAAATAATTATTAACATGGCAGAAAAGGGCTACTTCTGGTCCAGGTAGCCTTGCCAAGCAAGCTGCCTGATTCTACGGTTCACGGTGTGAGGCAAAATCATGACAGGTCTGCTCATGTGGAAATCATTGCAACAATGCAAGATCTCAACTTGGGGTGTTCCTCCAAGAGGGGCTGGGAAAGAAACAGGAGGGCTGGGGTGGACGGAAATGGTGCCAGCAGTGACCCGCCCCTGCTGCCATGCCCTATACATGGTCAGGCTGCCCCGATCAGGGCTGACTCTTAGCAACAAGGCACCCAGCTGTATTAGCACGTGTGCCTGTACAGTTGAGCTTTTGCCTCCCAGGTTGACCAGCTCTTGGTACCAAGAAGGAAAGGCTAAAAATGGCCACTCCTCTGTAGAGAAAACTGCCACATAATCTGAGCGCATTTTGCCATATGCTAATGGACTTTTGATCTTCGCCTCTTCCTTCTTTCGGCATGGGAGAAGGAATTTGGGAGGCGCAGTTTTGCACTTTCAAGCATGGATTGATGGGAGAGCAGATGGTTCAGCAGGCAACATTCAAAAGAATATTTATACGAAATAGAATTAAACCAAAGGTTGCACTGCGCGATCCTTTTTCTTTTTCTAAAAAGCTGTACTGGAGAATATTTCTTGTCACCTTTTCTTCTCTGTCCATTGAAAAGAAATACTGATGTTATTAAACCTTTCCAAAGCCACCATTAAAAATTATATTTTTTGGATTCAAACGAAATTCTGGTTTTTCCCCTCCCTCATATGGCTAATGATAAAGACTTGAGGTAAATCTCCCTGCAGCTGCTTTCAGTTCATTTTAAGTCAATGAAACCTATATAATCCTGTAATACAGTCAATTGTTTCTTTTCTGCTAGGCCTGAAGGGTTCCAGGCTTAGAAAGGGAAGAATTACTGTTTTTCTTTTAAGCACCTATTAATATTTTGCCCCTCCAGCATTTCATTTCTTCTCTTTCTCCTTTGAAGGTTATCCCCTCCTGCTACATTAATGTTTAACAATTAAATCAAGCTGAAAGAGATTTGGGGCGATCTAGACAATTACTTATTGGGTAGAAGAACAGGCCTTTAATGTAAATGGGAAACATCTCTGAAATGATGGCATAAGACCCCACGATAATTACATAATGTTCTGCATCTGACAAAACATAGATGAGAGAATGCAAATAGAGACTCTTGTAATATCAGGAAAAAAAGCTAGAACTATAATTTCAGCCTATTATCCGTGAAAGCAGAGGAACTTGTAGGATTCTGGGCCTTTTGCTACCAGGCAGTTTGACAAGGTGGGGGGAGTGTGCAGGGAGAAAAGTGTCACTGCAGTAGAAGCAACCAGGTATGCCTTCGTCACATATGCTTGGACTCTCAGAAGCCTGAGCCCGGAGGGGAGAATAATGAGCTCACAGCAGCAGCGGCAGCTGTGCACTTCCCGTGGTTGTGCAAGCCCCTGACCCAACCGTGTACACACTCAAATTCCAGCTGTCTAGAGCAGCCGAATGCATCCACGCGGTCCCGAATGTAGTCCCTCTCCCGCCTGCCTCCCACTTTCATTCTCACACACAAATCAGCCCAGACTCGCTTGTCCTCCCTCTCTTTCTCACACAGACAGAGCCGCCCCTCTCGCGCCGGCGTCCTCGCTCTCCCACCCCACACTTCTGCAACATAAGCCGTCTGCTCTCCTTTCTGCCAGCCCCTTTGTCCTTCTTGTCACATACACACTGCTGCAGAGACAGCCATGCCCTTTCCGAGCCCACCAGCTCTCCCCAAACGCGGTGCCCAGCCAGCTTGCTTATGCCACAGGAAGCCTCCTCATACTGAATCAGGCCAGTGTCCACCTAGCCAATGCTGGCTGGCAGCAGCGGTCCAAGGCTTCAGGCAGGAAGTTCTCCAGCCTCACCTGGAGATGCTGCAGACTGAGCCCGTGACCTTCTGGACGCAGAGCAGCTGCTCTGCCATGAAGCAGCAAGGGAGAGGCATGGCACCTCCGTCCCTGCACCTGCGCTCCTCCCCTGCGTCCGTGCACCATACCAGCCCCAACATACAATCACACACTGTAGAAGTGATGCCCTCTTCTCTGCTTCTTCCAAGACTTCTGTGTTTATGGCAAACAGCCACACTTGGTTCTCTCACTGAGCCACATCCTTTCCACTGGCCAGTCACCTTAGACCTCAGCTAGCTTCTGCAGTTAGGAAGCATCCTGAACTGCAGTTCACATCCCTCTCGATGACAGCCGTCCCTGCTTTCCACCCTTTCATTTGATCTGGACCTCACTGACTGCCTTCCCCTAATACGCCAGATTTATTTTATACTGATAATTTTAATTTTATATTATGTTTGTAACTCAATGTATTTTTGTATTTTTGTATTTAATGGTAATTTATTTTGTGCTATTGTATTTCAATGTATTTTATTGTGTTGTAAGCCGCCCCGAGGCTTCGGCAAGGGGCAGCATAGAAATGTAATAATAATAATAATAATAATAATAATAATAATAATCCCCATGATCTTCTGAAGAGGCCTTTGATGTCATTCTACCATCGATAGTTCATTTGCTAGGAACTGCACACAAGACGGCCTTTTCAGCAGTGGCCCCCGCCCTCTGGCATGCTCTCCCACACGTGATCCAAGAGGTGGAAATGGTGGAGAGCTTTAGATGTCTCTTGAAGGTGTAGCTGCTTATTCTGACATTTGCCAGCTTATAATCACACTGCTTTGTCTTACAGTTTGTGTCATATTTTTGGTGTACTTTAAGTTTCATTCTGTTTCTATGTCAGTTTTTATGCTGTATTTTTAGGTAAACCACTTGTAAATTTTATATTATCAAACCATCTACAAGTAGTTCAATTTTTTAAAAACTCACAGCAACAACTTTTTAATAAAAAGGATGAAAGCACCATCCTATCCAAGGAAGAAGAGAAATGAAATTGCTCATTATCCTTCTGATATTAGTAGCAGGGAGGGGGATGTGGCATCTTCATGCATTGAAGGGGAAATTTCTCTACAGTTATTGTTAAGAAGAGAGTGGTGAAAATTTTGCTATGGGGCATCAGCCCCCCCCCCCCCTTTTGTAGTTTGGCTGAAAGCTATGACTTAAACACAATAAAATCTGAATGACATCATTATTGGCAAAACGTTAAATGATTTCACGTCTTAAACACCCTCTTGAGGTAACTCGGCTCCTAAGTTAATGACACCACATACTGGTATCTAAAGGGTAGCTATCTCTCCCTGGTGCTCATATAATGGAGAAATGAAACCCCCCAGGGGCAATACAGCTATTCGGCAGCTCAGATACGACTCTTGCATGCAGGGCTTCTGTGCACAAATTTCACGCTCAAAAAGCAACCCTCTGCCCCGTAGTGCCAGCTTTGACATGCAGCAAATTACTTTCCTCTACCATTCTGTACCATCCCCTGCTGTGTGAATGAATATGGGCATTTTCTGGAATCCGAATACTTCTTTTTGTTGTTGTTCAATTTCCGTTCGGTGCCAGAAAATCCTTAGCAAAGCTTCCCAATGGTTTCAAAATTATATATATATAATTCTTGTGATTGGGCAAATTAGCGGCAGTTTGGGCATGCTCAGGCATTTATTGCCCTGTGTCATACCCCCATTTTATTATTTATTTATTTATTTTCTATCCCACCTTTTTTTCCTCCCAAGGAACTTCAGGCAGCTTAGAGCATACTTCTCTTCCTCTCAATCAGATCCTCACAACAACAGCCCTGTGAGGTTGGTTGGGCTGAGGGTCTGTGACTGGCCTAAAATCCCCCAGTGAGCTCCATGGCTGGGTGGGGACCAGCACCCGGATCTTCCAAGTCCCAGTCCTGCACTCTTTAGCTGTTGCCCCACACTAGCTCTCACTTTGTCATAAGGAGGGCAAAGCAAGCCCAGAGCAGCGAATGTCTCAAGACCAGGAGGAGCCCAGGCCTTTGTGGAAGATGGCTGCAGGTTCATCCCCACAGGCTGAACAACCTACTATCCTCCAAGAGTTGTCACCTCAAGGGTGCCTTTGTGACAGAGTGTTCAATTACAAAGGATGATTCCTTGTAAGTAACATGAGAAAGTAGTTTCTCATGGGAGCTACAACGAAATTCACCTGCGCCCTGAACCTGGGTGACGATTCTGGCTTTGTGAGCCTTCAGGTCCAGGCTAGCCACCCACAGATCAACATTGCCCAGTCAGTTCCAGTGCCTTATACCACTGATCTGACCATGAGACTGAACCTCCGTTTCACCGTCTCTTGGACTTCTCCGTTGCTCTGCTTCTTGGGCTGTTTGCAGCTGACAGCTTGCCTGTGTTGGACCTTGGCTGGGCCTCAGGCCTCTTTTTGGGAACTCGCCCACTTGCCCCATGCTGTGCTTGACCATTTGCCTGCTTAACTGACCTGTTCCTTGGATTCACCCTTGCCTTTGCGTAACACAGAGATTCGCCCAGCCATTGTGGGACAGCCTGGCTGGAAGGAAAGCAAAGAAGGTTAAAGCTACATGAAGATGATATTAAAAACAAGCTGTACGTTGCCAGACATTAGAAATTCATCTGAACTTGGGGAGAGATTAATATACGAGGGAAAAAAATCATTTCACTATTGAGTATCACTGAGCTATTCCATCATTTTAGTTGGAAGCAAAACATCCCAGGGTTACATAATCTCATTCTCATTGCGATGAAAAATGTTTTTGGCTGGAAAATTGGATTCCTTCACCTTAAAAAAAAACCCTAAGATGACAAACAGACTACCATACAGAAAATATTCAGCCAAACAAAAGTCATTCTGGCACTTCCAAGAATTAAAATTCCTTGTTGTTGTAACAAAAAGCAGCAGAAAAGCAGCAGCGACAGAAGATTCCTGCGCCTTCAAGGTTTGTAATTATGCGTGTCTGTCTATTACCTGCAAGTTATCCATCAGCACTGGCTGAGCTACTGCGACGTCACAGGAAAAGTATAAACAAAGGACAGGGATAGTTTGGATGGGGAGAGACGAACATACCCAGTGTCTAACAACAATAAAAATAGAGTGCTGTTGAGAAAGGGCAGGCTGGGAAAGAAGAATTCTGAATAAGTGGGGAACGGAGAAACCGGGAAGGCAGAAAACACCTGAAACTATAAAAATAAAGCAGGGCAAGCGACTGAAGGAAGGTGAAGAAATGGACCAGGAAGACGAAGGCTGAATGGAAGGTGAACACAGAGCCTGAAAGTAAAGGGAACAGGCCTAAAGTGCCGATCATACAAATCTCAGTTCTCTGGCGTATCTGCCTCCTGCACTGTCAAGCCTTACGGAAAGGTGACTTAGCTTTTACATGTCTACCCTCCTCCTCCTGGACCATCCCAGGAGCAGGAGAGAGTTCCTCTTGCTCGTATAGGAGAGGAGATGGTCAGTGGACATTGCACGCTTCATCCTGCATTGGGCCTGCTTACAGGCCTTCCCTAGGCCTTCCCTAGAACTGTGCTTTGCATGCACACTCCTCTGGGATGTGCTTTTACTTTGCCACATGGCAGACAATGGCAGCCTCTATTTAAAGAAGGACCGGTTGCTTTAAGAACAGGAACGATTTAAGAATAAGGCCCTCTGAAAATTCAGTGCAGAAAGCAAGGTGAGGAAACAGTAAAAGCCTCATCTGAAAGAGCCCCTACAAGCCTTGAACAAGCAGACTTTTCCTGACTGAGAGTAGACTTTTCATGATTGGTCACCCTATAATTACTTAAGAGATAGTGGTGGAAAAACAGCTTGTATAGTAACATAATCCTTGAAAAGTTAAATAGTGGAACTTTGCATGGGCTAGAATTAGACACCACTCCTTGGACTTTCCCTTGCTCTGCTTTTCAGTTGTGTTCTCTACTCAGTCAGTCGTGATGAAGCAGGTTTCTTTGCACTGGGTAAGAAGGAAACTTGCTCATTCTGTAGTTCTTATGATGAGCACAGCAGGATTGGATGCTTTTTGCCAAACTGTGGGATAATGCAATCCTAAAGTGATCCTTAAGGTGTATTTAGCTCTGGGTTACACGCTAATGCTAAATGACTGATAGTAAGTTATAAGCATTGATTCTTCCTACTCTGCAACTAATTTGAGCCAAAATGGCAGTGCTAGTGAACAGAACTGCTCACATTGTTTATTATTTAATGATGTGCTAATGTAATTTACAACTGATATGCATTTTTGCTCTCATACCACTGCTGTATTAATTATTTGGACATTTGTGTGGAAAAGCGGCATAGAAATTTGATGATGATGATGATCTAAGGGGAAAAAATCCAAACTAAATTGTCCTTTAGAAGCCTGGGAAGGAAGTGTGGGCAAGGCTGGAGGGCTAGACACAGAATTCACATGGACCGAATTTTGCTTAGGGCTCTGACACTCAATGCCCCCGGGTTACATGAACACGTCCAATCTCCGACAGCTCACTCGTAATGCATCTTACTGAGCACCTATACCTTTACTAGCAATGCTTGGGAGAAAAGTCTGATTTACCTGGATGCATGTTTTTCTGGACATAAATAGGTATCAACATTGATGGGATTGGCATGTTTCTATGCAGGTATTGTGAGGGTGGGGGTGGTGTGAGAGGGACAGAGAGAGCAGAGATGCAGACAGAGCCTGTGATCCCAAGAACACAACTGGCAAGAAGAATATGCTTGAGCACATCTTTCCAGCTACATGCTCCAGCACCATGTGAAATCTAACTTGGTCTCCCACTCCTCACAAAGAGCTGCTGTTGGAAGGAAACGCATAAGGTTCTCATGCACACAGATTCTTTTGGGCATGATCCTTTGGGTCTCTGCCATAGATTTCAAGTAGCCAAGAATAAGAATTCAATAAACAAGGAAACTGAGATACCAGACTCCTTCCTTGGATGGATCAAGAACAGTCTGGGCTCAAGCCTCAAAAACAGATATTTCACAAGTCAGTATTTTCAGAGCATTACTCACTTTTCATCATTAAATAAATACTGGATTGAGATTAATACAACCAAAGATACTCTTCTGAATATATTGGATGCCATCACAATTGGAGTGTTAACATTTTGCTGGCTCCAGCAAATGTTGGCAGTTGAGTAAGAAAAAACCTGGACTGAGATGCATGTTGTGGGACTGCCAGATCATAACAGGTTTTGGCAAGAAAGGTTCAGATCTTTTAATTTGGTGTTGGGGACCACCTGCTCCTTTACAAGCTATTCTAGGCATTTTTCCTAGAACATGGGGTTTGCTTGAGGAGCAACAATGTCAGCTTCGTTGAGGTTTCCTTGTTGCAAAGGAATTCACACGGAGAAGCTGGAAACGTAGATAACCTCCACATGTACAAGGCATGCTGCCTTCATCCCATGCATGCCAAAGTAATGCTGAATTGCAATGGGACTCCCAGTGAGTAAGTGTGCCTATGCATCTTTTAAATATACGTATTATTCTCTTAGACAATCATGTTCAGTGAAAAAGTTAGAACTATTAAAACAATTGTGCTGGCTGTGTTAATGTTATAGCTTATTAGATCCCTTTCCATTAGTAGCCCTCTCTTCTTTGAATTACACACAGCTGAATTAATAACAATTAGGGACCACATATTGTAATAACCCCTTCCCCAGTATAGCCTTAATTAAAGATAAAACTGTGGATGACCATCCATTCATTTGGAGGGCTTATTTTATATTTGTATATTGGAAATGCAGAGCTGTAATATGTAAAGTTTAAACACATGTAAAGTTGATCCTTCACTGTGAACTGGAAGCATATTTTGAAAGATAAGTTGTCAGATCCAGAAGCTGCCTTTCATTAGTGGAAGGACCCTCAACTCATTTTTCGGGGATACTCCCTCCCCTAGACAGCCCGGAGGGGCCCCTGTAAGAAACAGAGGGCAAGGAAGCCTTGTTCATCCAACACAGTTGATACAACTTAACGATGGACTCAACACCATGATCCACCATACCTGAGCAACTGTTAGGCATTTAAGATCTCACCACAAATGTTGGGTCCAAGAAAAATTACTGAGACAGTATAATTACTGAGAGATACACTGAGTAATATTACCAAGAGATCCACTTCTAGGAGAGTGCAGCCTGCCTGTCTTGATACTAATCATCAAGAACCAAGAGCTTTACCTTTCTGGCTCTTAGCATGATGTATGAAAGAGCTTGGCAGCAAAAACAGGCAAGGTAAATAAACTTGAAGGGGCTAGTTGCAAAACTGCCAGTGTTCAAACCCCATGAATGTTAGACCAAATCATTCTATGAATTCAGCAGTCAAGCATTCCAGACACTATTCACAATCTGCTGAAAGGATCCCACTAGTCAGGACAAAACATAAGACAAAATAAGTCAAATATAAATTATTCCTGTTGTTTTTGGACACGTTTGTCTGGAAATGTGGCCAGCCCCGATTTTATTCCAGCATCACAGCAACAAAACCAAAGCAAAAAAGCCTCAGCACTTGGCACACGAGACCTTTGAAAACTACTTCAGTCGCCTTGTTGGTGTTTGTTACACTATGGGCATGCGCTGTGTTGGCTTCTGTGCACAACGCAGAACGGTTAGTTGCTTGCTATTTTTATTTGTCATCTGAACTTTTTGCAATGGCAAAGGAATATTTGCATCAACTATAGCATCAAAAGCTTGCTCTCCACCTGTGCACATTTAGGGCCAAAACAGGCAGCATTTTAAATCTTTATCTACCAGCTATGCCTTGCATTCATCCTAGTTCTACAGTAACATGGGGGGGGGGGGGGGCGGGGTTAGTAAGGATGGAAAAAATAGCACTGCGCAATATGGAGTTAAAGAATGTCTGGCTTGGCTCTGAGTTCTTCATTTTGTTTTCTTAATCTATTGCTTTAAAAACTCCCATTCTGCTATCAGCCCGGGAACTCTTATGGGCAAGTCAGACATATGAGAAGGAGCAATTATCGGCCTTCCTCTCGTCTCCAGGCTGCAAACAGGGATATGCGCTCAGTTCAGTCTGAAGACTCTCAGGGCGCCAGCTGCCCATCCCTTGAGCAGCAATAGCCCTCGTCATGCCTCCAGTGCCAGAAGCCGTCCCAGTTTTATCAGATGAACCAGGAATGCCACCTCCTTCTCTCCTGGACATTCTGGCAGTCACCTAAAGCACATGGGAACCAAGAAGGTGCTCCTATGGCATTTACAGACAAAAGAAGAAAAGTAGCAATATTTGGTATGAAGAAATACAGCAGGCATAGATCTTCCTCTGAATTCCTGTACCAGGGAGAATACCCTGCATCTCAGACATATGTATATGCATCACTTGTCACCCAGGCCTCACTTTCTTCTAATCTTTTTGCCATCCCAAGACTTGTGTGAACAGTATTCAGAGCAGGGGCCTTGCATTTGGCTTATACTAGTGTGAAACACAACATACATTGTTGTACAGCAACATTGCCCAATGGTGGTTGCACAACAGTATGTTGGACTACAACATCCATAATCGCCAGTCAGTGTGACTATGTTATCTGGGATTGATAGAAATTGTAGAACATCAGGACACATGGCTGGGCAAAGCTGATGTAGAGAAAGGACTGTACTTCTGTGGAATATCATATGCTCTGAATGCCAAAAGATCAAATGTTCAGTCCTGTCATCTTCCGAGAGGCTTGAGGAAGACTCTTGTGTGGAGCAGTCCTTGATGAAGCCTTGGACAGCCACAGCCCGTCAGTGGAGTCTATACTGGATGAGGGGGCTACCCTCCCACTGTGCCTGACTAAAATGATATCTTTCCTCCGTACCAAGGATCATGTGCCACGGAGGCCTACAGCAGAGGACCTGATTTGGAGCAATCACCCTCTCCGTGCATTGCGAATGCCATACATTCACAGAGGACACGACCATGGTAGGCATCCTCTTGTGCTCCCCTGCTCCCACCAACATGGACTCATTGTTAAGATTTGTTGGTCATCCTGACAACCTCTACATAATTAACCTATTCTTTACTATAAGGATTTGGAAACCAGGTGCAGCACATTAAAATGAACTGTCTTGTCTTGACTGGGAGTGCCAGCCAGGCATTCTGTGTGGCACAAGCGGTGGGAAGCATGACTTCATTAATACATATGAAATCTGTAAGGCTTTAAAACTCTTGTCTCTTTGTTCTGTTACTGGGCCATTTATTTTTATAGCTTATTGTTGCTGAAGGGTTGCTTTGAAACAATGCCACTGGCTCCCACGGGCATCTTTATTCAAGTTCACTCAAGTAGGACATAATGAGGAACATTTTAAAGCCTTTCCTATTACAAAATAGATCATCATTATTGTTAAGAGGCTCAGTCTCAGAATAATTAAGATTGCTTAATCCCACCTAAAACAGAAATTGCACCACCCTTAAAAGTCTGCTTCAAATGACAGAATAAAAGTAGAATAGAATATGGCAACCTTGAATTCAAAGCTGTTATCAAAGAAGGTCTAGAAAATGGGGGAAGTGGGAGAAACCATAACCCTTTGCAGTTCATTCACATTTGGTGGGTAGGGTCTACACACTTATTTTGTCTGCAAACATGTATATGAACAGGATAAGGAAAATATTGCTGCCAAGCAGGCAATACGTTTCTGTCTCTTTAAGAAAGCTGATGAAGCAAGGAATATATTAGGCAAAGAGATTCAATAGAAAATTAACAACAAAAGGAAGAAAATGGTTTTTTGACATTAAATACTTTTTTAAAACCCCAAGCTATAACAACAAAATAAATGCAATAAATACCATAATATTATCAATAATAATAAATGCCAGTCATGTCACCATTTTTAAAAAGCAGAGTGGTTTATGCCTTTGGCTTGCCCGTAGGCCCAAGTAATTGTTTATACCAAGGCTCATTCAGTATATAGAATTATTAAGCTGAATGCTGCCTAATGAAGAATAATTACATGGTCTGAAATATGGGGCAAGGAACACCTGTCCCCTTTCCTCTCAAGAGGGCGTTCAACTTGCCACTGACTCACACACCCAAAGATAGCGCAGAAATGAAGTTCAGGCAAGTGTTGCAGCCTGCCATTTCCAACAGGAAACAGGGGGCCAACTTGAAAGCACGTTTTGACATGGAGAGTTCAAGTTTCCTGCTTGATGGGCTCACAGAAGAGGCAATCGCTGTGTAGCAGATTTCACTCTTGTGAAAAACAGCATGATTTGCCCCTCAGAAAATTTTCCAGCCTTATAAAAAAGCGCAGGAGTCAACTCTCTCCAACAAATATGCCAGTAGGAAGACCATCGGCCGGTTTGCCACTTGAAGTGGCAGGAAGTGATAGGTGCCTGTGGACACACATCCCAGCTTGCCAGTTCAAGGAGCATCCCAAGGTTCCTGTTGCGAGTGCCAGAAAGTACCTCTTTAATTAGGATAAAGCTGCCCACAGTAATTATGGCTTTATGCTATAATTGCTGGGGAACACAGGCGGCTGGGTGCTACTGCAGTCACGTTTGGCTTGCCAGCTTCCCAGAAGCCACCAGAGGAACAGCATGAAGGACCAGACAGGCCTCCGGGTTGGTCCAACCTGCTTCTTATTCCTTGATCCCTTCCCAGCCTCAGAAGAGATCCTGCCCAAGATACGGTCAGGACAGTGCCAGAGTTTTCTGGGTCAAATCTGGGGGGAAACAGCCAGTGAAGACACACCCTAAATGAAGCTGGCATTTCATGAAAGGAAGGGTTTAGGAAGGACAAATGACAACACCAGCATCATAATTAAAAAAGGATTTGGAAATACAAGAAGGAAAAATAGAAGACAAAAACAGAAAGCTTGAGACAAAGTGGCATAAGGCCAAGTAAGAATCAGACTAAACATCTTTGGGGGAGAAAAAAAAGAACCGGGTTTTACGGAAGAAAAATGTCTGTTCTAATCATCATAGGGATTGTAGCAACACATGTGACAGGAAATTGTACCACAGGGCTCAGCTGTGGCAAGTCTTCTCTTCACCCTGATTTGGGAAATTCGATGGAACCACCCTTTATCATTGCATTTGTTGAGTGGGAAACAAAAAGGAGACACAAGAAGCTGATTTATATCAGGTTAAATGCATGCTCCATCTAGCTCTGTACTGTATATACTGGCGGGCAGCAGCTTCCCAGGGTTTCAAACAGCGGTTTTCAAGCCCTACCTAGAGATGCCAGGCATTCAGCCTGGGACCTTTGACATGCAAAGCACCTGTTCCACCCTGAGCAACGTTGGGCTGCAGCCGGTACCCTTGCTATTTTAGATCCCCCTGGCCTCTGTAATGCACTGTAATCTACTCTGTAATGCCTCATAATCTACTGCAACCAGCTAAATAGGGAAGCTCCCAGGCGGTGTTGTGAAAGGCTTCCTCCCGTTTCCCTTTGAAAAGGCCAGGAAGGAGAATACAGTGCAACTGAGAACCAGTGTGGCATGCTGGGAGGTCAGGGTTCCAGGCCCCATCTGGCCATGGGGCGCACTGGGTGACTTTGGCCCAGTCACTCACCCTCAGCCTAACCCACTTCACAGAGCTGATGTTGTGAGGATAAAAACAGAGAGGAGGAGAACTATGGAAGCTGTCTTGGGCAGGATGTAAATGCAACAACAGTTTTCAAGAAGTAGTACTGCAGAAATGCTGCCTGTGAGCACAGCCAGAGCTCCCATTGATGTCCGTGGCTGGGAATGCTACCTATCCAAGGAAGAAATGCAAGCACAACTCCACCCACCCCTCTTGCCCATGTCAGTAGGAGGATAGAAGGAAAAGCCACAAAATGGACTTGATGAGGTTTTATGGCTTAGAACCTCCAGGGTGCAGCCGCTCGATCTTACAACTACTCCTTATAAACTGGTGAATTTAAAAGGTAGGTATGATCCATTCAAACTCAGTCCCGGAGTAACAGGAACAGCTTGTCCCAGTGTCCTTTTTGCTATGCCTAAGTAACCAACAGGGCACATTTTGCTAAAGAGAAGGTAAACATACCAGTGTAAGGTGAGAGCCTAATTACCTAAGCATTTACATGACTTTAACGAATAGCTGCTTAAATCTACAGCAATTTTGCGCATAAATATCTGCCGTAGGGTTGTTGTAATTTATAGAGTTTCCATTTATGGAACATATTCAAGGGTTTTGCTAGGAGGGTTTTACATGACTACATACTGTTTCTGAACTCCAAGTGGACTGTTCCTTTTGTTCCCAGCTCTTCATTCTTTTTTCGTTTTTCCATTTCTTGGGGAGTGCTAAATATCTGGACATGAAACTCCAAAAGGTACAAGTGCAATCCTAAACTCTCTTTCATGGAGCAAAGAGGGATCTCCTTCTAATGAAACTTAAGCTTCTCCTGCACAGTATGAAACATTCATTCTGAGATATCACAGCTTTTATTCTGGTAGACATTTTGAGGGAACTTTTTAACATATTGAAACAAGGAACACAATCTGAACCAAATCTATCTGTTTTCCTCTCAACAGATTTCAGAAGAACACCATGATCCTAACTCCTTCCCAATCTCATATACAATTAGACCACCCTCGAAGGCCTGCTGGGACGACTTCGCCAAGCATTTCAGGGAGAAAATCGCTCAGATTCGTCATGAGCTGGACTCTACTAGTGAATCAGATTCTACTGGGGAGGTGCCAATGTTACCGTCTGGTCCACAATTGATGGATGAGTTTCAGTTGTTACGGCCTGATGATGTGGACAAGGTGCTTGGACAAGTACGTCCTACCACCTGCTTACTGGAACCTTGCCCATCTTGGCTACTCAAGAAAGCCAAGGACGGGATTGGGACCTGGATCCTGGAGGTTGTCAATGCCTCTCTAAGGGATGGCCGGGTACCTGCCCCTTTAAAGGAGGCGGTAGTCTGGCCAGTCCTAAAGAAGGCATCCCTGGATCCAGAGGTGGCCGTCAATTACAGACCAGTGGCCAACATCCCGTTCTTGGGCAAGGTGTTAGAGCGGGTGGTGGTGAGACAACTCCAAGCACTCTTGGATGAAACTGACTATCTGGACCCATTTCAGTCCAGCTTCAGACCCGGATACGGTACTGAATCTGCCTTGGTCGCCCTGTATGATGACCTGTGCAGGGAGAGAGACAGGGGGAGTGCATCCCTGTTGGTTCTCCTGGACCTCTCAGCGGCTTTCAATACCATCGACCATGGTATCCTTCTGGATAGGCTAGCGGTATTCGGAGTTGGAGGCACTGCTTTGCAGTGGTTCTGTTCCTATCTCAATGGCCGATTCCAGAAGGTGGTGCTGGGGGACTATGGCTCTGTGCCATGGCAGCTATGCCATGGAGTTCTGCAGGGGTTCATTTTGTCCCCCTTGCTATTCAACATGTACACGAAACCGCTGGGAGAGGTCATTAGGAGGTGTGGGCTGCGGAATCATCAGTACGCTGATGATACCCAGCTCTACCTCTCGTTCTCAACTAATCCAGGTGAGGCGGTGGCTGTACTGAACTGGTGCCTGGCCGAGGTAATGGGCTGGATGAGGGCCAATAAACTGAGGCTCAGTCCAGACAAGATGGAGGTCCTGTTGGTAGGTGGGTCGGGCTTCGGGATGGGGGACCCAGCCCTTGTCCTGAACAGGGTTGCACTCCCTCTTAGGAACAGGGTTAGCAGCGCGGGAGTGCTCGTCGACCCAGAGCCGTCATTAGAAGCTCAGGTAACAGCGGTGGTGAGGAACGCCTTCCTTCAGCTTTGGCTGATCCATCAGCTGCGTCCCTACCTGGAGAACGACTGCCTGGCGACTGTGACACATGCATTGGTAACTTCCCGATTAGATTTCTGTAATGCACTCTATGTGGGGCTGCCCTTGAAGACGGTATAGATACTTCACTTGGTGCAAAACAGAGCTGCCAAGTTGCTGACAGGGACTGGGCGTTGTTCTCATATAACCCCAGTTCTCCGTCAGCTTCACTGGCTCCCCATTGAAGTCCGGGCCCAATTCAAGGTGTTGGTTATCACCTATAAAGCCCTCAACGGCTTGGGACCTGGCTATCTAAAGGAGCGCTTACATCCATATATGTCCTCCCGCCCCCTGAGATCGGCGGACGAGGCCCTTCTCCGGGAACCCTCCTTGAAGGATATTAGGAGGGTGAGTACCTGGAGGAGGGCCTTCTCTGTGGTGGCACCCCACCTATGGAATGCGCTCCCCAGAGAGATCTGCCTGGCAAGTTGTTATTTGTCTTTCGGCGCCAGGCCAAGACCTTTTTATTTAAATGATATTTTAATTGTTAATTTGTTGTTTTTATTTATTGCTTTTAAATTATGGCCGAGATACTCCGAATTTTTAATGTTATCCTATTCTATGTTTGTTTAACTTCCTTGTAAGCTGCCCCTAGGCTTTCTGCAATGGGGGCGGCGTTAAAATGTTATAAATAAATAAATAAATAAGCAATAGACCCTGGTGCTGGTGTCAATAATGTCTTTCCATCGATTTCAATGGGAGGAGAGAAATCTTTCCTCCCATAAAATGATGATACATCAGGTGGAAAAGACCAGGATAGCCACCACACACCTGCTCTGATCAGGAGGAGCTAGCTGAGCTTCAACATTTGTGCAGGATCCGTCCCCTTGTTTCATTCCCAGATAGGATTGCTTTGTTAAATATGTGATTAAATCTTTACCATTGAAATCAGAGCTGATGGATTTTGATTGTCATGTCAGGGTTTGTATTCCCTAAGAGCAGAACCTTCTATGGGCGCATGAGCACATAGCACAGAAGCGAAAGGCATTCTTCCTCTGCTCCTCCAAGTGCTGGACACTCACTGCAACTCAGCTACCGAGAGGGCTACCAAAAAGCCCTGCGGGGTGATTTCTAATGGGCCAGCTGACTGCAGTCCTGAGGTGGCTACAGGGAAGCTCCAAGAGGGTCTTGTAAAATCTGGGAGGAAGGGCACTAGGAAACCTCTCTATTTGTCTATATTTGGGGAAAGCCCTCTAGCAAACTGAGTGGATGCTTAGGCAAAATCATTCTGCACACTCTACATGCTTTTCCACCTGGCTCTCCAGGTGGGCCAGGAAGATCTCCTGGCTGTAGCGCTGGAGAGGTGCTGCTAGTCCAGGGGGACAATGGTGGGCTAGGGGCACCAAGAGGGAAACTAAATTGTTTTGGCTCAACTCCATTACGTATCAACAGGACTGCCACTTAAGGAGTGTTTAACTTGACCTGGACTGTGCCCAGAGCTCTCTGTTTCCTTAATTGGTCTTCCAAATTCCCTAATTAGCCATGCCCCTGTCTTGGTATCTTCCTTTTCATTTTAAACTAAATAGTTTTTAAGGATATACACAAAGTCACAGCACTTCTGACTCTTTTGGAAACCCCATTCTTTGAGATGTGTTAATAACTTTAATGTAAATGTTAATAAGAGGGAAATCCTTATTTAGTTAAAGCTGTGCCAGAAAATATGTTTGCACTGTCCAAACTAGAATATAAATTATGTCACTCAGAGCCTTGTCATATTAACATGATAATTTAAAACGGATGTCTATCTATTTATTTAATTTTTATACTGCCCAACAGCCAAAGCTCTAATTATGATCAAAGCTCTCAATGTTTCATCTTTGATTCTGAATCAGAATAATATGTTGATCTTCCACCTAACAGGACATTCTGAAGCAAATACTAAGTGTGCTTCAATTAATGTTGCAAAATTAGATTAAGGAAAAGAGAAGCTGTAATGTCTGACTAAATACCAGAAGTGTAATAATGGCAACATTCACATCATAATGCTGAGAGTGAGTCTGGCAACAAATCAAGAGACAGAAGAAAATCCAGCAGCAATAGAAGCAAAAGGAACACGGGTACGGAAATTTTGTGCCGGAGTTTTAAATATGGTTCCCCTTTCATCAACAGCTCTGATACACGCAGAGTGCAGAAACTGTTAACAAAGGAAACCTTCCAAGAATGTGTTTTTTGTTTTGTTTTGTTTTTAAGTAGAAAGAATTTTTACATTCTTAGTAGGAAGATGGAAGTCCTCCCTTTTAAACAATTAATCTTGGTTGACGAAGGAAGAGTGGAATGAGGGGTGTCCAAAGACACAGTAGTCAGCCAAAGATATGTTTGCTTAACTTTGATTTGTCTCAGAGCCAGTGTAAAACACACTATACTGCTAATATGAGTTCTTTCAAAATATGTTTCCGCTCTTTAGGGAATATAGTAGGGGAGGATTGTTTAGTTCAAAAGGGAGGATTACAATGTCTAGTACTATTATTCTTCATTACAATAGCATTGAGAAAACAGAGTTTCATCTGGGGCTGTATCGTGTTAAGCACCGCAAGAAGTTGTTCTCACCCCCAAGAACATATTAATCCAAAGAGACAGAGCAACCGAAGGGTGGAAAGGGATATATGGGGAAATAATAGTAGGAGTGCAACTTTAGACATTGGACTTTAGGAAGTCAGAAGCCAAGGATCTAACTACTTGATAAGTAAAAACGAATCCATACCCTTGGCTCTGGAGCACTTGAAAGGGAGAGAGAAACTGCCTTTCTAACTAACACGGAGCATCATGAGAGTCCCGCTGACACATTCCAAAGGGCTCTCAAGTCCATCATTCTGTTTGCAGGAGGGGCAGCTAGATGCCCTTGGGAAGCCCGTAAGTACATGAGTGCAACAGCACCATCCTGCTCATGTTCCTCAGCAACTGGTATTGAGTCGTATGGTGCCTCTGATGCTGAAGGTAATATATAGCCATCATGACTAGTAGCCACTGATAGCCCTGATCCTCCATGAATTTGTCTAATCCCCCTTTAAAGCTGTCATAGGCTCATGATAGGAAGAGCAAGCATTTCTCCCCCCGCACCCACCCACTCCCAAAGAGAATTGCAGCACAAAAGCAGCCCAGCTTACATCTGTGTTTATGAGTCTCAGAGAGAGGGATTTCGGCAGGGCCTGGAGCTCTCCCCAGACTCCGGATTGGAGGCCATGTTGCTTAACCACCTGCTGCTGCTGCTGCTGCTGCGCATACAGCTCCGAACTCAAACTGACCTAACGGACCATTTAAATAGCAGAATCATGCAGAAGGGATGGGCCAGGGACTGCCATCATGCCTCTCGATCTTTCCTGCCTGCCTTCGCATGCATGCCATTCCTGCGGCCTCAGCTGCCCCAGGAGCTTCCATCCTTCAAACATTTCTGAAGCAGGACGGGATCCAGGGAAGTGGGAACTGTGCCCTTCCAGGGATGCCTAGTCGGACCCTAGGGCACCTGATGACTCTAGATGTGCAAGGCTGACTGGGACAGTTTTATCTGAAGCAGGAAGAGCTGGGTAGAAGCTGCTGTGAATATGTGACTCCCAGCTTTTTGGCACAGCATTTCTATGAGTTATGAAAATGACTGGCACGTGAGACGAGCAAATGTGAGTGTTCTGGCTACAGAATCCCACGGCTGGTCCTGCTGATATGCCAAGTCACTGAACCCTGTGATCTTGTCCAGGTAGTACCAGAGCAATGGCAGAACAATGATTTGCACGGAATCACAGGTCTGCCATCTGTCAGTAGTGATAACCCATCTCTATGCAAAAGTGACACAGTGAGATTTAGCAAAAATGCAAACATTCAACTTTTTGGAAAGGTTTGACATCAGTGTAGTAGAAAGTCTTAGTCTAAAATATTTTTGAAGTCTTTAAACAATTGAGCTTTCTGAACAATATTGTTCTAAATTCTCGCTCTCAATATCATTCAGAAATTTGGCTATTTCTATGATGTCATAGTATGCAGGGAGGTGTGCAACACGTAAAAATGTTAAACCAGTTTTAAAATAACTCTTTATTTCTGGTCGGGCTGGTGGGAGAAACGTAGTGAGCATTCAAAGCGACTGAAGTCCTGTATTAACAAGAGCCAAAAGATGGGGTAATGCACGTTTGGCCAAGGTTTTTGTAAGGCTAAAGAAATGTTCAACATTTAGCTAAATATTATCAGTATTTTAGCAAAAAACATGAACCATTTCTTAACATTCCCTGTGAATCCTCTGAGATTCCTATTCTTGAAGTTAGTTCAACTTATGCTTTGCTATGCTGTGCAACCTGGCACAACTTAGCACAAAGTGCATCATTCTGCAGAAAATGGGAAAAGAAACTAACTGCTAATTTGGTTGTTTTTAAGGATGAAAAAACAAAGTGATTTATTGTGGAAGGGAGTGTAAGCTACTCTGCATTTGAGACAGAAATGTCTTATCGAAGTGATAGGACCAAAACTTGGCAATACCCACTATTACTTGGGTACACGACACAGGAAAAAAAAATCAACTAGAACTTACCCATTAACTATATCAAAGGTAAAATGAAAATAGCAGTGTCTTCTGAACAGAGAAGCTGAAGTCTCTAAATAAAGTGTCTTCTATAAACCTGTGCCCAAGAATCCCAGCAAAATTCTCCTCACCCAAATTTCTTCCTCAATTCATAGTTCCAAATTAGCTTAACTTTTTAATTTTTTTTTTAATTTTTGGCAAATGTACTAGCCTGTTTTTAACATCTCAACTTGGTTCTGACAATTGAGCATGTGTCATTTTTAATTGGCATCTCATTTTTTTCCCTGCTGATGGTTTACCGGTGGGAATGTATGCATATTACTCTGCGTAAAGATGCCATTTTGTCAAACCTGTTTCCGTTTCTACCAAATAACCTGCAGGGTAAGGAAAAAGCACAAACCAGAGGCAGCACATATCCCCATTCTGAAGTTTAGAAGTTATCCCAGTTAACTAGAAGGCCAACTTAACAGACCCAGAGTGGAACCAAGCCACAGAATAAGGCACAACTGCTTAGCCTTACTTGTCCCAAAGCCTGCTATTATAGCTAAACATGAACGCTAAAGCAAGGGGCAGGTGGCAGAAATAAGAAGGATGAAAACCCATAGAAGACAGGCAGGCCCACCTTGCACAAGATGCCATGGTGGGGGAACAGGAGCAATCTGCTCATCCTATCAGCTGCTTATGGCATGTGCAAAACAAGCACCATCATCCCTCAGGGGCTTTCATCTTTCCAGTGCATTCTGAAGGAAGTCAAGCATGCGTAAAGTCACCTAATCCACACTGGCGCACCATGAATCTCCTGCACAAGTGACTGGTCTTACTTATTTCACAGAAGGAACTCGCTGGCATGTACAAAAGCCATGCACCTATCGAGTGGCTCCTTTCACCAAAGTGAGCACAGAAGCTCTTTGGGGCAGCATCAGACCTTCTGTGCTCCCACAGAGAACAGACACGGGGCAAAAATGAAAATGTTGGCTGAGAGAACACATCAGCTTTAGGTGTTAGGTGATAGTGCAACTTCAGCACCAAGAAATTCACCTAGCACATTTTACAGTTTTTGACTAAATAAAAAATTAGAGGAACTTTGTGAGCTAAAGAAAGTTTTTATATAGTTAGTGATAAGAGCTATCCTTCAGATGCAACCCAAGTAAACATGCAGTCAGATTTCAGAGAAACTCAAAAGACAGATAAAACAGTTTTGATAAGACTAGAAAAAATCCTGGGCAGGAGCTTAATATTCCTATAGCCCTAAACCTCATAACAAGTCTCAAAGGTTTTATTAAAACCATAACCACCTGAGAGGACAGGTGGAATGGGGAAAGAGTACCGGATCTTCTCCACAGGATACCTCCGGTTTTGCTCAAACTCCACCTTCTTGTTGCCTTTCTCATACAGACATACAGAAATCCACCTCATCCTTGCTGCATGCAGAGCAGGTGATCTACCAGTGAGCACAGACATTTATTTATCACACTTGTGTGCCCCCACATAGCCCAAGGACTCTCTGGGTGGCTCACAAAACAACACAGAGAATAAAATCAAAACAAATTTAAAACTAGTGAATCCAAATCATCATAAAACCCAATGATATCAGTGGAACAGGAGACAAATGCAAATAAGTAAAAGCAAGCAGTGAGAATGACATAATAAAACCACAAATTATACTAAAAACAGATCAAAATAAAAATATCTCTACCTGGTGATGGAAACGGAGTGGTGAGGGTGCCAAATGCACCTTTTAAGGGAGAGAATTCCAGAAACAAGGCACGATAACAGAAAAAGCCCCATTCCTTGCCATTCCCTCCCTTATTTTGTGGGGGCTTGAATAGAAGGGCATTCATAGAAGATCTTAAGGGTCTGGCAGGGATATACTGAGACAGCCGTCCCTTCAGATAACTTGGTCCCAAGCAGTTTAGGGCTTTCTACATTAACGTGAGCACTTTGAATTGGGCTGGGGTGGTAACAGGCAGCCAATGCAGCTGGAGGAGGACTGGTGTGATGTGTTCTGTAAGGCTGGTCTTTGTTAGCACCTGCACTGCTCTGTTTTGAATAAACAGAAGTGCCCGGACCATTTTCAAAGGCAGTCCCATGCAGAATGCATCACAGTAATCCAGGCAAGAGGTTCCCATGGATGATTGTGGCTGGGCTTCATTCATCCAAGCAGGAAGGTAGCTGATAAATCAGCCTCAGCTGATAGAAGGTGCTCCTGGCCACTTTGGCCACCTGTGTGACAAGTGACAACTTGGAGTCAAGGAGTACCCTCAAGCTACGAACCTTGTCCTTTAGGGGGACATAACCAGGACATGTTGAAAATTTCCCAGTTGGACAGGCTGCCCACCAATAGCACCTCCACCTTCTCTGGTCTGAGCTTCAGCTGACTGCTTCTCATCCAGTCCATTCGCAAGCCAAGGCACTGGCTTAGAGCAGTCACTTCCTCACCTGAGCTAGATGAGAATGAGAGGTAGAATCCCAAACCCAACAATCCTGGATTGAAAAAGGGTAGATAGCCCCCCAAAGTACTGAAAATTAAAAGAATGTTCTGGAATCTTTTGTTTTCTATCAAGAAAGTAAATCTCCCTTTTTTCTCTACCCAGTTTCAAAGATGCCCAAAACACTTTATTCTCAGCTTCAATAAAACAAGATTGAAAATGGATTAAATAAAACAAACAATGCATTTTAACATTTCTTCACCAGGCTAGAGGACGGAGGGCAGAGAAAGAGAAAGAATATAAGGTTCTTCCTTGCTATTCACTTGCTACATAGTGTGCAGGTAACTAGCTGAGTGTGTAAACATTGGAGGGAGCTCCTAAGCCTCAGACACACCAGCTCCTGCTTCAAGAAGCAAAATATCACTGTTAAATTGCAAGTTGGCTAATAATTTCGAGGGTTCTACAGTTAGAAAAATCCAACTATTGCCCTTAAAAATACAGGCTTGAATCCAGAATCTGCATTCTAAGAATGAAAGAGACTTTCCACATTAGGAAGGGCTCAATTCACAGAATCTCCGTTTGGGGGCATCTCCCTCCTCCGCACAATACTTCATCCCATGCAGCAGAGGAACCTGGCTCTCTGTGTAGCATATTTAAGGGGCTGGGAGGACTGCCTTGGGAAGCCAGGTGTGGGGAACTCCACTTCTGCCAGCACAGTTAATCCAGTTTAAATATGGATCCAGTGCATAACCCTAAATTGCATATTGCTATGATTCTGTCTCCTTTGGCCCACACACAGTCCTCATAGTTAACTTGTATTCCACAGAAGAATGTCTGCCCGTGCACAGTTACTAGAGGATGCTTCACTTCTGGACCTACCATTTTGCTTGTGGACATCAGCAAACCTTTGCCATTACCTAAAGTGCATGAGCATTTGGGGCCAATTCCAGAATGAAGCTTGTCCAGCGAAATCCCAAATCCCTCTTCAGCCCAAACAGCTTCCCTGCAGCCATGATTGGTGAGCTGCTTGCCATTCGTGAGATGCCAAGATCCATAGCAATGGCCATATCATTCTACCTTGGGAAATTATTTTGGTGTGCAGGATGAATAATATGTTTAGGAATCCCTCTGGGATGAACACTCGATTACCACTAAATTATCTCTGTGCTATGCACTTGATTCGTGAAAGGCTTTCTTCAGCCACATATATTTCATAATAAGCATACTGCGGAAAAATGCAGCTTCAGTAATCATCAGTTCAGAACTGTTTCAGAAGGTAAATTTTAATCTCTTAATGGTGCCTTTCTGACAACCTACTAATCTTTTCATTAAACAGGCTTTTCATCAGCTCTATTTCACACATCAGTGCAACCTGAAGGGTTAAACAACCTAATTACATAGGAGAAATTTCCACTTTTAAAAGCACATTAATTGTTGTCTGGAACCTTCAGTGCACAACAAATTCTCACCATGGATCAGTTTCTGACATTTACTTTACAAACAGGCAGTGACTAAGCTGCAAGAAACAAATGTCAATACAAAGCCTAGCAACGGCCTACAATGTGTACAAACTTGAGAAACCTGCTATCCTGAGAAATTTGCTGTGCCAAATCAAAGTCCTGAATGTCGTGAAATGCAATATGCCGAACAGATTTTTTTTCTCCCCCAGCTGAAATGCAGAAACCCTGCAAAATCATCTAGAAGATTCATATGAAGCGATAAACATCTTTGCACATCATCATGAAGCTATAAATCTAGTTGCTAGCTTTGAATTTCATTGTTCTGCTGTTTGTCTTCTGACACTGCGTGCCTCAACTTTAAATTAGTAAAAGCACAAGCAGAGCTCATCATGTTCTAGTTCTTAATTTTCTCTTAGTAATAAGCACCAGCCTTGTTTGCTCATTTTCTTTCAGACACATTTATTTCTCGGCGCTTGCATGTCATTACTTGTGATGGACAAGCCTCAAGAGTTTTGTAGGTTCCACTAAGCCCTTAAAGGTCTGGACAAATAAATAGGGATTATCTGAAGCTTTAGAGTGCATGTCAACCGATTATCTATATTTCATTTGTCTTCCCTTTTTTTAAACACCAACTTTCTTCACTTGTCTTCTTAACCCAAGAGTTACAAGTAGATGCCGGGTGTGGGGGGGGGGGGCAGGGCACTGTGTATATTCATACATTAGCGTAAAACCTACTTTGTAGTAGTTATGGATGTTCATTTCAAATGACATGTTTCTGAGTCACGTGGCGTTTTTTAGTTTTTGGGTGGGATTTGGACAAATGCACACTTGTGCCAATGTACATTTGCAATTTGCTGAGCAGATTCTACAGCAGACTAGCTAAGTCATGTGGACTAGTTTCTTTAAAAACTTTTGGAAGTATTTGCAGCAATAGAAACAAGCAGGATACTCATATAACAATTCCATCAATGAGGGGAGTATAGAGCAAAAGTCACCAGATCATTCACAAAACATAGAAAAGACTTAGCAAAACCCACAGCAACGGGCAGAGTAACCCTGATCCATGGTCCACTGTTAGAATCAGCTACCTTCACATTTGCTCTGAAGAATTAAATCACTGTTGTAGAACAGCAAGTGGCCGTGTTGGTGTTCTCAGTTCTACTGTCTGGTTGGCGGCAATTTCTTCACCACTGAAATCTAGTCCCAGTGATAGGTCACAATCAGTGTCAGTGTTAGCATCCAGGTCCAGTGGAGAAACAGCTGGACCGAAGCTGTACACAAGTCTCTGTGAGAGCTACATTGTCTGCTAAGGGGGAAAGTGCCAGTCTTCACTGTTCTCAGCACCATCACCTAGCTTATTCCCCCACACCAAAAAAATAAAAATAAAACCCTTGGTTATAAAATCACACTAGCGCATCATTTGTATCCATGGGAATGATTCCCTCTGAAAGACAATGATCAGATGAAGTGAGTGAGCCTTATTCCAATAAGCTGATATGACTGGCTGTTTCCTGTGAAGCTGAGTATCTATTGGTTTACAGTCCCACTGTGCTTTCTGCATTCTGTCTAACCGCAGCCACAGATAGAGTCAGCGTCGGAAAAACAAGTATCCCTCAAGTTGTGCATTTCGATAGTCCACCACTTTAGGGGCAGAGCAACAACAGATGGCATGCAGCCTCTTGTATGGAGGGTTGCGTACTTGGCTGAGGGTCTCCAGAAACCACATCTGCAAAAAATGCATTAGATTCTGGTTATGTGCAATCCCCATCACAGTGTGCAACTGTTGTTTGTGCTGTTGCTGAGGATAATTGAAGGATATGTGCAAGGAATGTGCATCTGCTTCAGACAAAGCACAAATCCTGAACTGATGCCTGCAGATTTCATCCAACTTTGCCGAAGTTCAAAAAGTCATAGCCATTTATTCCCGCTTCACAGTCAGTGCAGAAGGCACCAGAAAGCTTTATAAAATGAACTACAAGGAGGATCCGCTTTGAATCTGAACTGAAGTGCCATGTCAGTCCTAAGTGTCAAGATGAAGTAGCTTCTCTCTCTCTCTCTCTCATTCTGAATTGCTCCCCTGCACCCTGGACACACTCTGGCGCATTCACTCCTGGAAGTATGCAAACCCACCATGAAGTATGATACCGATCTGTGAGATAATTGAGGAGAATTTGAACATGCACATCTCTTAAGTACAGGGGTTTCATATAGACATCTGCTTGAAGATGAAGGAGAATAATCTGAGATATAATGTTGCTTGTTTGTTTGTTTGGCCAACATTCAAATACACTTCTCTTTCCTATTTTTTAGAACAGTGAAGCATTCCTTTATATTTCACCCAAGGCCTATCTGATTGCCCTGAACTTTTTCAATGAATTCCTGTTTCTAGCATGTTCAACCCACTGATGCGCTAATTTGTCTCATGTTCATTTCTACAAAGAGCTGAGAACTGTCCCACAACATCTAGGTGCAAAGTCTGTACAGTAGATTCAGTAAGTCTAGTTCCCCATGGTGTTGCGCAGTGTCATCTGTCAAAAGATCCAGAATTGGTAAATGCTTTTATTTTTGAACTGATTCTTCTTCATTTTAAAGTTCTTGATAGAATTCATTGGTTGAACCAATATGACCCTTATATAAACAGTCTGTTGTCGTATCCACCGCTTAATTGGGGCAAATGCAGACTGATAACATGTCATGGTAGAAACCAGGAAAAAATATAAGAACAAATACAATTCCTCATCTATTAAATCTTACTTTTAAAAAGCAATAATAGAGCTGATTATTATATCACACTTGTCAGAGAGATTCCTCCAGGTTCTTGCTTTAAATTACAGAAAGGAATGACATAGGAAGATTTGGATGGATGGAACGTTCACCCCTGTCTGTTTCACATGCTTTCATTTATGTTTGTTCCATCATGTTTTCAATCTGATTCTTTAAAAAGTCTACTTTGGAACATATTTTTTCATAAAATATATATTTTACCTTAAATCTCCATTCTTATATACACTTTAGTACTATGTTTGAGTGGGGAGCTGTACTGCAAAATTCAGGAAAATACAAGAACGGATAACTGTATTTCAATCATATATTAGCCTGGGGAGCATAAACCCAGTAGGTTTGCTTAAAACTGCGGGACCAAATGAAATCCTCCAACCTTCATAGAAGACAAAGATGAAATGAGGAGGCCGAGCTCTCACATATCAGGTACATCCCGTCAGATACATTCGTTTGATTCTGAGGAGGAGGAGGGGGCAGATGGTTTTACAGTTCTGAAGTTACCTAGTGAGGATTCTCAATCAGTGCATGAGAACCAGCCTGCCTTGGAATAAGGAGACATTTCAGAAGTAGGAATGGAGGAGAGTTTCTTCACTCTGAGATGACAAGTAAAATCGAGAGGACTATTTAAGAAGGGTCTGGCATTCCGAATTGCAGCCCACAAGCAGCAGGAGTCATCCTGAAGGTGGAGTCTGAAATGCTTCTGAAAGGGAGAGAAGGAGGGGATGTTTTGGTTTGGATTCAACTCTTCACATGGACAGAGGCTTTCCCCACATCTCAAGGAGAACACTACTCTGATTTGTGCTGTTTTGTAACCTGATAAGAGGACTGTGCTTCTAAGGTCTCATCCAAGTCTGTGGGAGAGGGAACAGAAGTGGTGTGGGGGAGAGACTTGTTCATGGCAGCACGTCTGCACGTCCTCCCTATGCAGAAAACTTAACCTAAGTGGAGATATTGCCTCAAAAGGGATAAGTTTTCAAGAAAATCCTAGGTAGAGCTCATATTTGTGCAGTCTCATCTAGCTGCACCCTTAGATGTGATACAGCTGAGTGGTAACAGAATTAATCATTACACACCAGAAAGAAATAGTCTTAGAACACTTAGATATGGGGAAAGCTCATTAGGGGGAAATAGAGGAACTATGCCTTTAAAGCATCTTTCCCCTTGCATTATTGCACTTTCAGTTCATGATTAATTTCTTCTGTAGGTTTACTAAAAGAGATTTGACTTGTATGTCTATCTGTTTAAAGAAAAACAGATGTGCCTGAGGAAGCCATTAGTGCTCAATAAGGTGTCTTATGTCTGATGAGCAAACTGACCACAATAAGCTTCCTAAACCATTCTTATTAAACAAATAAAGGAGAAATACAGATCTGGCTTTTAATACTAACAGATTTAAAAGCCCTCCAAAGAGATCATTATCTGAGCAAGATCTGTAAAGAGAATCTTTGCAGACCCTAATAATGTGGCAGAGGTAAGCACTTAAGAGATCTATAGTTTCAAGGGGAAAAAAGCCCCCTATGTAGAGGACTGGAAGCCAACACATATACGGGTCCTTTAAACTGGAAAAATACTTTAATCAGAGATGAGATAAAGCCCAGACTTGTGGGAAAGTTTCTGGGTGAACATCTTTTTAATACCTATTATACTATCACATAAATGTTTGGAGTATAAGAAGATAATTAAGTGGAAGAGTGGTTTTTCAATATTTGTGCATCTGATATACTTAACACTCTTCTGATGCTTTGAGGCCATTTGTATTCATTTCTTATTTTGGGATGGTTTATAATACTGATTTCAGTTATGTCAAGAATTCAAGAAATGTTCAGACTTCTCTTTTTAAAAGACTAATTATTGTTATGATTGTTGTTTCTTGTTTTCAAACATGTTTGTAACTAAAGAGGAAAAAATATGAACACTCTGGTGTTTTCTTTTACATTTTCCAAATTGCTTTGTTTATTTTTGCCCAGTCCTTTTTAAGGACTAACAATGACTGTTACTTTTATATGTCCATACCCAAAGAATTAACTTCTGCATATGTTTCAGCCTTTTCAGTTGTGGCACCCCTTTTTTCATGGCCTCCAAAAGGAGGCCTCTTTGGCATCTCCTTCTCCTTTCAGTACTAGGCATTTTTGACTTGGAGTATAAATTCTATAGCTGTTCTTATATATCCTGTGCTGTGTGTTATTTTGCATTGAACTGCATTTTATTCTTTTAACCATTTGTATTGCATTGCATTATTTCAACTATTTTCAAATCTACTCAGAGAACATTCATTGTTTGGTAGATCAAAAATAAAGTAAAATTATAAAAATAGTGAACAGATAAATGCGATCCTCTCTAAGTCCTGCTCTAGACATCCCCAGCAAGTAAACTAGGATTGCCTTGATAGGTCACTTTGTGAAGGGCTTTCACATACCAATCCTGTGCAAGGCCACTTTCAATCCTGTGCAATAACCAGGAAGCTTCCCAGTCACCCAGCATCCCAACTGCCTCAGTAGGGAAACGGTGGGTGGGAGAACCTGCAATCACCCTGCTCAACTCAGCTATTTTTGTCCATCAAGGGCCCTTCATTTTCTGTTTAGTAAACAGCAGTCACAGATTGGGACCATGGCCGCTGGAAGACCCTTTGCCCCATTGTGGTTCTTTACTGGGTTACTCAAACGCACACTGCCAGAGCTGCTATTTATTGAACAAAAACAGTGTCTGCCAATGCTGCCATTGCCATGTTTTGTTTAGCTCAGTGAGGGTGAATCTTCCATCTGCTCCTTAAATTTGAACCAAATTTGAATCTTCGAATGGTAGAGTTGGAAGGGGCCAAGGAAGTCAACCATCCCAACCCATTGCTTGGTGCAGGACTCCAAGTGAAGCATCCCTGAGAGACCCAGCCGCATCCAGGATGAGAGAGCCCAAGCTCTCCCTGGCTAATTGGTCCTATTGTCACATTGCTCTAACAGTCTGGAGGTTTCTCCCTAATATTCAACTGGAGTCTGAATTCCTGTAACCTCCACCCATTATTCCTTGTCCTGCACTCTGGGATTATCAAGAGATCCTGGCCCACTTCTGTTTGACAGCTTTTCAAGTCCTTGAAATACAGCTTTCATTTCTCCCTTGGTCTTCTCTCCTGAAGGCTAAACATGGGCAGTTTTTTCAGTCTGTCCTCACAGGGCTTTGTTCCCAGTTCCTGGATCGTCCTTGCTGCCCTCCTCTGAACCTTTTCCAGCTTGTCTGCATCTTTCTTAAGCTGTGATGCCCAGAACTGGATACAGTACTCAAGATGAGGCCTAACCAGTGCTTGCGCAGAGGGAAGCTGATTAAGGATGCGCGAAGGGTGGGAATCATTTGGATTCCTGGGGCTCAGCTCCAGAGACTCTAGTCTACTTTGCTGCAGCCTTGAGTCTGAGTTCCTGGGGAGTTTCTCTCTTCCACACCATGTGCAGCAGCCGTTGTTTGCTTAAAAAGTAGGTTGCCAGTTGTGCAGCATTTGATTCACGAGTCTTCAGTGACTTCCCCTTGGCTTGGCTCGTGATTCCTTGCTGATCTCAGTCCTGCATCATACAGTGCAACAACTGCTATCACAGAGCAAGCTCAATCCACTGTAACTAATTAATCTAGGACAGCAAAAATATCCATTCAATTCAAGCCAGCACTACATCCATTTTCATTTTGTAGCACCACCAAAAAATCGTTACATTCCAAACTATTACGTGCCTACATATGTAAATAGACTGCAGTAACAGTGATCCAGTTCATCAAAATAAAACTGTTCATTCTCACCAAGAGTATAATATAATCTGCTGGGGATAATCTGAATGCTTCCTTAATTTACAAAGCAAACAAAAAAAATATGTGCAGGATACATTCTGAGAGCTGCTTAATATTTTGTAAGCTTCTCTCCATTCTACTTGTACTGAAACAAGCAAGCAACCACAAGATGCTTAAAAACAAAGTTTTAGTGAATCAGCTTTATGGACAGATTATCAGGCATATTAATTATGAGAAAATAAAGAAGCATGTAATTGAGAAATGCATTTTAATATGTCTTATTTTTAAAATCAAAACTAAAATATACCCTTGGGTTGGACCCAGATTTATTCATATTAAGAGTAGACCCAGTGAAATAAATAAGAGTAAATCGGGATCAAACATCCTAAAAATATAAAGAGAAAAATGGGGAAAGAGAAAGGGAAGATTAGGGTCAAGCATTTAGGGCATAGTTCCATGCAAATTTAGACAGAAAGAAGTCGTAACTTGGGCATGCTGGGATATTTTTCTATAAAAACATGCCTAGGATTGCACCCCTCTCTTTTTCTTCTTTTTATCTTCACTGTAGCATTTATTTATAATAAAATGTGAATAAAATAAAATTAGCACAACCACGAAACTTACACTGCTGAAAAGCGGCACGTACTTGGGGTGTGCACCTCAGGGTTTGTTGGTTTGGTTTGGTTTTTGTAAATGCATTAATTTCCTGAAATGTGTCCATGTACTTATTGGGAGCTAAGTTTCCCCTTATTCATTTCAAGCATTCAAAACCACAGACAATCTCTTGGCAAAATAGCTCTTTATTATCAAAGCACAGTTAACGAACTATGCCAACTAAAAGGCTAGTTTTTGTGCATGAACCAAGTGGCTAGTAGACCCCAAAGTAGAAATTATTTCCGAAAGCCAGTCTCCAGAGTGGCCGTAGGAACGTTATAATCTCTTAACAAAAGCAACCTCACAGGGTTGTTGTAAAGGTAAAAGTACAGCTTTGACCTCCCTTGAAGTAAGACAGGATACCACTAAATAGACATGTTTATACATTTAAATGTTCACCACCATCTACGTAATTCTTTTCATTGCCAGGAAGGATATCATGTGTTAAAAAGGTTAATTCTAACATTACTCTGCAGTCTAGTGAAGATATATTGTTACATGGCTATGAAATCAAATTGTCTTTTAAATCCCATGTCAAGTATCCACACATTCCATGTTAAGCTGCAATGCTTAATTTAATATTGGCATGGCAGTGGTATGGGCTTTAAACAATAGACAACATTGCCTGAGGGACCCAGAAATAGGATTCAGAAGGTGATATAATAAGTTTGAAGGGTAATTGTAACTTTGAGATGAAGCAGAAAAACAAAAAGCGAAGGCTACTCTACCACACATGCCAGGAACTAATGCAGTCACCATGTGAATACGTCGCCTCAGGCACCCTGTTCTGTCAGGATGAAAAAGATGTCCGCCCTGCTGTCACGGTCCGCTGTCTACAAGTGTTCCCAATGCAGTTGATTAGCCAATGCTTTCTGACGGCGGAAGGTCAGCAACTGGGGATCCCGGGACATGTGCGGGGCCAGAATTCCCTATTTTGATGGTCTCTTGCCAAAGTTGTATCAAGAAAAGCAAGATAATAGAATGACATGATGAAAATAAATGGTGGCCATCTTGCGTTCCTAAGCTATGGACTGATAATGAACACACACACACATATACAGATTAAAAAAACTAAACCCTCCTTGTTTAGGACCGGACTTAAGACTATCTCATGTTGGCTCAAACTGCAGGGAACTGGAAATAAAGATTGATGCCTTAACTGCACTGTCATCAGTGACACGATTGTGCAATGCCATAAAATCTGCTTCCTTACCTTACAATTCACCTTTCACATATCTACCCTTTCCCTCAGCGAGTGAGATGCCCATGTTATCCCAGTCCTGTATTGTCTTATGGAGCATCTCACCGCATCCTGCCAGCCACTGATATAAGCAATGGACAGGCAGGGTTCAGCGCACAGGAGGATTCTTCAGCAATGCGGCAAGGCTCGGATGTTTCACAGGGCAAGGCAGAGTTAGGATGAAATAGGCCAGCCACTCCATCCCGCCTCATCTGCAAAGACGATGGAAAAGTGTGGGTGCGTGGAGAGTAAGTTGTAAATAAGCATTGATTGTGAATCACGTTAGTTAAGACATCTGCTTTCCATTTTCTGGATTTCTGGACCTTGAGCCAACATGAGATAGCCTTCACTCTGATTTGAGTGCATTTCTCCAGTTATCATGAAATATTTCATGATTTATCTCTCCCATTTCTAATTTTCAATTTTATCTTACAGGACTTAGCACCAAAACACCCTTGCTCCGTTAAACATAGCCACATCATTAAAAATACTAGACAAATTATTTTGTACAGAGAAACCTTATGAAGAATCTTGTCCTATTCCCATTTAATTTTCTTCCTCCCACTCTTGCTGAAATTTGAACTGTTTCCCTGAAGGAACCATATTTTGAATTTTAAGACCACCCGTCCTACAAAACTTATCTTCTTGGTGTTGTTCCTGGGATAAGTGATAGTCAGGATTTCTGACTGTGAATAAAACTCTGCTTATAATTCAACGGTGTGGACACTGGTTACATTAATTTCCCTCAGACCCCTGGATAGCCAAGTAAGTCTTTAAAGGCCTCAGAATAAAAGGCCATCTCAAGCTGGTGCCAAAAATTTGACAGGTATAGTGCCAGATGGGTCACAGCAGTTCCACAGACAGGGGGCCACCACAGAGAAAGCCCTTCCCCCTGTTGCCACCCCCCATGCTTTCCTCAGAGCTTGCACTGGGAGGAAGGTTCCAGAAGTTGTGCATTGTGTCCAAGTAGATTGGATGGGAGAGGAACTCCAGTAAAAACAAAGAAAGAAATCCAGATCTGCTAGATCTGCTAAACCAAAGCAGTTTCGTTTCCATCCTGATGCAGCCCTTTTGGCATATGAATGAAGAAAAGGGCAACCAGACCACTCAGGACCAGCATCAGGAGGCAGCATCAAGCACCTGCCAAGATGCCCCCCAGCTCCAAGCAGGAGGCCCACGGCCAACTGCCAGCTCTTGCTGCTCTTCTTCCTCCCTGACACCAACTTCTCCCTTGAAACAATGGGGGGGAGAGCAAGGAAGCAAGAGGGGGCAGTGAGGGGTAGCAGTGGCTGCCACCCAGTTGCCCATCTGCCTCTCTTCCTCTGGATGGCTGTGCAGAATGAGCCCAGCTGCTCCCCGATAGCACTTGCGTGCTCACTCTCCACCTGTGGCTCCAACGTTATTTCAACATGTGCACGCTGGATCCGGAGGCAAGGACAAAATCTCGTGCAGGATTTGTATGTGGAAAAGTACAGTGACTTGTAACTTCATCTTTGATATCTCAGGGCACTTTTTTGATTTTTGAAGAGTGCTAGGGATGAGTGCTAAGTTATTTTCTCTTTATTTATTTTTAGGTGAATCCTTTTCCCCTACCTTACTAAAACTTGAATCTTTATATTTGACTTTATTTTATTTACAACCCCTTTACTCCACTTTCAGCCCCAAAAGCTTCCTAGAGTGTGGCATACAAAGATTTGTAATGCAGCAGATAGTGCCCTCAGGTCTACAATCATAAACTAGGATGGAAAGAATTGAGATTTTAAAATCTAGTGTGGGAGAAACGGAATCTGACGGTCTCCTTAATCCAAGCACCGAGCTTTGAAGCTTAGATCTTAGTAGATTCAAGTCTGGGTTTGAATCCCTGTGTATTCAGTCATGTCTTCAGAGCTGAAGTACAGTTGCCACCTCTTTTTTCCTACCATTTTCTTCTCACATGGTTGACAGTTGTGCAGTAGGCACACATGGAGTCCTCTCCATGCTGGGAAAAGTTGTGAACCTATTGGATTTTGCCAGGGCAGTTAGCTGAAAATTTTGTTTTTGTTCATATTGGCTAAGAATTTAATGAGATGCATCCATTTCTTCATATAAAGGATAGACAGGATGTGATTTTAAAAAGAAAACAAATATGGGAGAAAATAAAACTGACAGATTCATCCATCCCAAACAAGCACCTTCAGAAAAAGTACAACTGACCCACTTGGCTTGTCTGTTTCCACACCATGATGAAGCATCCACCTGTCTGATCCAGGTAGCTCATTATTTCTGCCAGACTTTTCTCTTTCCGAGAAACCAAACAGCTTGGGTAAGACATAAAATTTCTTCTATATTATCTCTATGAGCCATAGCCTAGATTTCAGCCATTCCTTATCTACTATTAGACAAACTCAGAGTCAAAAGTTTACCTGACTTCATAGATAGTCCCAGATCCAGTGACATAAATTGTACTACAGTTATGGCTAGTTTAAAAAACTTTCTTTTGTGCTAGTGCTGAGCTACCAAATATATACGACACTATGAATATGTGTAACATAATGGTCATGGACTGGAAGAACAAGAGTAGTCTTTTTTCATAAACCTAATTCACGTATAGTATCAGGAAACGGGATTTAGTACTGACACAGATTGCTAAAACATTTAAAATACACATGTGTTTTATTTAAATAGTGCTGAACTTCTGGGCATCGTTTCCAAATTCCTTTAGTTTGCTCTGCAATTAGGATCAGATTTGGCACATTTCTGTAGCAATGCTGGAAAAAAATTAAACAACAAACCATATGTATATAACATGAATATAAATGAATGCAAGGCTCACTATAAACCTGCGATAGTTAAGGAGAACTCCTAGCCCAGATAAAAATGTGTGCATTTCTAATAGGTAACCATCCTAGAGACAGTTCTAATGTCACTAAAGAGCGTGGTTTAGCAATATTTATTTCATCAACAGCATTGCTAAAGATTTCAATAGAACTAGAGGATATTTCCTTTGTCCACAAAATAGCATATCCACAAGCATCCTTACTCACTGAGCCATTTTTTCAGTAATAAGAACTCAGCTTTAGGAATGCCTTTTAGACTAACCCAGAGACCAAGTTGACAGCTGATTTCATAGGGGTTTTTTTCCTCATAAAACCAGAGAAGTGGGCAGCTGGTAGCCCAGAGGTTACATACAGGCCCTGCCTACTTTCAAAAACTCTTTGCAACCAATCAGTGTAGAATTCTGGTACAATTGATCTTTCCTTCCCAGCAGCCCACTGGACAATGAGGGGAGGGGCAGGAAAGAGAGCTAAGTTTTCCTACATTTGTTTAATCCTCACACAGCCCTCCTCACTGGGTTGCAATTCATTTCTCAGATTTTTTTCTTTTTACTAAGTTTGGGAAAGAGGCCCATTCACATATAATTTTATCCTCGTTGAATCTGTATGTTGCATCTGGTCCTCATACATACCGTAGATTCTCAGAACAGTCATCATGACACCCAAAAATTTCTAGAAAGTTCTACATGTGGACACAAGATAATTCCATGTTACCATGTTGCATTTAAAGCTTTGGATTTATGTTAAAGGATTAAGAATCCTGTTGTCATTGTGATGAACTTTGAGATTTACACATTGCAATTTTAACTGCGGACTCATAATGCTATAGCTTAATCCCATGGAGAGAATTGCGACATAAGTGCGGCTTAACATTCATTTTGGAGCAACAAAATAAATAAAACAATTTCTTATAAATATAAAATTCAATGCCGCCTTCTCCTAAAAATAAGAATGTAGAGTAGTAATAGAATATAAATTAAGAATAGACAACTATGCTATTACTCAACAGCACAAGTAAGTAGCTAGGTTTTGAAATGTTAGTAACTCACTGTTTAAGTACAGAATGTACATTTTCTCGAGACAGCTTAATTATGTTTTCCTTCAAGATTTACTACAGATAATGTTTGATGACATTTTTACAAGTGCAACTAGAATCCTAATATCTTTGAAAGTACTAGTAAATTTACTCTCAGTTCAGTGGGATATAGATTTACTTGAATAAATTTTGTCTTCACTGTTTACCACTTTTCAATGTTTGGAATTTTCTGGTGCTAACTTAAAACTGCACCGAAATACTAATACCGATATTTAAGCACTCATGTTCTACTACTAATTCACAGAATAAATAACATTTAAAATTAATTATAAAAGTGACTTACACTAGTGTCAAATAAGCACACACAGGCTTACATTCAGATATTTCAGGGTCAGGGTAAGCTTTCCTATTTAATAACACTTGTTATTATATCTATTTTTATTTACACTGACATTATGATCTTTTCCCTGAAATATGGCAGATCAGGAGAATGAGCTGTGAATTTTTAATTTACAGATGAAACGTGGTACATTAAGGTTACATGAAAAATAGATTGCAAAATCTGAAAATAAGATCTCTCTCGATGGGTTTCTATTTATAATTCCTGCTGTTAGAAATGTGAGTAAAGATGAATCTCTTCTCAATTTGAATCTTAAAAATTGATTGGAACAGGCAACCCTTGAGAAGACCTCATTTCTGTTAGGCAGGCTGGTTGCAGTAGTGTTCTTCACTTACTGTTGTCAATATTTACATTCCACTAGAAATTCAAAATCTCCCCTGAGTGAATTTAACTGGACCTGGTTTTGGTGGCTGAATCTACCACTGCCCATCAAATGGCATTACTAAAGGTAATTATTACTTTTTAGTTCCTTCCAAGAAACTCTAGGGACTAAAAACATAATCAGATAAATGACAAAGGGTCATTTGGACAGTAGAGGGAATTTTATTTATAATTCTCTTCAGGACACAAGTGTTGTTGATTTTCTCGGTTTTCTCTCAGTATGATTCCATGCATCCTGGGGGTACTGGTATGTAAGTCCACCAATCAGCAACAGATAAAGGCTGTCTTTCAAATCATATTAAATTATTTGGGGGAGATGGGAAAACTCAACTAAAGGGTCCTAAGCACCTACGTTCAAGTTTCAGATTGCATGAAGCATTTGCTTTAGATGATTTTATGTTAGAGTTTTGTATTTCTCATCTTAATTGCATGTTGTCTTGTTGCAACTGTTACCTTTTAATAGTAGACAAGGTTAAATCAATTTTGACTGATCCCTGTAAATATCCTCTGGTGATACGTGAAGGTTAGGGTTGATGTAATTCTAACTTGGCCCTTTTGGGACATTCTAAAACTATTCTTTGGTGTTTCAAGCTTTGGTGTTTCAACATGGATTTGAAAATTATCTTTGCTATTACTAGTACATGTCATATAATGTTTTTATTCTTCTTAGAGTCAGCTTAATAGTCAGAAAAGATATAAAAATATCTGGTCAAGAAGTAAGTTGCAATTGATATATATGGTACCAATGCAGTTGAAGTTTCACAATGTTATCTGATTTACTGTATTCTTGTTTTATTATAACTGAGAACTTTATCTACAAGATGACTTATTAATGAAATGTAAAATGGATCTCTAAACATTATGAAGCTTTGAGTAAAAAAATGAAAGATTTGCGGGACACGAGTGATGTTTTCATCAGATCTTCATGGTAGAAAAAGAAGCATACAGTTCCTGAAAATGAATAGCTATTTATGAGGATGTTGTAATTCAGAATGCTGAGGTTCATAGACAGTGGTGGGTGATACAGATATGAAGGACCCCTTGCAGATGATGCAATGCCTTTCATGGGGTCTCACAGAAATAATTTGGATGGAGCTTGCAAACCTGATCAAGGGTGGTTTGAACTAACTCGGGGCAGGGGAGAGTCCAATGCTGTAAATTTTTTTATTTATCTTACTGAAAATTTCCTATCTCAGAAGAATGAATCAGGATCTGCTGTCCTGTTCTTAATTCTTACCAACACTGAAAAATGGTAGATAAACAGAAAATGGCAGTAACCTTAAGGAAAGGTGATCATGTCGCAATAGAGAGCACTATGAAAACTAAGCTTAGATGTGTAGCTCAGACATTAGGAAAGCCAATTACAAAAATGTTAGGGTGAAGTTGTGTGAGATATCATGGATCTCCCATGTGTGAGATCCCAAGGGGGAAAAATTCAGGAGAGATAGAAGATTCTACCTGAAATAATGAACACACTATCACAGACTGTTCTCAGAAGAAGGAAAAACGGAGTATTTTAACAACAAATAGGGATAACTTAGCTGCACATTGAGCTCTCTGGTAAGCTAAGATTCAAAAGCATCATGTGTAGGAAACAGAAAGAAAGCCATCTTACCAGAGATGAGTACACTGAAGTTGTCTGAAGGATGGTATTAGGAAAGTAAAGGCTCACAATGAGCTGAGGCTGATGCAGGACTCTAAAACCAACAAAAAGGGCTTCTTAGGCTATGTTAGGAGCAACAAAAGAAAACCTAAGTCTTCTGCTTAGGGAAGATGGTGAATTGTTAACAAGTGATAGAAAGAGGGCAGAACTTCTCAACTCCTATTTACCTCAGTCTTCTTCCACAAGCAGAACTAATTATATATGGAGGAACTGCTGCCCAGAATAACTTAGGACATGGTTAGAGAGCATTTAGCTTCTTTATGTAACCCATATGAATTACATTTCTAGATGCTGAGCGGTTTTGTGGTCATTATTTCAGAGCTATTGTCTGCAGTCTTTCAGCACTCCTGGAAATAGGTTATGTGCCAGAAAACTGGAGGTGGGCAAATGCTGTCCCCAGCTTCAAGAAGGGAAAAGATTAGAGCCTGGAAACTACAGTCCAGACAGCATAGGGTAATATTTTCTAACACATAACAACGTGGCCAATTTATGAACAACTACAAAATATTCCATGGATTACTAGGAATTAACATGATTTGTCAGGAATGAATCATAGGCTCATTAGTTTGGTAGATTACTGGTATGGTGTGGTCACACCATATATTGATTCAGCAATAAAAAATGACAAGTCTTTTCATGATATGTGGATTGGACAATAGAACAATGAGGAAGATCTACAGCTGGCTGAGTAACCACCGTGAAAGAATGCTACACTGCATCCCCCTGGTGGAAGGCTTCAAGTGAGGAACTACTGATCCCAGGCCTTTTTTATAAATGACTTGGAAGAAGGTGTAACAGGATTGCTTGTCACATCGGCAGATGGTTCAAAGATGGGAGGGACAGCCAACAACTTG
Source organism: Varanus komodoensis (assembly GCF_004798865.1). NCBI lineage: Eukaryota > Metazoa > Chordata > Lepidosauria > Squamata > Varanidae > Varanus > Varanus komodoensis. Next base: position 15,532,427 of record NW_025336346.1, read on the forward strand.
GTGACACCCCAGTATCCATCACTTTACTTTTGCTTCCATTAAACTGCATTTGCCATTTTGAGGCACATTCTCCCAGTATGAGGAATCATTTTGGCACTCCTTTTCATTTTAAGCACCCTAAAGAATTTGGTCCCATCCACAAATTTGAACTTTTTACTGTACATACTTAATTTCAGATCATTTCCCAGTACAGACCCCTTGTGGAACTTGCTGTGTACACTGGAAGAATTTACATCTATCACTACTGCCTGCTTCCTGATCCATAACAGGACCTCCTGTCTTATTCCATGACTTCTAAATTTGCTCAGAAGTCACTGATGAGGAATTTTGTCCAAAATCTTTTGGAAGGCCAAGTTCCAGATCTACCAGTTCTCCCCTGCCCATGTGTTTATTGTACACTATTATTGTACCCCATCATTACTGAATAATCCAGCTGGTTCCCTGAATAGTTTCCTGCTTCTGATAGATTTAAAGAATTCTGCATTGTTGGCCTCATAGTTGTTAGTGAGCTAACAAAATGCCTTTTTGCATCTTTTCTTGCCTGCCTGCATTTCCCCTGTGCATTCTTATGCTTCCTTTATTTTTGTTATTTGGGCAAGACTTCCATTTTGTGAAGAAAGTCTTCCTTTCTCTTACAGCTTCCTTGACATTGTTCATTAACCCTGGTGGTGATATCTTGACTCGGTGTAACCTTTTCTAACCTATGATATACATTCTAGCTGAGCTTCTGTTGTGGTTTTGAGTAACCTCTCTGCCTACTGAAAGGATTTAACCTTCATGACTCCCTTTCAGTTTCCTTTTTTCAAGTTCCTTCATTTTAGAGAATTTGAACTTGAATATATTGGGCTTCCTCGAAAATTTTCTACTTAAATGTCTGATAGCACCATGGTCACTATTTCTAGTTGGTTCAACAACACTCACAACCTGTATTAGGTCCTAGGACATATCACTTAGGATTAAGCAGGGTGTCTGCTCCCCTCTGGCTGTACCCATGACAAACTGTTCCTGGGTACAGTCATTCAGGCACTATGAACTACAGCCTCTTTGTCATGCTTCTAACACAGTGGGAATAACTGAAGTCACCAATTATTACAACCCTTCTCCATTTCGAGGCTTACCCAATTTCATTTTCCACTGCAAGATCATTCCCTTCATTGTTCTGCTCTGGGGAATGATGACATGTTTTTAGTACTAAATTAGTTTTGAAGCCCTGAAGAGGAATCTGCTGGACACGGTGCTTTCTTTGACACTCAGAGCAACACCTCATCCAATATGCCTCTTCTTGTCCTTCCTGTCGAGTTTATAGATGGCCTGCAGTTCTGCTGGAGGTGCTGATCCCACTTAAATATGGATCCAACTTAAATATGGACCAACATTTGCAGTAAAGAACCTCCAAGAGATTATTTGCGCTTGTCTGTCATTACCATTCTTTGCCATTCTTTGCTCATCTGTGTACAACAGTGAAAGTCAGCAAGTGTTGCCAATGAAGTAGCCTTTCATCTCTGAAAACTGAAATTATATGGCTGAAATACATGCTGGACAAAGTGTTCGCAGGCAGACTCCACACTGGCCAAAAATATGTGAATTACTTTTGGCATTGTTTGACTACATATGACATTCACCGCAAATACTTGTTTTTCTCCCTGCTTCCATCCAGTGAGGAAAATAATTAAAATCATTAAGCAGAATGGGAAAAAGAGAAATATTAATTGAATAGACTTTTGAAACGATGATACAAAGCAGCTGTTTTTCTTTTCTTTTCTTCTTAATATTCACTTAGCAATTTCCCTTGGTGGGAGGGGTGTATGTTGGTGCTGCTTTGTCAGGACAGGAAATGGATGGCTCATCCTCTGAGTGAGATTCATCTCTCTCTCTCTTGCACTGTAATATTCTTACTGTTTTCATGTGCAAATCACAGTGTTTTACACACAGGACATATCCAGTCTGCCTAATATTCTTTTGCTAGTCACTGTTTCAGGTTATGATCATATACATGCTTACTTGGGAGTAAAGTTCTTGTAAACAGTAATATACATAGGTTTGTGCTTTTAGAGTGCTTGAAGGCATTGTAAAAGACACTTGTCTCAACTTACACAGATCTGAGTCAGCAAGACAAAAAATGCTGACCTTGTTGCTGGAGAACATGATTTAGGGACTATATTTCAAAAGTGTGGATGACTTACACAATGACAACTTTATTCTGTCATTCAAATACCGCCTCTTTTGCTTTCTGCCTGATTAACTTCTGTTCTAGATATTTATTTCTCTGTGTTTCATCCAAGGGACCCAAGCTGGCTCACATGGTCCTCCTGCTCTCAGTCATGTCCCCACAACAACAACCCTGTGACGTAGGTTAGGCTACGAGTCACTCACTGGCCCAGTCCCTCACTGAGCTCCATGGCTGAGTGGGCAGCACAACCCAGGACTGCAGAGTGCTGGCCCAGCACACCGTGCCGGCTCTCTGAGTCTGCAATTTGCTGCAGATTTCCTTGGAACTTCGGCAAACCATTCTAAATTAATACGTGACTGTGCCATGCCTTTTTATCAAAATGGGTGCTTTTTACTTAGGCATGCTGCCCCTCTTTGTGTCATAACATGCAACCTTTCTTCAGGATGAAACATACTCATTTCGCCTAAAAATATGCTGATTTTCAGAAGATCACCTAAATTTAAGGTTCTCTGTGTGTGTGTGAAAAAGAGAGAAAGATGCAGAGAGAATTTATATGCTCACTGGAGGTTTACACTAAGGAGTTGTACCATCTGACACTGATGAATGAGCTGGGGAGGTGAGGGGGGGTTAAACAAACCTGTAAAAACTCTGTTTTGATTATAGAAAATAGAGGCAATTTTTAAAATAACATCCATTAGTTGGATCTAGACCAATATTTCGGGCAAACCCCCTTAACCGCATTTAAGTTAGCCATGACTAGCTTAAGTCTACTGATTTCAGTGGGCTTACTCTTCGGCGTGATTGACTATTAATCTTCAACTAGAACATCCCCAGTTCTTAGTTTGCAGTTTAGTTAATAACTATTTCAGAAAGTGTTATATAAAATAACTATAAAATAAATTTGATTTATGCAAACTGATCATCTACATCTTGCCCAACCTTCAAGAGTTAAAATTTTGCATTGTGTAAAATAAAATTAATAGATGAGGCAACAT